>NC_043714.1:48113001-48254013 GCF_006229205.1 Suricata suricatta
ATGACATTTGGCCATTTGTAGGAAAGTGGATGGACCTTGAGGGTGTCATGCTGAGCGAAGTAAGCCAGGCAGAGAAGGACAGATACCATATGTTTGCACTCATAGGTCTAACAGGAGAACAGGAGAAACCCAATGGAGAACCAGGGGGAGCGGAGGAGGGAGAGAGAGAGAGGGATGCAAAAATTGAGAGACTATTGAATGCTGAAAATGAACTGAGAGTTGAAGGGGGAGGGGGGAAAAGAGGTGGTGGTGATGGTGGAGGGCACTTGTGGGGAAGAGTACTGGGTGTTGTATGGAAACCAATTTGACAATAAAATATTATGGGAAAAAATAAAAATAAATAAGTAAATAAGCGCCACATTCTACAGAGAAACATTCATGAAAAGAAAAGTCAATTAATAAGGTCAACTTCCCTGTTGTCCTATTTTAAGAAATTGCCACAGCAATTTGGCCTCAGCATCCATCATTTGGGTCAGCAGCCATCCACATCAAGGCAAGACCCTCCACTAGCAAAAAGATTATAACTCACTGAAAACTCAAATGATGATTAGCAGTTTTTAGCAATCAAGTGTTTTTATTTTTTTTAACTTTTTTTTACATTTATGTATTTTTGATAGACAAAGAGAGACAGAGCATGAACAGGGGAGGGGCAGAGAGAGAAAGAGACACAGAATCTGAAGCAGGCTCCAGGCTCTGAGCTAGCGGTCAGCATGAACCCACAAACCGTGAGATCATGATCTGAGCCAAAGTCGGATACTAAACCAACGGAGCTACCCAGGCGCCCCAAGTGTTTTTTAATTAAGGTATGTACGTTTTTTTTTCTTCAGACAGAATGGTATTGTACACTTAATATGCTACAGTAGAGTGTAAACCTAACTTTTATGTGTACTGAGAAACCAATATATCCATTTGACTCACTTTATTGCGATACTCATTTACTCATGGTGGCCTGGAACTGAACCCACAACATCTCTGAGGTATGCCTGTATCAGTCAAGGCACAGTCATCCAAGCTGAAAACCCTTATGAAGATGGCATTAAGTGCCTCAGAACAACTCAATTAGCTAATCACAGATGGTTGCCAGATACTCAGTCTAAACTTTCATTTCACTAACAAATGTCACAGCTAAGAAAAATCTGAACTCTGGGAAATTTGGGGCAATTCCATGGGAAGGATAACTTCTGTTCTTGTGGTGACTTCATTGGCAACAGACAAGAAAGTGCAATGTCACATGGAGGAATCTTCATAGTAATTAGTTGTCCAAGAATGAGTGATCAGCACCACCCAAAAAGTGAGACTTGGGTTGCTCGTCACCCTGAGGTTTCCTGTGTAGAGGGCACTCTGAACTTGAGACAAGACTAAGGGCTCTAATATAATACAACAAATAAATTAAACTGAATTTTGTCATGAAATTAATATGTCCCATAAATATATCCTACATGACTGATGTGAATTAATATGTCAGTATTTATAGCTATTTTTGAGTAACAGAATCCTTTGATAAACTGATACAAACTTCTCTTCAGAGAAGTAGACATATTGATTATCACATGCAGATAATCACTCAGACCTTTGCAGGCAATTTGAGGTTTCAGAAACCCTGAAATTCATCCATAGACAGCAATCATCAACCTAGGTTGTGGGACATCTTGGAGTCCTTGTAGTATGAATATCACACACCTTGTAGTATGAAAATCTACATTTTTCTCCTACTTCAACTGTATAGGAACTATACTTGATTGTAGTATGAATATCACACACCTTGTAGTATGAAAATCTACATTTTTCTCCTACTTCAACTGTATAGGAACTATACTTGAAATTTGCATTTGAGGTCATGTGGAAGAAGAGAGAATGGTGTTTATAAGTATTCTCTGTAGTTGACATTACATTTCACTGGCCTATATTCTTTACCTTACACAATTAAAGGAATACATGCCATACTTAGTCCAACTTCCAAGAAAACTCCCTATGTATATTTATTTGTTTTTAACAAAAGTTCAAGTTAATTTTTTTGATAGAAAATATTTTTTAACTAATCCCAATAATTTTTTTATCAGTCCTAAGCAGTATTTGGTAGGAGAATTAATGAATGAATGGGTGAATAAATCATTTAGGGATCTCTGTAATGAAGGGTAAAAGAAATAACTTAATTATCTAGCAGTTCATGCCCAAGAATCCCCATTAGGTGTGGTTGAAGTCTCCAAATGTTTTTTTCCAGAAGGAAGCAGAAGATAAATTTTAACTTCATGGAGAACTTTAGGCCTGATGGTCCAAGACAAAAACAGTCATCATATTAGAACGTACATAACTACCCCTAACTTCTAGTGGGAGCAGAAACACCAGTCAGTATGTCATCTGATCCCATATCACAGAAGAGGTATTTGGTTTGATTAACATCTGATAAAGGATACCAGTTCTATTTATCTTGGATCTTAGAGGCAATGAATTTCCTTCTCTCCAAACCCAATACTAGAACGGTGTTGATATTTCAGATATACAGTACCATCATGAAGTGTGATACACATTGTTCTGTATCAGTGATCAACATCCACAACTCAAACTCTGAACCTTATAAACTAAATCACCAGATTCATTTAAACCCAACAAGTACAAGTCAGTTAAGTGTCCGACTTCGGCTCAGGTCATGATCTCACAGTCTGTGGGTTTGAGCCCCATCCGGGCTCTGTGCTGGCAGCTCAGAGCCTGGAGTCCGCTTCATTCTGTGTCTCCCTCTGTCTCTGCCTATCCCCCACTCATGGTTTGTTTCTCTCTGTCTCAATAATAAATAAACATTAAAAAAGAAACAGCGAGTACTAAAAATCCATTTAGACTTTTGGATATTACTTTGTAGGTATTCCACTTACAAAGAAGCAGTAGGAGAGAGAAATACTTCTTTACTGCCTGGACCTGTTAATAATCAGGAATTCAAGAAGGATAAGGCCCTCATATTCAAAATTTATATACACACACACATAAACACATACACATATACATGCATATACTGTATATAGATAAATGTATACAAATATACATGTAGGTATATATATAACATTTATGTAAAGGTATGTATAATCTAAAATATCAGATAACTTTTTTTCATAGTGCATACCCAATAGCATCAAGAGGTTGACCCAAAGCCCATTTACATACTAAAAACTCTTTACCTGATTATATTGTATCTACCATAACAGAAATTTTGAAGAAATGAAATATTTTTTATTTTCCCCTACTATTGGAAATGATAAAATAAGAGTGACAAACAAGTAAATTCATAAACAACCACTTTCTTCAATTATGACTATTTTAGCTAGCGTACAAATGAATATCAAGAATCAAGAATGCCTAGCCACAATGACTGCTCTTCTCAAAGTGACACACAGAGCTGAGTGGCATCTCTAATGCACTAAACAAGTTCAATTAAAGAAATATAAATGTCTCTAAATTTTTTAATGTTTTATTTATTCATTTATTTATTTATTTTGAGAGACAGTGCAAATGGGAGAGGGGCCAAGAGAAAGGGACAGGGAATCTGAAGCAGGCTCTGGGCTGACAGGCTGACAGCAGCGAGCCAGATGGGGCTTGAATTCACGAACTGTGAGCTCATGACCTAAGCTGATGTTCAATGCTCAATCGACTGAGCCACCCAGGCACACCATGTCTCAGAATTTTCTGACTAGGCAAAAGGACACAAAAAAATGTTTTCTTCTGTTTGGCATTTTAGTAAGGCAGGAAAACAACAATTTTGTCCAAGGACATCTATAAGATGTCCTTCAAAAGATGACCTGCTGACCTTGGAGGTGACAGGGAATGGCAGAGTTGAAGCCCATTTGGAAGATGTTCCCAAATGTCAGTCTCAGGAGAGATGCAATATGGTCTCTGATAAAAATAGCAGATTATGCTCATTACCTACTGAAAACTTCTGTTGTGAGATGGGGTACCATCAAGGTAACAGAGAGCTTTCAACTTCCTTCATAATCAGCAAGAAGTAGTCATTGGTGAAATTAATACCTATTACCCACAGGTATGAAGAAATAATCTAAAACAAAAGCCTTCTTCTAGGGGATACCTACCTTTTTCAATCAACCATAAAATTGCAAGTCAGTCTTCTGAGATCCAACTAATATCAAGAACTGCCTATTGAAGGGCATGAATCATGCAACCATTTCCTTCAACAGCGTCTCCTAAAAATAAGAGAAAGAAAATGATTTGGTGGCCTTTTAGAGAATCAGTCTTTTCCTGTCCTATACCAACTACAACAGAGGTTTCTTGTTTCTTTAATAAATGGTCTTCAAATCACTATTTATTTTTAAAATTTTCTAATGTTTTATTTATTTTTGAGAAAGAGGGAGACAGTGTGAGCAGGGAAGGGGTAGAGAGACAGGGAGACACAGAATCTGAAGCAGACTCCAGGCTCCAAGCTGTCAGCACAGAGCCTGACGTGGGGCTCGAACCCATGAACTGTAAGATCATGACAGAAGCTCAAGTCAGACTCTCAATCAACTGAGCCACCCAGGCACTCCCAAATCACTATTTAAAATAGGTGATGTATTCCTAAAAATGTCCTCATCAAAATTTAGCATGACAAAAATGTAAGACAGTTTCCTTGGTTGAAATATCTTCAGAGGATTTCAAATATTATCTGCTAAAACCTGAAAATAGCAAATTGAAAAGTTCTAGGCTACATTTTATATATTGACATATTAATGGGAATGATTCCATTAAATCAGTATAACTGATAAAGTGACTGCAGTTTTATCCCATTTATCTAATGGATTTATGCACACTGAAATAACACCTTCTTTGATTAGATTCATTAAGCACAATTTGCATTTTAAAATACTAGTTCCAGGCATAAGATAGCCATGGTGCTAAAAGAAAACTGGCAAAGACTTTTGAAGAGTATGTCTCCATTGTGTGGATAAGTAGTTGGTCTTCTTCCGAATAAATTGTAGAGTTTCCTGAATTGATAATTTAACTATTTTAAGATTACAAAGATTTCAAGTCACTCAGCTTTTTTTGATCAGAAATCTTATCCACAAAAACAGATTTGTTGCTAAATAGTATCTAAAGTTCCCCTCAGCTAGGCTGATCATAAAATTTATCATCCAGATAAGGACCATTTTGATACTACAAGAAGGTGCCATTAATAATTACCCTTCATGGGGGTGCCTGGATGGCTCAGTTGTTGAAGCTGTCAACTCTTGGTTTCAGCTCAGATCCCCACCTCAGGGTTCATGAGTTTGAGTTCTGCATCAGGCTCTCTGCTGACAGTGTGGAGCCTGAGTAAGAGTCTCTCTCCCTCTCTCTCTCTCTCTCTCTCTCTCTCTCTCTCTCTCTCTGCCCTTCCCTGCTCTCTCTCTCTCTGTCTCTCTATAAATAAATAAACTTAAAAACTTAAAAAAAATACCCTAGGAAAATAGCTACAAACTAGGCCTATCCCAAGCAAAGCAGTACATACATTCACCCTACTTTTATCAGTATTTTCAGCTATAGAAAAGGACTTGAAGTGCTGTGTCAATTAGAGGTCCTTAACATTAGCAAATAAATAATTTTATGTATAAGTTGTGTGCTGCTAAAGAAATTTAAAAATTAGTGTTTGGGGTACCCGGGTAGCTCAGTCAGTTAAGCATCCAGCCCTTGATTCCTGTTCAGGTCATGCTTTCACAGTTCATCTAGCCCCACATCCCCCTCTGTGCTGATAGCACGGAGTCTGCTT
The DNA here is from genome assembly GCF_006229205.1 of Suricata suricatta. Classification (NCBI taxonomy): domain Eukaryota; kingdom Metazoa; phylum Chordata; class Mammalia; order Carnivora; family Herpestidae; genus Suricata; species Suricata suricatta. Next base: position 48,118,721 of record NC_043714.1, read on the forward strand.
GGGATTCTCTCTCTCTCTCTCTCTCTCTCTCTCTCTCTCTCTCTCTCTCTCTCTCTCTCTCTCTGCCCCTCCCCTGTTCATGCTCTGTCTCTCTTGCTCTTAATAAAACATTAAAATTTTTAAAAAAGGAACGGAATTTTTCTTTTTGTTAATCAGGGTACAGAGTTCATGTTCCCTTAGTAGTTAAAAAAAAAAAAAAATCATGGCCTAATTCTCCTGCAAAGACTTTGCTTGCTTCCCTGAAACATAATGTCCTTCTTGAGAAATCACCAGAATGCATTGTCTCCATCTCTATACCTCCCTTTTGGCACTCATATACTGCTCACAAACTGTTGGATAATTTTTCAAAAGGCTTAAAAGCACAGAGATAGGATTTCTTGGGTTTGATTTCTAGACATACTACTTAGGAGCTATGAAATTTTTGATTACTTATTTAACCTATTTAGAAACATCTGTTTCCTCATAAGATGATTAGTTGTATTAGAATCACAGACTTGTAAAGGTTGAATGAGTTAGGGACAGCTGGATGGCTCAGGAAAGCATCTGACTTCAGGTAAGGGCATGATCTCACAGTGCATGGGTTCGAGCCCCATGTCGGGATCCATGCTGACAGTGTGGAACTTGAAGCCTGCTTCTGATTCTGTGTCCCTCTCTATCTCTGCCCCTCCCCTGCTCTGTTCATGCTCTGTCTCACTCTCTTTCAAGAATAAATAAACATTTAAAAAATTAGGGACTCCTGAGTGGCTTAGTTGGTTAAGCATCCAACTTCAGCTCAGGTCAAGATCTCATGGTTTGTGAGTTTCATTCCCACATCAGGCTCTGTGCTGATGGCTGAGAGCCTGGAGCCTGCTTCAGATCCTGTCTTTCCTCCCTTTCTCTCTGCTCCTTCTCCACTTACACTCTGTCTTTCTCTCTCAAAAATAAATAAGCATTAAATTTTTTTATAAAAAGGCAGAATGAGTTAATAAATGCAAGGATTTAGAACTGGATGCAAATTATGTAGCTGATTCTGGTTGTCATATTATCCATAGCTTTAAAAAAATTTTTTTTATTTGTTTGCTTGTTTATGAGAGAGAGAGATTGGGAGTGAGTAGGGGAAGAGCAAAGAGAGAGAGAGACAGAGAATCCCAAGCAGGGTCTGCTGTCAGTACATAGCCCAATGCGGGGCTCAGTCTCACTAATCGTGAGATCATGATCTGAGCCAAAATCAAGTTAGACACTCAACTGACAGAGCCACCCAGGTGCCCCCACTCACAACTTTTAATATAGTGCCTAAATCATGATAGGCACTTAATAAACATATGTAGATTGAATGAACTACCCATCTCCGATTTAGTTTTCTTCCACTAGAAATATAAAACCCTGTGGTATCAGTTTATTTAGTCTTCAATTAAATATTTGTTACTACTAATCATATTGCAGATCCTGAAAATGTTACAAGATTGTACCATGAACTACTGCTCTGTATGTTCTCTGTGCTTTTCCCTGTTTCTCTATATTGACTTGCTGATCTCCCCAAGGCCATTTCTCCCTTTCTCATCCTACATAGCAATGAAACAAAAATTCAAAATGTGAGCCTAAGTGAATGATAGTTTAAACGCAAATATACAGAGATAAAATTTTCCTCTCAAAAACCAAATAAAACTACAGATGGGCAAAGAGTAAAGTAAAAAGATATTTAATTAGAGGGAGAGAAACAAACAATGAAGGGAGTGGTGACCTAAAAGCAGGAAGAGAATAAAAAATCTTCCATCAGAGAGATCACGGAGAGACTGGAAGTAATCCAGTGCCAAATTGTCCTCAACTGTGGACTCCATACAGCTTGCTACTCATGAACAACAGGAGTCCAAGGTGGAGGTGGGTAAGGGGACACAGAACACTTTGTGTAGATGGGAGTCTAATGAGAGAACCTTACTTCTGGACAAGGTAGAACCCTAGAAAACAATCTGAGAAATTTCCCATGGCCTGGAAAAATAGATATTATGAACTTTCTGTGTCTTCCCAAAATTCATATGTTGCAATCCTACCCCCAAATGTGATGGTATTAGGAGGTGAGACCTTTGGAAGGTGATTAAGTGAATAATCTTAACCCATTGTCAGATTTTGCTAAGAACTACTTGATTGTTGAAAATCAAAATGAATAGTAAAAGTCAAAATACAACAAAAGGTCCATTTTATGATACATTCCCTGTGCTATTCTTATGAAGAAGGGGGTCAGAAAAATTAAGACTTTTCAATAGATGTCTAGTAAATTATTTATTCTGTATAAGGTATATATTTCTGGTAACTAAAACACAGAAAAGAAAAAGGATCAAATTATATCTTGCTGAGTAAAAATTGATCTTAAAAGATTTTCTTTACACTCATTAAGAAGATTAACATAATAACTCTGTATCCCAGGGAATCAAAGTGGATTTAGACTTTGCCTCTGGCAGGTGGCCTATAGAGAAAGGCTTGAACATGTTTGATTGGAGGTCTACTGAAGTGGAGCTATAGAGCCTGTTGTAAAAAGTCCTCATTTACTGTAAGACTGTAAGTCATTAGGGCTAAAGCAAGCAAAATGAAGTATGTACAAAATAGGTAAAATTTGGTTTTGAATGTTTTATTTTTCTGATGATGCAAAGTACAGGACTTATACCTTTTTCTAGATTTTGGTATAAGACTCGATTCTTTCCCAGATATTGGTAAGATTGTCACTTATGTTTATTCCCCATTTTCATATGTTGTTTCTCAGCCTTTTAAAATTTCCTACTCCTAATTCTAAATTTTCTTCTCCTCTATTTCAGTTATACACACACCTCTCTAAGCCTCAATATCCTTATCTGTAATTCTGTAATATTGAGGACATTTACAGAAGTTGTGTAAAGGGATTTTATAAGATATTCTGTGTAAATTAGGTTGTTTAGTAGATGTTTAAAACTTCATTAACTTTAACTAGTACTAGTACTACTATGATCAAGCTCATCTGCGATATCCCTAGAACTTATAACATATATACAATTATTACTACGAAATAGGTTTGGTCTTACTTTGCTCTTATAGCAGAATGCTTTAGGCTTGACCCCTGAGACATCTACATTTAGGTAATGTGGCAGACATCTTTAGTATTCACATATTCTCCATGTGCTCCTCAACATTTTCCATTAAAATAAATTTTGGTTTAACTATGGCACCATATATTTTATGGTTTACTTCAAGTTTAGAAAACAAAAAGGGTGTGCAGAGAAGCAGCCAAGTTCCAGTAAGACCAATACAGAGAATTCAAATAACTTGGATATAAGCCATGAGGTGCTCAGTGAAGAAGAGCCGTCTCCATTTATTCTTACTTTCAGGATAGTTAATATTCACTTCTTCATCAATAGTAGCAGTTTCCATGTGATTTCTCATTAAATACTAATGAGAGCCATAAGAAGTAGATTTATTTCATTTTCCTTGTTTTATGGATAAGTAAATTGAGTTTTTAAGGAGATTAAATGACATTCCCAAGTTTGATATAATCAAGTGGTTGGGTTTTGGAGTCTACTAGATGACAGGTGGGACATGTGAGATTTGGGGAACACTGTTTACTTCTCAGAGGCTCAATTTCTAGATTTCAAGGGGTCATTCCACGGTTTGAATAGGATAATTTATCTCAAACAGTAAATATTAGCTATTCCTGTCACAAAATTAGTAAACGATAGAATAGGCTTCAAACCAGGCTTCTCGAGCTATAAAACCTTTTCTGAACCACTGAACTTCCCATTTTAGCCTATAATGTAGTGTTGCATTATTCAGATGATTATTTTAACCATAAGTCTAGGACGGCATGGCCTCTAAATCTTCGAAAACTTGACATTTCTAGTTCTTCTTTTCAAGTTCTTGACATCATCTTTCTTCTTCATTCAGTAAGGAAGAGTATGATGATAAGTGTTGATTCATTTGAGAGACATGCATTGAGGATCTATTATGTGCGAGGCAATAGACCAAATGCCAGGACTAACAAAAGGCCTCGTAATCTAGAAGATAAGATAGATACACACTAGCAAATGTCAGTCAGCATAATTAGCGTTATTTTTTAAAATATATTATAAAGAGTTTATGGAAACTCTGTTGATCCTATTGAACAGCTCATCCAAATCTCAAAAGACTAGAGAGAAAGACAAAGAAAACAGAAAAAATAAATACAAGTGATTAATAAAAGTCCTTTGAAACTGGAATAAACTGTGCTTTTATTTACTAATATCTTGTTCCCCAGCCAGAAAGATTATACTTTCTCCAACCCCTGATACCAGGTTGACCCATGTGGCCTACCAAGAAAATGTGGGCATAAGCGACATCTCTTTTAGGTAAAACTTTAAAAGCCTGCCCACACTTTGCCATATTCTCTTTCCCTTTGTCTGTAAATGACCAAATAGTAATATTTTAGAGTTTGCAGGCAATGTATAGTCTCTGCTGCATATTTTTTTTTAGTGCTAACCACTTAATTGTTTGAAAAAAGCATTCTTAGCTGATTGGCCATACAAAAACAGATGACAAGTTAGGCTTGGGTCACAAGTTTGCCAACCTCTGTTATACATAATGGTGTGTGGAGTGTGAAGAATGATGACCTGGGGCAGAGAACTCAGGTGACCCATGATGGACATGTGGCATGATGACAAATGAAACCTTCCTGTGATGAGATACTGAGATTTCAGCATTATTTGTTACTATAGATGAATCTAGCTTATCCAAATTGACAGCAAATCCTAAAACATTCTACCTGGAGAAATTAGGTTTTTGTAAAATGTTATATTCGAGATAAATTTTGAAGGAGGCATAAAATCTTGCATCCTTCAAGAAAAAGGGAACTAGACATTTTAAGCAGAGAATAGAGATTGGGCAAAAACTTGGATTCTTGAATGTGTATGGATGAGGATGGGGGAGGTACATGTGGACAGCAAAATGCCAGGTGGGAGTAATGACTGAGAAGACAGCATTATCACATTATCATCCCGGATGGTAGAGTAGGATGTGTTTAACAGAGGCTACTTGCTTAGAACTTTACTTACATTTATTTGTAGAAGTTCTTTCCAATCATTGAGGAAAAGTCATAACCAAGAATAAGCAATGTTGCAATCTAGATAACTATCCCAGTCTATTTTACAGAAGCTAAATATTCTGCAAAGTCATTCAAGACTTTCCTTATGATTTGAGCAGTACTTCCTAAAGGAATTAAAGATTTTACAGAGGTTTTGATGACATCTGCATATCTTCAAATATTTCATTCCTCAAGAACCAAGAGTGAGGCTAGGATTACTTAGTAGTGAATCAAATGACTTTTAGGCTTAATGGCTGGTGTCAAAAACTCAGATGAAGTAGATACAAACACACGTTGCTCTATCAATATGATTTGACATAGTAATTTTAATCCTTTAGCATAATCAGTGGAGAAAATATTTTTTCAAGTGTATAATTATTGAAGAGTAATTTCCCAGTCTAAATATTGAAGTACTAGGTGATACTGATGAAAATACAGCATTGAAATTGATCACCTTACTATCAATCAAACACTCAGAGTTTACAGAGCTTTATAGATAAACTAATGTGGATAATTTGTATTTTAACTCTCCCACTCCATCCAACTTATATTTTTAAAAAATTATCTTAGGTATATATTTATTCCAATGAATATTTTGGTTATATATAGGTATTTTTGATTACTCAAATTAATAACTTTTATCATTTTAACTAATTTTTAAATGTGTAAATGTAAACTGTCAGCATTTATTTATCATCTTACAATGCACTGTCAGTAGTTGCTTTTCAACTAAAATAGAATATCTCTGCAGAGATATTCGGATTGGCCATATAATATAACTATATATAACTATATATATCCCAGTTACTCTGGATACTGACAATACATTTTTATTAACATATTTATAAAAGTTTCCAGGTAAATGTTAAAGAATTTTGACAAATTGAGAAGCCAACCCAGTAACCAGAAACTCACAAACACTTCATTTTACCTACAGTGACATTTCAAAGTATTCGAACATGAAAGAGATGAGAGATGGAATAAAGGGGGTGGAGGAATTTCTCTGAAAAAGGAGAGAGTTAGGGACCTTACAGTTATGATCCAAAGGCCTCTCTAGTGATCGAATTTCTATCTAATTTCAAGTGGGAATTGATCTGATAATTTTCAATAAAATTTTAGCTGACAGGCTGCAAAAATCTTTCTAGTAGATGTCTAAAATGAGATCAGCACAGAGACAAATAAGGCAAATCCCAAAGCTTGAAACATCTGTCTGGTAGGATGGAATATAGAGTCAGCCATGTAAAAGGAAATGTGAATTTCAATGAGGCGAGCACACAATAAAGTGCATAACAAGGCACACAAGGCAACATAGAGAATCCTGTAAGGGCAAGGATTCAAGAAACATTCTTGACATAGGAGTAAGATGTCTAAATTGAATCTTAAGTGATATATAAGAGGCAGGGAGATGAAGGGAGAAGGAAGAGCTTGGGCATCCTAAGCAAAGAAAAATCCTTGTAAGAAGTTTTTTCTAGGATTACTCTTTTCTTAAATATGAAATTATTTGGAGGCCCCATGCATATACCAGTGAACATATACTATAAGTATGTATTACAGTATAGGCTACTACATATCTTATAATATAGAATACTGTCCAGCACTCCCTGGGAGAGAAGAGCAAGAACATGAAGAACCAGCTTGTCGGTAGAGAAGAGCCTTGCTTCTATCCTGCCTTAATCTAAGATATGGGTTACAGAGAAAGTTTCAACCAAATATTTATTCTTTACGTTTTGACATCAAACTGTATCAACGTCTAGCTAATAGTTTTGATATATGTCAAATAAGTGGAACAACACAATAAAATAATATAGACTTTATATATTTTTAAAGGTTTATTTATTGAGAGACAAAGAGAGAAAGCATGAGTAGGGGAAAGGCAGAGACGAGAGAGAGAGAGAGAGCGAGAGAGAGAGAGAGAGAATCCCAAACAGGCTCTGCATTGTGAGTGCAGAGCCCAATGTAGTGCTCAATCTCATGAACCACGAGATCATGACCTGAGCTGAAATCAAGAATTGGGCTTAACCAACTGAGCCACTCAGGTGCCCTGAACTATTCTATGTCTTAGTTGAAGTTGATGGAAATTGATAGATTCTTTAGAAAACAGTTTCCTCTTTTACTTGGCACTTCCAAATGGTTAATATATTTAAAGCATTCAACTGAGAATTGTGGAAAATCCAGGATAAAAGGTGTAAAATATACAAGACCTAGGTAATTAATAAGTGGGTGATCTACAATAAACTAGTCCCTATGAAAAGGAATAGTACCCACCTAATCTACTTCACAGAATTGTGATATCTTGGGACAGGGCATTTGGAACTACAAAACATTAACAAATGTCAAATATTTTTATTCTTGAAATTAATTTATTGTCTTTTAAAGACTTTACTGTCTTTTCTATTCCTCACTGGTTTATCGATGTCCTTTTCTTCAATTTCAATAGCACACAATTTATAATTTAATTATATAATTCATCATCTTGTCTTACTGCTTTTTGAGCTTGTCTCTCCAAATTGGATACAGACTGATTACCATACCATATATATATATATATATATTTTTTTTTTTTTTGCTGTTCTCAAATCACCTAACATGGAGCTAAGCATTTCTTATAGTTTTCCTCCTTTAGTTAATCTCTGTCCATATTTCCAAAAACAATCACGAGTCTCCTGGTTATGGTGAATTGAATTGAGTCAGGTTATTTTTTCAGAGCATTTGTTTTCCAAGTTGCAAAGGCAAAGAGACCCTGGCATTGGATACAAGTTCCAAGTAACCAATTGGGTGTGAAGGTTAGTGACTCTCAGAGGGCCAACTGTTCAACAAGAACTAAGACCTAAGGGTCAGTCAAGACAGAAGGAAGACTAGGAATTAATTAGCTTTTTAGTAACATGTATTTATTGAGTGCTGTAGGAAACCCAAACCCATGGCAATGGCCTTGATTTAGACATGAATCTTACCTTTTCAGAGATAAGGCAGGAACATCCTCTTCTCACATCATTATCTTTCACAACACATTGCGAGTTTGTTTTGTTATATTTTTTTCATGCGTTATTCTATAACCAAGAGAAAACCATGTTTAAAGATTTAGACGATTGTCACTCACTTCTTTCCCTAAGCTCAAGCCAGATGTAAGCTTTCCTCTGGGAGTAGGCAGAAAGGAGTTCCTTTTTCAGGATCACATTTGCTTTATAGAGATGTGAGCAGATACTTTCCTTAGAGCACAGAAGTCAAACTGGAAGACTCATTCAGCAGGATGCATTCTTTGAATGCTTTGGAAATAAAATATGTTCACAAGAAGAAATGGTCTATCATACTCCTAAACTGCTTGATTTGCTAGTTGGAAAGCTCAAAGCTCCCTAAAAGATTCTAATGTACAGAAATCCTAGTTTTCTCCTCAGGGTCATTGGTTGTGTACGCTGGTGTTCCATTATTGAGATTCCAAGGGCCTTTGCCAGGAGAAATATTTTTCAAGTCAGTAATAAACACTGAGCAATAAAGTTCTCTAGTTTGTTTTTGTTTCAACGAACAATGGCATGGGACTCTCTGGATGTAAAATAGAGAACTCTAAAAAGTAAAGACTAAAGGAGAAAAATCTCAACACTCGAATATATTTTATAGATAATTATACATTTCTGTGTTCTATGGACCCTAACAGATGGCAATCTTTCTTATTTTAAAAATTATGTATACATTCTCTACCTACTTCATTGAGAATTTAAGGTCACTTTTATAAAGACTTTTAGTAAAATAGAAATAATATGAACCATCTAATAACATAAGTATTTAAAAGACAAAAATAAAGAGCAGTAAAGCTCATGAGCATCTATACAACTACTGTAGTTAATAAAAAATTAAGCATTCAACTTTCTTAATCATGAAGACAGAGGAGAAGAGACACAGTCAGTTATGTATTTAACCTTATCCACATCAAGACGTCTTAACAAAATTTTTAGGGGATGTAATGTTTTCAGAAATGAGTTCCTAGAAACAACTCACACAGGGTTTCAAAACTTGCTGTCATTTAATGACTGTGTGACTTCTGCAACTTACCCACCATCTCTTGTTTTTGTTTTCTCATGTGAAAATGGAGTAATAATTCTAACAAACTCATAGATTTATTAAGAAGGTTAATGAGCTAATATTGGTGAAATAGAATAGTGCCCAACACACAAAAATTGCTATATCAATATTTATTAAATACAATATAGGAAACACATAGAGATGTAATGGACATCTTTAATAATGTTCCCCCCAAACCATGCAACATTAGATTTCATATGGAAATCATGAGTAGAGGCCCTTCCTAGAAACTAAGTCTATAATAACAAATCCCAGCCTAGTGAACGTATTAGTTGTAAGGGACTTGAAAAATATCTTCAAGTGTATAGCTTGTGTGTGTGTGTGTGTGTGTGTGTGTGTGTGTCAATGACTTTTTTAAATTTTTTTAAAATTTATTTATTTAATTTCAAGTTAACATAGAGTGTAGTATTGATTTCAGGAGAAAAACCCAGTGACTCATCACTTACATATAAAACCCAGTGCTCATCCCAGAAAGTGCCCTTCTTAATGCTCATCAACCATTTAGCCTAAGCCCCACCTACCTCCCCTCCAGCAACCTTTAGTTTGTTGCCTATATTTAAGAGTCTCTTATGGGTTTTTTTCCCTCTGTTTTTGTCTTATTTTTCCTTCCCCTCCCCTATATTCATCTGTTTTGCTTCTTAAATTCCACATATGAGTAAAATCATAGGAGTTTGTCTTTCTCTGACTGATTCCACTTAGCATAATACATTCTAGTTCCAACCACATTGTTGCAAATGAAAAGATTTCATTCTTTTTGATTGCCAAGTAATACTCCATTGTGTATAAATACCACATATTCTTTATCCATTCATTAGTCAATGGACATTTAGGCTCTTTCCATAATTTGGCTATTGTGATTACATTGCTCTAAACATTGGGGATGCATGTGACCCTTCAAATCAGCATTTTTATATCCTTTGGATAAATAGTTGCATTTTTAATTTTTTAAGGAACCTCCATACTGTTTTCCATAGTGGCTGCACCAGTTTATACTCCCACCAACAGTGCAAAAATGTTCCCCTTTCTCCTTATACTTGCCAGCATCTACTATTTCTTGAGTTGTTAATTTTAGACATTCTGACAGGTGTGAGGTGGTAGCTCATCATGGTTTTGATTTGTATTTCCCTGATGATGAGTAACATTGAACATCTTTTCATGTGTCTATTAGCCATATGGATGTTTTCTTTGGAAAAGTGTCTATTCTTGTCTTCTGCCCATTTCTTCCCTGGATTATTTATTTTGGGGGGGTGTTGAGTTTGATAGATTCTTTATAGATTTTGGATACTGACCCTTTATCTGATATGTCATTTGCAAATATCTTCTCCTTTTAGTTTTGTTGATTTTTTTTCTTTGCACAAACATTTTATCGTCATGAGGTCCCAATAGCTCATTTTTGCTTTTGTTTCCCTTGCCTCCAGAGGCTTGTCTAGTAAGAAATTGCTATGGCCAAATTCAAAGGGGTTGCTGCCTGTTTTTTCCTCTAGGATTTTTTCAATGTTTATGTATTTTTGGGGGGGGGTCAAAGTATGAGCTGGGGAGGGGCAGAGAGATGAGACACAGAATCTGAAGCAGGCTCCATGCTCTGAACTGTCAGCCCAGAGCCCAAGGCAGGCCTCAAACTCAATGAACTATGAGATCAAAGTTGGATGCTTAACAGACTGAGCCACCCAGGTGCCCCTTTCTAGGATTTTTATAGTTTTATGTTTCACATTTAGGTCTTTCATCCATTTTGAATTTATTTTGGGGCGTAGTGTAAAAAAATGGCCCAGTTTCATTCTTCTGCATATCACTGTCCAGTTTTCCCAGCACCATTTGCTAAAGAGATTGTCTTTTTTCTATTGGATGCTCTTTCCTGCTTTGTTGAAAAATTGTGGCCACACATTTGTGGGCTATTTCTGGGTTCTCTATTCTGTTCCACTGAACTATGTGTCATTTTTGTGCTAGTACCATATTTTCTCCATGATTACAGCTTTGTAAAACAGCTTAAAGTCTGGAATTGTGATGCCGCCAGCTTTGGTTTCCTTTTTCAACATTACTTTGGCTATTTGGGGTTTCTTCTCATTGCCACAAATTTTAGGATGATTTGTTCTAGCTCTGTGAAAAATGCTGGTGTTATTTAGATAGGGATTATATTTAATGAGTAGAACGCTTTGTGTAGTATAGACATTGTAACAATATTTTTTCTTCCAATCCATGGGCATGGAATATTTTTTTCTTTGTGTCTTCTTCAATTTCTTTCATAAGCTTTCAATAGTTTTCAGCATACATGTATTTTTTACCCCTTTGGTTAGGTTTATTCCTAGGTATCTTAGGGGTTTTGGAGCAGTTGTAAAGGGAATCAATACCTTGATTTCTCTTTCTGCTGCTTTATTTTTGGTGTATAGTAATGCAATGGATTTTTGTACATTGATTTTATATCCTACAACTTTGCTGAATTCATATAGCAGTTTTTTGGTGGAGTATCATCTCATCTGCAAAGGGTAAAAGTTTGACTCCTTCTTTGCTGGTTGATATGCCTTTTATTTCTTTGTGTTGTCTGATTGCTGAGGCTAGGACTTCTAGTACTATGTTGAACAATAGTAGTGAGCTTTCCCCCTGAGATCAGGAACACTACTATTCTTCAACATAGCACTGGAAGCCCTAGCCTCAGCAATCAGACAACAAAGGCTCTCAGTATTTTTCCATTGAGGATGATATTATCTCTGGGTCTTTCATATATGGCCTTTATGATATTGAAGTATTTTCCTTCTATCCCTACTCTCTTGAGGGTTTTTATCAAGAAAGGGTGCTATATTTTGTCAAATGAGTTTGAAAGCTTTCTTTCATTTCTGGTGTTTTGTTTTGTTTTGGTTTGGTTTGGTTTGGTTTTTGGGTTTTTTTGGAAGAGTTTGAGAAGAATAGGTATTACCTGGTCTTCAGATGTCTGGTAGAATTCCCCTGGGAACCCATCTGGCCCAGGTCTCTCGTTTGTTGGGAGATTTTTGATAACCAAGTACATAGCTTTCTAGTGCTCTGGAAAAACCCAGGGATTTAAAAAAAAAAAAAAAGCCTCTCTATCACATTAGACTTTAAACCAAGCTTCATCATGTCCCTTCAAGATATAAAGTCTGCCTTGAATCAGAAAAGTTTCCTGTCAATCTGTTTTAGAAATCAATCTTCTAAAACAAATCAATTCATCTGTTTTATAAACTGATTTCCACTAAGAAGTATGGAAGAAAGGAACAAGCGAGGAAAGGAATAAAGAAAAAAGAAAAGAGAAGTTAAAATCAAATATGAGAATATGTCATTCATTGCTTATGTAATAGTATTTTCTCTCTTCCCACTCAACTAACCAAACCTGGGAAATAATCAAATCCAAATTCAGTTATAAACCCTAATTATCCAACCATAGTAATTCCATTACACTTCACCATTTACTTCTTTCTTTAATATTTTTAATGTTTATTCATTTTTTCAAAGAGAGAGAGAGAGCATGAGTGTGGGAGGGAAACGGAGAGAGGAAGACACAGAATCTGAAGCAGGCTCTAGGCTCTGAGCTGTCAGCACAGAGCCTGCTGCGAGGCTCGGACTCACAAACTGTGAGATCATGACCTGAGCCGAAGTTGGATGCTCAGCCGACTGAGCCACCCAGGCGCCCCCTGACCATTTATTGGTGAAGTGTTGAGTGTGAGCACAACCCTGGCTTAAGAAATGTAAGGGAAAGTCTGTTGTAGGCTTCCAGGGAAAAGTTTCATCATTCTTCTTTTTTTTTTTTTTTTTTTGATACAGAAAGAGACAGAGCATGAGAGGGGGCGGGGCAGAGAGAGAGGGAGACACAGAATCTGAAACAGGCTCCAGGCTCTGAGCTAGCTGTCAGCACAGAGCCTGACGCGGGGCTCGAACCCATGAACGTGAGATCTGACCTGAGCCGAAGTCGGAGGCTTAACCGACTGAGCCACCCAGGCGCCCCTCATCATTCTGAAAGACATACCAGAAAAATTTTCTCTTCACCCTCTTCTATCTTCTTGTGTCTGCATTTGACATAGAACCACTCCATTCATCTTTCAGTAGTGAGGGAAGCAGGTTGAGGACAGAGCCAAGAGACTAGGCACATTCCAACAGAAAGACAGAAAGAGCCCAGATCCCTGAGGGCCTTGTGAAATCATAAATTAACTGCCGTGGCATCACACTAACTCTGAATTTGTTATATGCGATGTCACTTCATTGCATAATCCTGGTGAGGTGAGGTTTCTTTTACTTCCAGATCAAAGCTTCCTAAGTTTAGCAATATGCTTCTCAGTTAATCTTCCACAAGCATCATTTTTTTTTCTTTAGAACAGTGCTGGAAGACATTCCAGGCAGAATTAGCGGGAAGTTGGGATACTAGAGTTATGCGAGAAAGACTAAAATAAGATTGTGTCATCTAATTACAGAAATAAAAATAAGGAAGGTAATTCATAAAAACAAACTGGAAGGAACTCTGAACAGGAAACAAAAACTCATATAAGAGTTGAAATATAGACATTTTTAGCTGCTGAGAGCTCAGACTCCTCACAAAGTCTTACTGAAAGAATTAATAAGTGATGTACTTCTGTAAGATGAGATTTAAATCAGAAAGAAAGGAGCAGGGCACAAGAAGCAAAGGTAAACAAAGAAACTGGTAAATTTGTGATCGAACTAGTAACATTTGCTTAGGGTCCATGGAAGAAATTTATATTTGTGTTGTGTTTGCCTCAGGCCTGCCAGAGGTGATTTTTTTAGATCTTAGCCAAAATTTCTAATAATGTAACTTTATTTTGTATAGCTATATGAGAGAGCCAGTCACATCCTATCTTAAATAATTATTCACTTAAGATATAAAGAGACTAATTTCTTAACACAAAGCCAGAAATAGACATTATGGTTAAAGTTACATTCCTGAATGACAAAGGGACATTTTATATTTAAACTCCAGGAAACGTCATGGAAAGTCTGCCTTCTCAAATAAGAGGAGAAAAACCAATCGCTGTCGTAAAATTAATCAGATCACGTAGTTCTGAATTTAAACACAATCCATGCCCAGCTGGCTAATCTATAATGGCATTCTTTGTACACAGCACTCCTGTGGTCACTGAAGTGAGATTTTTAACCTTCTCTTATGTATCTTCCTACTTTTAACATGTACTTGAGTACTGTCAACAAGATAATTCATCCGTTAAGGTTTCTCATAAAATTTTAAATTGCGTTTCTCAGTTTACATAATTTGCGTTTACAGTTGTGATTTCCTGTTTTCACAAGGCTCAGAACTTTCTAAAAGAGTTCAGACTGTGTCCCTTTTTTAAGTTTGATGTAACTGGGTAAAGCTTGTAAAGTGAAGGGAGCCTTCAACAGTTTCTGTCTGTGTTTCCAAGTTTACTGCTCTGAATTTTATAGTGTTTTTTGCTGGAATAAATGTTCTTTTTACTTTCTCCATATGCTTTTATTAATTTCTATACATAAGAAGCCTTCTGATGGGGCACCAGGGTGGCTCAGTCGGTTAAGCACTGACTTCTGCTCAGGTCATGATCTCATGGTTCATGGGTCCGAGTCCCGATTGGGCTCTGTGCTAGCAGCGCAGAGACTGGAGACTGCTTCAGATTCTGTGTCTTCCTCTCTCTCTGAACCCCCTCTCCCCACTCACTCTCTGTCTCTCTCTCAAAAATAAAATAAACATTAAAAAATTAAAAAAATAAGAAGTTATGTATTTATTTTTTGTTTTATTATTTATTTCTTTATATTTAATATTGAGAGAGAGAGAGGTGAGGGGAGGAGCAAAAAAACAGAGACACAGAATCCAAAGCAGGCTCCAGGCTCCCAGCTGTCAGCACAGAGCCCGTGGCGGGAGAGGGGGGCTGTAGTTAAACTCAAGAACCAAAAGATCATGACCTGAGCCGAGAGATCATAACCAGACCAAAGTTCGACACTTAACCACCCGATCCACCCAGGCACCCTTTTACTTACTCTTTTTAAATATGTACAGTCCTTACTCCATATTCTTGCCTTTGGAGAAGTAGTGTCCTGATCACTGGCTATCGACATTGATGGGCTTTCAAAAGGATATGGATTTGCATTCCGGCCCCCAAATTCCCAAGCCTTATCACTCCCGAGCTTGGAAAACATTACTTAATATTTTTCTTGTAAATTTTTTATGGTTTTATTTATTATTGAGACAGAGAGAAACAGAGCATGAATGGGGAGGGGCAGAGAGAGAGGGAGACACAGAATCCGAAGCAGGCTCCAGGCTCTGAGCTGTTGGCACAGAGCCCAACACGGGGCTCAAACTCATGAACCATGAGATCATGACCTGAGCCAAAGTCAGACGCTTAACCAACTGAGCCACCCAGGTGCCCCAAGACATTACTTAATCTTTTAAGCCTCAGTTTCCTTATGTGTGAATTGGGGAAGATAATACTTGTCTCGGAGATGTTGTCAGGAGCAAATGAAATAACACAGGGAAAATTTTAAAGGTACTTGACACATAATAGATGCTCAAAACACGGTAGCTAATATTATCTTTGCATAGGTATAACATCCTTAAAAATATGTATTTAGTTTTTTATCTTATTTATGATTCTAATGGGAAAGTCTCTAGTCTACTGTTTTGCTATTTTTTTTTTTTTGACTTAGCAGTTTGAGATAATCTCAGGATGTTGGAACAGGAACTGAAGCATAGGGTGTTTGTCAAAAGCTTACGACAAAGCTACCAATATGATTCATATTTTCCCTCCATTACTGTATAACAGGTAAGGAGGCGGTGATTAGTTATATCTTTATATTTATTGTTTATAGGATGGGAAAGTATCATAACTGGATTAAATTAAGAGAATAGAAGCCATTATCAATTTTTAAAATCGACTTTGTTGAAGTATAATTTACATAAAGTTGCTACTTTTAAGTTTACAGTTTGATAATGTTTGGTAAACATGTGTTGCATAGAGTCACCACTACAATAAAAACATAGAATTGTGCTATCCAGTATAGTAGCCACTAACTACTATATTGAACATTTGAAATATGATGAGTCTAAATTGAGATGCTTTACTTAAAGTAGGCTTTAAAAACTACATTTTCAGAGATTCTCAGAAAGTCAAAGAAATTATTACCCCCTTAGAGTTATTCTGATAGTCAGAAAACTCAGGGAAAAAAAAAATCTTTCTTACTTAGAACCTAATCTTTTCAGGCTATGGAAAACCCAGTCTTCACTTTTCCCCCAAAGTTTTTTTGAGACAATCTCAAAGAGAAATAAATACCTCAGTCACCTGCACAGAGAGCCTTGCCTTGAGCTTCTATTCAATAACAAAGATAGTTGAAGTAGAAGAGAAGTGACCTCTGAAAGGGTAAAGCCTGAATATGCAGATACAGCATTGGATAGGCATTAGAAATCTGACTGGGTTTGGAAGAGCCGTAGCAGGCCAGCTTCTTATGAACCTATATAGGGAGTAATGCATGTTTTGTGTGTTCACCTAACCCAGAATTCACTAACAGAGAGCTTACCATATTCCGTGCTAGGCCCCAGCTCCTCTAGATCTTAGTGATAAATAGTATGTGTTGGAGGGCCACAGTAGAGGTCACTAATTAGAAACTGATATGGTGGGTGCTGCCATGCTGAGGCCACCCGAAGACCCTCTTCTCATCCTCCCTCCATGAGTGATGGACATCCTAAGTAATGGAAGTTACATAACTTTTTTTTAATGTGCATAACTTTTTTACATGAATATCTGAGCGGAGAATGCTGTTTCCTTTCCAACCAATGAAAAACATCCACTGGAAGGGTATTGTCAAGAGAGTGACATTGGAGGTTGTGGTTCAATAACTATAAATTCAATTAGATCTTACTTTAAGACTTTCAGATTTGTGGAATTCTAAGAATGTGAAAGAAAAAAGGATTCCATCGAGCTTGAATGTCTTTAGAATTCCATGGAAAAGGCATTCCCATATCCTCACCACCAAAGACATGCACACTCCAACAAAGAAATGGGGGATAAAGAATTGGATGGCTCCTGTTAGACCACTTCCATCTTGAACTTATATCGTCAATGATACAAGGTTCAGTGAATCCCCCAGGGGTCTGTCAGCCTTTTAGCCAAAAGGCTTTAGCCTTGTCCTTAAAATGATAGCTTCACACATTCTGATAAATCAACCTCATCATTACATGGGATGTTATCCTTCTGACTTGTGTGAAATTACATAATAGTTTCTTCATGGGTGAGCATCTTTTAAACCTGGAAAGATTTAGAATTAGAAATGTAAATGTCTGGAAGAATCAAATCCATACTATCGATTATATTTTTGTTTGGCAGTCTGTGTATATTTGTGATTTTATACGGTGGCAATATTTTAGAAACTTTGACATATTGGAGAAATGGGTTAGTCATATATTTCATATTGATTTATACTTGTGATTTATATAGAGTTTCAAAGCACTTAAAACACAAGGTTCACCATACATGTTCAAATTATCAGATATATAAAAGTTATTTAAGTATTTGGAAATAGTTTGTTTATTAATTCAGACAACCTGAGTACTTAGAAAGAAAGTATAAATTTAATGAAATTGTAAATGAAACCAAATATTTTCCAAAGGCAATTAGGTGGATGGTAAAATTTGCTAGAATTTTAAATAGAACTATATGAAATGTAACTCAAACAAAAGCCTCTTAAAAGACATGATAGGTTCTTGTATTTGTAGCTTTAATGAAATAAGAACTTTTAAAACAAAGTAAAACTACAAACTGACTTTTCTGCATACAAAAATATCCTAAGTTACCCCCAATGTCTTATGTAACGTATAAGTAACAAAAGTAATCCAGTTTTTCAAAAAGTTTTGTTTTACCTAGTATAATACCTATTTAATGTCTACTTACATTAAACCCTAAGGCACATATTCAATCTTTTAAATTCCCTGAGCATAGGCAGTGTTTGATCTTTACTTAGAGGGTTTGGGGTGGTAGTGATAGCTTCTTGTACAAAAAGCAGAGAAAAGGCACTGGTTGATTGGCATGATTAATGGAAGAATTCTTGCCTTAAGTCACCCACAACATATAGTGCTGATTTACCATAAAGGCCACTGCACATTTCTCCCCTAAAACAGATACATATTTAGCTTCAATTTTAGATTGTAGAACGTAGTTCTAACAAGCTGCCAAACTGCTGGACCTCAATAAATTGCTGTCCCAAGAGATTCTTCCCCAAAGGCTACTGCTCAAGGATCCAAAAATGCTGCAGGCTTCATGCAGACTCATTCAATAGGCATTCACTGGATACCCACTATGTAACAAGCCCTGGAAATGCAGAGATCAGGACATGAATGTCTCTCGCCCTCCCACCAACCTTTAGATAGAACCCTCTAGATAGATGGAAGGTGAGCAATTACAGAAGCAGTATATAGCACAGTATGATAAGAGCATTCCTCAGGGTGAGGGAGCATATTATGGGATCCCCAATCGAGTCTGCAAAGATTAGAAAAAATTTCAACAGACATTAAACTTGGACAGTAAGTGGAAGTTGTGTTTATTTTATTTCATAGAAAAGAAAAAATGATGACTTTTCAATGAATTCTAAGGTTGCTTTGGATACTGAAGAACAAAGGAAAATAATCCAGAAATAAATTCTTCCTTTAGCATCATGGTAAAAGTGGAATTAAATGTATTCGCATTATTGGACTAACAAAGCTCAAATTTCAGATTCTAAGGGGAACGTAAATAAACTAGCTTCCTGCACCATAACAGAGTAGGACAAAATGTTGGGGAGGATTGGGCATGCATGAAGCGAACTAGAATATGCAACCAAGGTCCTGGTTTTTTAGAAACCTGGAAGCTCATTGTTAGGTGATGATCCAAATTGGACAACTGGTACAATGTAAAACTTCTCCCTGATGATACACCATGCTTTGGTGGAAATTCTACAAAGTGCCGTAATCAGTCAGAGTCTGAGAAAAGTGATCAGTTTTTTTGGCACAAAAGTATAATTATCAAAGTAGACAAATTGAAAGGCTAAATTTAACATCTTCTATGCTCATTGAATCTAAAAATGTAAAGAACAAACAACATCTTAAAGAGCTAGACAATGCATTCTTAGAATTTTACATCTGGGCTCAGTCAATTTTTTGTTTAACTTTTATTTGATACTTCTTTAATTTAAATTTAAATTTTCTTGTATATGTTAAGTAACCAATACAAAATTTTAACACCTTTTAAAAAAAAAAAAAAGAGGTGTTTTTATGTCAATGTTGGGGCCAGCATTTCTTTCTGCCTCTGGAGAGGTGAGATCATAACATGCATACAGTTGACATGCTTTGTAATGTCCTACTCTATGCCTCATTAAAAAGTCATGTGTTCCAAATTGGAAGGATTTGTAAACTCCTTGTGAATCATTGAATGATTGAATGTTTACTTACTTAGCCCAGTCCATGATATACATGAGATGCTCAACCAAAGTTTTTTAACTAGGGCACCTGACTGGTGCTGACAATAGAACATGCAACTCAGTCTTGGGGTTGGAGTTCAAGCTCCATGTTGGGTTTAAGTACATGTAATTACATGCTAATTATGATTTGTTTAGTTACATGTAATTGTGTTGTGTGAACTTGCATTGCATTACACTGAATTGGGTTGGACTAAGTTGATTGCATTTGGAATAAATTGACTTGGATTGCAGGGAATTGAGTTCTACTGAAATGAACTGAACAGAATTGGCTAGACTGAGAAAGATCATCTCTGCTCCATATGGTGAATGACCTTATATTTATGGTTCGTCCTTTCCTCTCTAGGAGATAGCACATTTCTTCGTACAAAATATACATGCTATAAATTTTTGAGGAATTAAAAAAAACTTAAAATAATGGGGTGCCTGGTTGGCTCAGTCAGTTAAGCATCTGACTTCTGATTTCAGCTCAGGTCATGATCTCACAGTTTGTGGGATTGAGCCCCACGTTGGGCTCTGCACTGACAGAGTGGGCCTACTTGGGATTCTCCACCTCCCTCTCTCTCTGCCCCTCCGCCCTCTCAAAAATAAACAAATATTTTTAATGTAAAATGATAGAAAGACTTTATAGTAGTAGTAGTTATATATTCAATAATAATTTTTTTATCAAAATACTATGTGGGCACTGTGCTATGTACTAGGGATACAGTGATAAATAAAGAAAAATCCTGTCCTCAAAGAGATTACAGTTTACTAATGGCCACAGAACAAGTAAATAAGCAAATATAAAATAAAACAGTATCACTGGTTTTGTAACAACTGGAGAACCATTCACATTGTGGGTTATGAGATCAGTACATCCTAAAACTGTGCATTGTAGCAGCCTTGGTACATAATAGGAATAAATACTGAGTCCTTTGCTAGAACTACCACATATGATTATGTTCTACACAAAGGTCACTGACATGCAAGGCAGAGAATAGTATCCTCTCTGTCTTCCACTAACCAAAACATTAGCCTTCTAAGATCTGTCTTCTGAAATTCCCAGAAAGGATTTTCCAACTCAATTATATTATCACATAGGTCAGGAGATCAAACCATAAAGAGAATTGACTGAAATAATTATTTTATGTGAGCAAACAACTTGATCTTATTTTTTTAAATCAATATGAAGAATAGATGAAAGGCTGGCAGGCTAAGAGGTTAGTGCAATAATCTTTTTGGGGGTGTTTGAATCAGTTTTATTCTTCCCCTCTGTTTGCTAACTTTCATTTTTATTTGCCAGGTCTTCTTCCTATACCCTATGTCCTAAATGTTGGAATTCCTCAAGGATCCATCTGAAATTACCTTACATTCTCTCTACACTTACTCCTAAATAGCCTCCTTCATTCTTTTAAATGCCATTTGGTGGTCTTCATAAACCTGATCCTGACCTTATCCCTGTGCCCAATTCCCGTTTTTCCACCTACCAACTCATCATCATTGGAATGTCTCCCAAGAAACTCAAGGTTAAAATGTCCCAAATTAAACTCTTGATTTATTTTCTCTTGGAATGTCTTCCTTCCTATGTCTTTCCAATGCCACTGACTGCCATTAGCATGAATCTAATTCCTTATGCCTCAAATCTGTGAAGTCACTTTTGATCCAGCCTTTCTTCCAAACCATGTTCTCTATTTTCAATCCCCATATAGACAAGTGGTTTTCAAAATGAAATCTGAGAAGAATGAGTCATGATTGCAAAATCAAAATTCGTTCACGGTCTATGCAGAAATCCATGTTATCTTTCCATGTCCTAAGAATTTATTGAGACTCTAAAAAATGCATATGTTAAGGATATAAACACTTGCCTATTTTTAGAAAAATGACTATATCTGTACAAAGTCATTGTGCAAAGTGCTTGGGACCTCCTACTCTTACATACGCATTTTTTCCCTCACTTGACCCTGTGATATTGTGATTTATATATGAAATATGTATTTGGTCTTTGTGGTCTTTTCTGACCCAGAGTTCCCCAAACCCTTGGAATTTCCTAACTGATGAAAGACAAAGGTGTTTCTTATTATGTTAATGAAGAGACAAGGATGGAGGCTGGCAGCCAGGAGAACCAGCCCTTTGGTTAGAGAGTTGGAACTTCCAGTCCCACACCCTTATCTCAGGGGAGAGGAGAAGGTATGGAGATTGAATCTATTGCCAATGGTAAATTTTTTAATCCGTCATGACTGAAGCCTCCACAAAAACTCCAAAGGCCAAGGTTCAGAGAGCTTCTGGGTTAGCGAGCACACGGTGGTGGTGGGAGAATGGCGCTTTTCAGGAAGGCATGGGGGCTCTGAGCCCTTTCCTCATACTTTGCCCTCAGTGTCTCTTCCATCTGGCTGTTTGAGTTATATCCTTTGTAGTAAGTCAGTACTCTAGTAAGTAAAATGTTTCTCTGAGTTCTGTGAAGCACTCTAGCAAATGAACCAAACCCAAGGAGGGGTTCCTGGCAAGCTCAGATGTGTAGCTAGCCAGTCTGAAGTATAGCTGACAATCTGGGTTCATGAGTCCGTCAGTGTGAAGTACAAGGAGGAGTTCACTGAAACCCCCAATCTGTAGCCAGTCGGCTGGAAGCACAGGTAACAACCTGGGCTTGCAACTGGCATCTGAGGTGGGGGAGACCGTCTCGCCGGATTAAACCCTTAACCTGGCACCTGACACTCCCGCGGTGGATCGGATCAGACTTGCTTGTTAGACTTGTGGGGGAAAGCCTTCCCCTCCACACATTGGAATGGAGTCCAGGAACGTAAAAGAGACCCAAAAAGGGTAATGACAAATATCTCACAGAGCACAATAACTTTTTTTTTTATGTTACACCACAATACCTACTACATAGAGGCTGTGGCTAACTGTAGAGTTCTCAAGCTTTACCAAGATACTCCCGTGGTTTCATGGTGCTCCCTGTTCATTGCTACTAAGAAAAAAAATAATGCTCGTTTAGTAGAGCTATCCCCAGAGAGTAGATTCTCATTTGTCTCACTAGCATATGGTCAATATAAAGTAATTGTTAAATTCTCTGACTACCAATTCAATTAACTAGTGAGGCCTGAAGTGCTGTAATTAACATCTAACATAAAAGTCCTGAGGACTATTACTGGGATCTAAACTGTTGGCCCTGTTAATTATTCAAAGACTAGTTAACAGTGACTTTGGTCTGCCTGCCCTTTATTGAGGTACACCATTTTCTGGGTCAGCCAGTGGGTCACAGAATGGGTTTCAGAGCAGTGAAAGGCCAATAAGTTTCTCTGTGGACTGTTTTCTTGTAGCGTTACTCTGTGTAAAATGGCTGTCTCTACATATCATGAATAACCATTGACTTGGGGACAATTACTCCACCACCCTGGGTACAATGCTTCAATTACTGCTCTGTTCACTGGTCACTATGTCTGTCCTTAGTCCAGTGTGACACTGTTCTTATTCTCAGAGCTTTGTGACCTATTACTATAGCATTAAGGCTTATTGTGTCTTAATATCTAATAAGACAAACCCCTCTTACTTTATACTGTTTTTTCCCCTGCATTTTATTAAGAAATAGGTCCTATTTTGGAGCTCCTGGGTGGCTCAGTGGGTTAAGCGTCTGGTTGGCTCAGGTCATGATCTCACAGTTTGTCGGTTTGAGCCCCACATTGGGCTCTGTGCTGACAGCTAGCTCAGAGCCTGGAGCCTGTTTCAGATTCTGTGTCTCCCTCTCTCTCTGACCCTCCTCTGCTCATGCCGTCTCTCTCTGTCTCTCAAAAATAAATAAAAAACAGGAAAAAAATTAAAAAAAAGAAATAGATCGTATTTTCTTATTTCTTTTCATGTCTCATAATTTTGGATTGACTGCTAGGCGCTGTGTGTTAAAGAACAATAGAGACTGCAGTAAATTTTTTCTTAAAGTTTATTCTGAGAGAGAGAAAGAGAGAGAGAGTGCAAGGGCATGAGAGGGGAGGGGCAGAAAGAGAGAGAGAGAGAGAGGGAAAGAGAAAATCCCAAGCAGTCTTCAGTGCTATCAACATGGAGCACCACATGAGGCTTGATCCCACAAACTCTGAGATCATGACCTGAGCTGAAATCAAGAGCTGAATCAACTGAGCCACCCATGTGTCCCTGAAGTAAATGTTTATGCCTAAAAAAGAGAACATTCCTTCTTCTGTCTGACCACGAGGATGGAGACTGTGTTCTTGGAGACTGTGGGTAGACAGTAAACTCTAGTGTTTGCTGCTGACGGAGGTCTCTCTCATCTCGCCTGTCCTGCGTCCCATCTTTCTCTGAAGATACAAAAGAGGCTGGTGGGAAGAGTGGCCAGGCAGCCTCTCTTCATTTGTGTGGATCTTAGAGACTACAAACCATCATGCCAGCTCACATTCAGGCTTAACAATTTTGTTAGAATTTCCACAGACTTTTTTTTTTTTTTTTACCTGTCTAGAACAGATTCTTTCTCTCCTGTCCTATACCAAGGATTGCAGCAGCTGGGGGTCTTGCCTCTCCTAGGAAGAGCCCATCACTTTCTCGAGTTTTGTTTGTTAGATTTTTTCGCATCCTCAACTATCAGTTGGTTTTAAAAACACAACATGATTTTCAAATTGTTCTCATTATTAGGAAGAGAATGCAGCATTCTTGCAATTTTCTCAATTGTAAGCTTAAGTGGAAGTCCTTCATTCTTATCATAACTCAGGGGAGGCCATATTGTCCTTTTCTTATTTGGTCTTGAGATCATGAATTACACCAGGCTCTTTTTACATTTCCTGTAACAACTTGTAAAAAACATGGGAATTTCCTGTTCTTTGAAAGTTGGTTGAAACTCATCTTTACAACTATCTCAACCCTAATATTTGAGGAGTAAGATACCCAAATAACACTCCTATTTCTTTAATGCTTATTGAGCTGTTAAATTTCTTAATTGTGTGTGTGTGTGTGTGTGTGTGTGTGTGTGTGTGATATTTTTAAACACACTTTTACATTATGTAATGTTTCAATTTATGCTTTTATTTATGCAATTTATGCAATTTATACTTTGATTAAGTCTTTCTTCTGGAAGATTGGAACACAGAGAAAGACCAGTCTCTGGCCTGTCCTCCAGGAGTGAGTAGTCAAGAGGGAAAGGCAGACATATAATTACTTAGAATTACATGTAACTACAAAGATGGGCTAATTAGTAGGCTTCAGAGGGTAGCACAGGAAATCCTAACTCTGGTGAATTTATCCCAATCTAAGTTCCTTACTTAATAAATAAGAAATTTAATCTTATTACATCTAAGGAAAAGTACTCTCCATTAAACAAAATTATAAGAGACTGATATGTAAACAAAGCTAATAATTCTTAATTTAGGGTAAGAGATCTCCTTCCCAGTGATGGACAGCTGTTACCTACTACATAGACCACACTGTGTCCTAGCACTGATGCACCAGAGGAGGACAAATTAGCTTTTAGCTTGATGTGACAATGTGGTCACAAACAAAATAAACTATCTTAAAAAATATTTATCTGTAGTTCTTTCCTTTTGAAATATTTTCATATTGTTTAGTTGCACCTCCTTTTTCCACAAGCTTATCTTATTATATTTTTTAATATTTATTTATTTTTGAGAGAGAGAGAGACAGGTGTGAGTGGGGGAGTGTCAGAGAGAGAGGGAGACACAGAATCTGAACCAGACTCCAGGCTCTGAGCTGTCAGCACAGAGCGCAACACAGGGCCTTTAAGCCACGAACTGTGAGATCACAACCTGAGCTGAATTCCGGCACTTAACTGACTGAGTCACCCAGTACCCCTCCGTGAGTTTATCTTATTAATCCAAGCAGTGGGTTTTTGTATATATTAATCTTCTCTATTTCTCTTTAGTTCTTTATTTCTTTGATTTTTGCAATTATTTGTTTCTTGGTTTCATTAGATTTTTCCTGTTGATCTTTCTCCTAACTTCTGTCAAAACCTTAGCACATTTTTTCAATTTAATATTTTATTATGAAAAATGTTAAAACATGGGAGGATTGAATAGTATAATGTGCTCCAATGTGTTCAGCCAACTCCCAATTATTATCAACTCATGGTCTCTCTTATTTCTTCTGTGCCCAAACTATCTTCCCTTTATTATTTTAAAGTAAATCTTAGACATCCTATCATTTTATTTAAAAGTTTGGGCATCATTTCTAAATAATAATGAAACATAAAATAACAGTTTCACATCTTTACAAAATCAATATGGTACTGTAATGTTATTAAATACCCAATTAGGGTTCAAATTTCCACAGTCATCTCCTGTTATGTCTGAATCCAAACACTGCAATTAGTTGGTTCGTCTCTTAAATTTCTTTTAATTTATAAATTCTTCAATTTCTTTTCTTCCTTGGAAATTATTTGTTGAATAAATCAAGGTGTTCATCCTGCAGCATCTCCCACAGTCTAGATTTTGCTGTCGGCACACCCCTGTGGTGTCACTTAACGTGTTCTTTCATCACCTGTACACATTTCTTGCTTTATGTAGTTGAATCTAAAGATCTAATCAGACTTCAAGTTGACTTTCTGGCAAGGCTGTTTCACAGGTGGTGCTCTATCCTTCCATTGGGAGGGTCATAATGTCTAGCTGTCATCTTTTTAGTGATGTTAGCAGCCACTGCTGATCATTGCCCAGATTTACTGGGTCTTCAGGGTTTTTATTTAAAGTGATGATATTCTAACTTTATCATTTCTCCTCCATTTGGTAGCTTACATATTCTTACAAAGGGAAATTTCCACTATCAGATATTTGGTGCAGTTGAGAATAATTCAATTTGCAAAGAGAAGTTACATGCTTGATTTTTGTTTTTTTTTTTACTTATAATATGGTTTTTAACAACAATGAGTTGGTTCCCTGCCATCTTCCAAAGATAACTACTGAATTTTTCATGTCTTAGGAACTCATGGATTCAAACATGAAAACATATGATGTATTTAAATCTATATTGTAATTATTATCCTTATTGATGTTCAAAGTGTCTTAGCTGTTTCTAGTGGGAACCTGTTCAAATGAGCATCTGAGTCCTGTTGATATGATTCCTGTAATCTTCGAGAAGACATTTTTCCTGGGTGTTTTTGTTGTTTTTTGCTTCCTGCTTTTTGTTTGGTTTGTTGGAGGTGACATTTTGTGTTTTTTGTTGCTTATTATTTTTGTTTTGTTTTTGCAAAGAAGGTATCAAAACAGGTAAATCATGAGAAAATGTTTCAGATTTACTTTACATATGTATTCCCCAGATCCAAAATCAGCCATTTTCTTCAGAGTCCTGCTTCCCTTTAGTGGGAAATGGTATTTAGAAAGCACACAATCTGGTGGCTTTGGTTATTGTTTCTGGGCATTGTAACGGATAGCATTTTTTGAAACATTTTTGTGAGGCACCTGGGTGTCTCAGTCAGTTAAGCATCTGACTTCAGCTGAGGTCATGATCTCCCAGTTCCTAAGTTTGAACTCTGCATCAAGCTCTGTGCTGACAGCTCAGAGCCTGGGGGCTGCTTTGGATTCTGTGTCTCCCTCTCTCTCTGTCCCACCCCTGCTCACACTCTGTTTCTCTCTCTCACAAATAAATAAACATTAAAAAATTTTAAACATTAAAAACATTTTTGTGATCTGATGAACTTATTTAGAGTACACATAAACTTCTAAGTTCTGCTTTAGCTATGTATTACAACTTTTGATGATTACAGTTTTCATTATCATTTCATTGTAACTATCTCTTAATTTCTTTATAATTTTCTTTTACTTGTAATGTTTGGCAATTTGTTACTATTTAGTCATTGAACATGGGCGTGTAAGTTCTTTGTTTTTACTTTCTCATTGTGTTGTCTTATGTTCGAAGAACATAGTTGGTCTGATATTGATAATTTGCAATATTTAGAGGCTTATGTAATGGCCTAATAATAGTCTATATTTATCAATATTTTTATTTGATTAAAAAAAGTATAATTCATTGGTCCTGGGAATTTGGAGAAGTCTAGGGGTAAATTCCTAGTAATGATTTCTCAGACTTCATCTGTATTATCTTATTCTTCAACCCAGGAGGGCTTTTGGGCTGCCCAGTTCTTACCAGTAGACACAGACATCAGAGAGCAGGGCCTCTATTGCCACTGGCCTCTTTGGGGAAAGGGCAGGCAATGATTTGGCCAAGGCATGCGGGAAGAAGCTTTCTTCCAACTCAGCCTCTCCCTGCTGCCTCTGGTTGGCGTCTGTCCCAGGATCTTACTGCCCCTCACTTACACAAACACCAGATACACAGATATATACTACATTCCCCCCCCCCACACACGCACATAACACCACACCACACATGCATACATACCACACACCCCACACACCTCTCACACCCTCACATTATACCACAAACACCACAACATCCCATACATACCACAACACACACACACACACACACACACACACACAAGCCTACATCACACACATTACATACCACATGCCGGGTTTCAATATGGTTTAATGGTTTCTTCTGGCTTCTGTAGATTCTCCAGGTTTAATTTTAACTCAGTAGCTTATGCTAGTTTACCATCATGGCAAGAAACAGATGCTTCCTCATGTCCATTTTTAAGCTAAGTTACTGGGTTAACAGCATTTGAAAATTCAGTCAAAAGCAGCATCTAAGACATTAACCTTTTAACTTAAATGTTATGTGAAATGATCTTGAAAACTACATCAATCTTAAGTCTCTTGATTTGGGGAGTAAGGGTACTCAGGCTTCTGTGAAGTCATAAAAATCTATAGAACTATAGTATTTCCAGAAGTTTTTAAGAAAGAAAAAAGGAAGATAGCACAATTAGAGATGTGAGCCTTTGTGCTCCTGAAAATATATTTAATGGGGTGCAGGCGGACAACAGTGTGGAGGAGAAACAAATTTGAAACATTCTAATATAAATTTTAAGAAATATCTAGCTAGGTTTTTATTATATATTTAGCTAAATTTCCTAATATTATTTATTGAGCAATGCATTCCTCTGTAATTACTCAATGATTCTTTCTTTACCATATATAGAAAGTTCTTATATCAATACTAAATTTTGTTTCAGACTGATCTGTTTAGCTGATATATCTATTGAATCATTAGCACATACCTTTGTTTAAATCAGCCATAGAGGGTGGCTGGGTGGCTCAGTTGGTTAAGAGTCCCGACTTCGGCTCCAGTCATGATCTCACAGTTCGTGGGTTCAAGCCCCGTGTTGGGCTCTGTGCTGACAGGTAGCTCAGAGCGTGCAGCCTGCTTCAGATTCTGTATCTCCCTCTCTGTGACCCTCCCCTGCTCACGCTGTCTCTCTCTGTCTCTCAAAAATAAATAAAAAACATAAAAAATTAAATCAGCCATAAAATATATTTTAATATATTTAATAAAATTACCCCACTTTATTATTTTCAAAATATAATTAGTTTTTTTCTCCCACCCATTTATTATTCTAAAAGAAAACCATCAGGAACACTTTGTCTTACCACTTCTCAAATAAAATCATTTTTTCCTTCATAATTTTAGTAGTAATTCCCACAATGATTAACATTGCACCTATCAGTTTTATGCTACAGATGTTCCAAGTGCATTTTTTTGCAATATATTACTTCCTTTAAAAAATCAGTCTACATGGATAAAATTATAGCCATTTTTAGATGAGGAAACTAACATTCAGAGAAATAAGTAGCTTGTTTCAGGTTACAACACTACGAAGTAGAAGAAAGAGAATTTGAATCCAGATGCTTTTCACTTCAAAGAGGTTATAGTCTTCCTTGCATTGATTCACACTGTACTTTTTGACTAGAAAATATATAATTGCTTTATTAACTTATTTTGTAAGGTATGTTTTAAAAATGAAAGAAATTTACACTTAAAAGAGAGAGATGGCTGAAGGAATGACTGATTGGAAAGGAAATGTCTGAGACCGGGTCTGAGTTCAATCCCATGGACAAGCGAAATGCAAGGTGTCTCAAGGACAGCAAACATGCCCATTAAGTACATCCAGGTGCCATGTTTCCTTCCCTGATCTCTTTTCAGTGGCCTTTCTCTCTTGCTCCCAAATTCCATTTATATATGCTTGGTTTGATTAAAAACAAACAACAGTAAATCAAGTAATGATGACTGAAGAATAAGAATGGTAAGTGCTGTCATTTACTCAGCCATATCATGTTCCAAGTCTTCATTTAATCCTTATTTTTCTCAATGTATGCATGAGGAAACTGAGCCTCAGGGACATTAAGTAATTTGCCAAAAAGTCAAAATAAATAAATAAGAAGTCACATCTACTAAGTTGTGGAAATGGAATCCAAACCAGTATCTGATTTTTTCCAATCCCCTTAGCACAGGCTGGTGTAAAATAGTGAGGTTATCAACTGTACGTATGGTTAGGAAGGAATAGCCAAACTGTCAACTTATTTTGAGACACTTCTAGTCACAAGTTGTGACAAAAAAACCAAGCTAAGTGTTGCGTCTTCCTCTCAGATTTTCAGGCAAAACAGAAGCCAAATCCAGAGGTTCTTGCTCAATAAATGGGAAGAAACAAAGAAAGAAATCTGGAGCCAGAATGAGCAATTGGCACATTTATGGACAAGTAGGATGTGATCTTTTTTTATGTTCTCAAGAGGGACTTGTCTTTATTTGCCTAACAGCACTTCTTTCCTCATATCATCTAAACTCTAGAAACACTAGGTCTGACCAACCTAAGCTATATTTGTAATTTCCTAAATGAATACAAAAGTTAAACAGGAGTCGGGGTGACAGGAAAGATACCACTCAAGCTGGTTACAAATACATCCATTTTCTGCAGACCTAGAAATACTTCCTCAACAGTCCTTCCCCGTTAGATTTCAAGGTCCTTGAGAGCAGCAGTAATTACAGTTAACCGTTGTTCGCATTGTACTCTCTCAAGATAGAGTATCATCCTGAATCCTTACAATGACTCTGGGAGGTCGAATATATTATCATGGACCTTTTGAAGTTGTTGCAAATGCAGTACAGAGAATTCAAAGCAAAGTGCCTGAAGTCACAAAGGTGGTGAATGGCAGGTTGGATTTGAACACAGTGAATAAGATGTGGTAACATGCTGAGGTCTCAACTACATAGCAAAGGGAAGGAAGCTGGGACTGGGGCCTCATGAGCAGAGCTACTACCTGTGAGAGGGATGGCTCTTGGCAAGGTGACACAATTGTTAGGAATGCTACTAATGGGGATATGATTTGGGTCATTTTTTCTTCAGTAAAATGGTTAGTAAGCCTTCTAGCATCATGCTAATCAGTGACTAACATAGGATCTGGAATATGGTAGACATAGAGTAAATGTTTAACGAACAAATCAGCTGGAATATTTGTAATAATGCAAACTTATACCCTGGTAGAGTCTATATTGCTACCTCTGGCCTTCATGTGGACCTGCTATGTCCTCAGCATGCTGAGTCAGTAGTAGAACATACGCAGGGTTTTCCTGTGAAGATTCGGTCATATAACCTAAGTGTCAGGAAAGGAATGGCGCAAACGCCAGCCTGGGAGCGTACTAGTACATAGCGACAATTAGGAAATGGAGAAAGAAAGAGTAGAAAATTAATTTAATGACTTCCCAAAGCTAAGGAAGTAGGACAAGTAGGAAATAGGATAAGAATATAAACACATAAAGTATAGAAAAGAGTTTTTTGAAAAACCCAAGATTTAACAGTGTGTTATTTTGCTATGGCTGCAGTAACAAAGTGCCAAATGCAGTGGCTTAACAATAGAAATTTAGTGCCTCACAGTTCTGGAGGTTACAATTCCAAAGTCAGAGTGTCAGCACGCCAGGCTCCCTCTGAAGGCCTTGGGGAAGAATGCTTGCCTCTTCTAGCTTCTGGTGGTTGCTGGCAATTCTCGATATACTGTGGCCTGTAAGACCAATCACTCCAATCTCTGCCTCTTGTGTCACCTAAGTTGGGCTACTTTGTTACGGCAATTTGAGAACACTAACACAGACTTTGGTGCTGAGAAGTGATGTGCTGCTGTTGCAAAAAAATTAGAATGTGCAAGTGGCTTTAGGATTGGGTCATGGGTAGAGTCTGAAGGATTTTGAAGCACAGAATAGAACGAACCTAGATGACTTGAAAAGACATGTGAAAAAATGTCTAATGGAATGTGAAAGTCTGTCCTGTCCTATTCCACCATTGAAGTTTAGAAGATAACCTATTTTCTAATTTTACATGTCTACGAATGAAGTAGTGCTTCTCCTTCAAGACTGCGGCATCAACTCCTGTCTGAGTTTCCAGACTGCTGACCCACCCTACAGATTTCACACTTGGAGTTCCCATGATCACGTGAGCTATATATGATCACATATACCCATGTGTATGCCTGTGTATGCACATGTGTGTGCATGTATGCATGTAAGTATATGTATATATGTATGTACATATAAAATCGGTATACACATATAGAATCTCCTATCAGCCCTGTTTCTACAGAAAATGATGACTATTACAAACAGCAAAGAAAAGAACCCTGCTTTATACCTAAATTCTCTTTGTATTTAAGTTAGCTCATTGAGCAATGTTAGAATTGACTTTTTAATGTTTACTTATTATTTTTGAGAGAGACAAAGAGAGCACTCCAGGGAAGGGCAAAGAGAGAAGGAGACAGGATTCGAAGCAGGCTCAAATTGATCGTTGGACAGGTCCAATTTTTTCAAAGCTTTAGGAAATATAGAGACACACATAAATTACTAGCATAAAAATATTTTTGTAAAAGTCATGGAAAAATAAGTATAAAGGTTAATTATACTTAATTAAAGCTTTAGCAGTATATACTTCTGTATATTTTCTTGGTCTGGCGAGCAGGCAGCTAGTTGGATATAGTACATATATATCCCAAAGATAGGATTCAGGTGCCTAAGTCAGGGCCTGAATAAATATTTATATATGAATATTAATCAGTGAGGTTGATGATTTTCACTGGACTACAGACAATACAGTGAGTTATTTCCTCTCTTCCCTTTGACCGTGTCTCTTCTCTTCAAGTCACCTCTAAATTCTTATTAAGTATATGCTATGATTGAAGAATCCATGTGGTACCAAGGAACTTTTGTTTATGTATATAAATATCTTACTATTATACATAGTGAACACCTATTAAACCGATACAGTATTCTCATAGCTAATTTCAGGGCTCCATTGAAAAATCTAAGAAGTTTAAACCTCAACCCAACATGGACAAATCAGTAAAGAAAAAAATCTTGATTTCTGAAACCATAGAGTGAGTACGTACTTTGAAAGTGACTTTGCTGAAGTCTAGGGGCCATTCTGCAGGAGTATAGACTTTAGCAGTTCTGCTTGCCTGCATTCCTTTGTTCCTATTTTAAGGTCATGTCTGAAAATGGTAGTGAGATTTGATGCAGCAGAAATGAATGTGGAAGAAATTTGCAGTAGCTATTGTCACATGTGCTGCAGAAAGTTTATGATGCAGAAAGGAGTTCACTTCTCTTGAAGTTGTAAGAAACGGGAGCCTGGTGCTCTCATAGCCAGTGGACATAGCTTACTGGGTATTATCAGAAAATCCGGCTAGAAAAATACTAAAAGAAAGGACTCCTACCAGTAACCTTGGTTGTCAGACTACTTACTGAAAATAAATACGATTAAATATATAGGACATGGAAAGAGAAGTCATGCATGAATGAAGTTCTCATTATGGCGTCTGTTTTTAGAAATCCTACCGGGATGTTTTCTCTTGTTCTCATTTAAATTCTAGTATTGAACAGCACTGTGGAATGAATGGGAATGTTTTTGATCCACTGAAATCCTGGGGTGTTCCTTGAGGTTCTCTCACACTGGCTTCTTCTCAAACGCTGCCAGCGCTGTGTGAGCTCCAGGGATGTTGAGCTCGTGGTCCCCTGTGGTTGTTTGTTCTCTGTAGATATACTTCATCTGGCTTCATGGAGACTTGCCCTATGAGTACAAAGCTTGTATTTTAGATGGAAACTCAAAGGGACACAGACCAGTTTTGGCAACTGTTTTCTCAGCAAGTTCTCTTATTTATTATGATCTTGTTTTGCAAATTCCAGCTACTCTACCAGCTCTTACTTTCTTATCTGTCTTCTGACCTCAGCAAAGCCACTCTCTGTTTGTGGTTCCCCCCACCCCTGAACCTATACAGCCATCAGGAAGTGTCCCAACAGAGAGAGATTTCATGATCCTGGGGCCTACCTTTCTTGAATTCATTATCTTGGGAATCATAAATCTGCACTGCCGGTTTTCCAACATTTGGTATATTTTCTTCAGTTATATGTTTTTGGCAAAAGCCTGAACCATTACAAGCCACTTTGTCATTGCCAGAAGTCAGATTCTCTAAGAACATGTTTTATGTTTGTTTCTTGCCTTGGGAGTAACTAGAACATCCAGTTAGTATAAATTTAAATTTCAACCTGGAAATAATTCAATTTGCCTCCTACAGTCTCGACCAAAACAGGATATCTATCTTGTCCTTTTCCTGTGTTAACTGGAACATTATT
Organism: Suricata suricatta; assembly: GCF_006229205.1. Classification (NCBI taxonomy): domain Eukaryota; kingdom Metazoa; phylum Chordata; class Mammalia; order Carnivora; family Herpestidae; genus Suricata; species Suricata suricatta. The sequence goes on from NC_043714.1 coordinate 48,152,754, forward strand.
TCTAGAATATTCTTTCACTGAACATGTAACTCTTTCAGCAGGTAAGGTCTTTTTTGTTCTGTTTTGTTTCATTACTTGATAAGGGCTAAAACCTACACCCCATGGAGAGAAACACCATGATACTTTGAACTTTTATACTTTTCTCTTATTGACTGTTGTGCGTGCTGTGGTGCTCTGAGGTAGGTCTGGTGAAGGTCCATGAGGCAAGGCTTAAGACTTTCCAAGGTATATCCAGTCTAGATTTCCCTTCCATGATAGTCAGTTTTACTGTTGTGATTTTAAGTTTCCTCCTCTTTCCTGGTCCCTCACTGTATTTTGGGTCGAGTTTGTATTTATTTAAAAGACTATTACAAATAGGTTGGTCAGAGTATGGGGAAGGAGGGACTCTGTTGGTTACAAGTGTCAAATTTTCAAATCTGTAAGAAAATTTTGACAAAGTCTATCAAGCTTTTGAAGGTATATACCCTATGACGACAAAATTTATTGTAGCATAATTTACATTAGCAAAAGTTTTCAAACAATTTAAAAGTCAGTCATTACAGGATTGATTACATATCTCATTTATAGGCATACTCTGTAGTTTAAAGAAAGAAAGAATAAAGAGTTTATGTTAAGCTGTGAAACTATATCTAAAATCTATTTGTAAGTGAAACAAACAGTGAATTATAGCATGCATATTTTGTTTTATCAGAATAAAAATATGGTACAGTTAACCCTTCAACAACATGGCTCTGACCTATGTAGGTCCATTTATACCCAGATTTGTTTTTAATAAACACAGGATAGTACTGTACATATATTTTCTCTTCCTTGTGATTTTCTTTTTTTTTTTAATTGAACTATAAGTAACACATAATGTTCCATTAGTTTCAGATAGCTGAATCACTATGTGGTATATAGTTGTATACATTTGTCAGTACTCATTAAGATAAACGTACTCTTCATCCCTATTCTCTGTCTCACCTATCCTAATGCATACCTCCTCTCTGGCAATCACCCGTTCCCCATATTTAAAAGTCCATTTTTGTGTTTGTCTCTTTTTTTCTTTATTTGTTTTGTTCTTAAATCCACATGTGAGTGAAATCATGTAATATTTGTCTTTCTCTGACTGACTTATTTCACTTAGCATTATACCCTCTGGGTCCATCCATGTTGTTGGAAATAGGAAAATTTCATTCTTTATGGCTGAGTAATGTTACACACACACACACACACGCACACGTGTGTGCGCACACACACACACATCTTCTTTATACATTAATCTACCTATGAATACTTGGGTGCTTCCATATCATGGCTATTATAAATAATGCTGCAAAAAAACATATGGGTACATACATCTGTTCAAATTAGTATTTTTATATTCTTTAGGTAAATAGCTAGGAATGGAATGACTGGATCATATGGTAATTCTACTTTTAATTTTTTGAGAAATCTCCATATTGTTTTCCATAGTGGGTGCTCCAGTTTGCACTCCCATCAATAGTATCTGAGGGTTCCTTTTTCTCCACATTCTCATCAACACTTATTTCCTGTCTTTGATTTTAGCTGTTCTGAAAGGTATAAAGAGATATATCACTGTGATCTAATCTGCATTTCCCTGATAATTAGTGATATTGAGCATATTTTTATGTGTCTATTGGCCATCTGTATGTCTTCTCTGGAAAAATGTCTATTCAGGTCCTCTGCCCATCTTTTAATTGGGTTATTTGGATGCAGGTTGGTGTTAGTTGTAGGAGTTCTTTATATATTATAAATATTAACCTCTTATCCTTGTGATTTTCTTCACCTCTTTTTTCTCTAATGTACTTTATTGTAAGAATACAGTATATAATACAATAACATACAAAATAAGTGTTAATCAGTTGATGTTATCAGTAAGGTTTCCAGTGGGCTATTAGCAGTTAAGTTTTGGGAAAGTGAAAGGTTATATATGAATTTTTGGCTGCATAGAGTTTTAGTGTTCATAACTCCTACATTGCTCAAGGATCAACTATATATAAGTGTTTTTTTCTTTTATATGCATAGCCTATCTCAAAAGGTGCATGATTTTTATGATTTCTGTGTAAGAAAGCTGGGTAGCTAGGTATGTGAGTGGGGGAAGAAAACTGACTATAAGTACTTTTGTGTATTTTCTTGTTAAACTGTGTAAGTATGTTACTCCTTGAGAAAAATACTAAAACAAACAAAAAGAAGTTGTTATATTTTATTTATGATGTCTACATGTTCTGGACTTTTTGAGTTACTGAGTCTACGATATGTTCAGAACAGGAAGTTTATGACCTTCCTACTCACAAACTCCAGCATTCTTGTTTTCCCAGTTTTACTGAGCAATTATTGGTGTATGATAATAATGATGTGTAGCTTTAAGGTGTATAACATGATACTTTGATACAAGTATATATTGTGAAATAATTACCACAATAAGACTAGTTAACACCTCGATCACATCATATACTCACCATTTTTTGTGTCTGGGGACAATGAGAAAAGCATTTATAATCTACACTCTTAGCATCTTTCAAATATGTAATATAGTATTATTAACTGTCATTACCATGCTGTACATTAGATCTTATTTTTCTTATAAATGGAAGTTTATACTCTTCAACTGATATCTTCTATTTTCCCTGATCCCTAGACACTGGCAACCACCATTTTACTTATTCTTTTAGTTCGTGTTTTTAGATTCCACATAGAAGTGAGATCATACAATTTATGTCTTTCTCTGTCTTACTTATTTAGCGTACTACCTTCTTTAGCTCCAGAATTTCTATTTGGTTCTTTTCAAAATAATTTTCATCTTTCTATGAAATTTCTCACTTTTTGGTGTGTATTGCTATCCTGATTTCCTTGAATTCTCTTTTTGTGTTTTCCTGTTACTCACTGAGCTTTCTTAAGAAAACAAGCTTGCACTTTCTATGGGGCAAATCGCAGATCTCCATTTCTTTGGGGTTGGTTCCTGGACAATTATTGCGTTCCTCTGATGGTGTCTGATTTCCTTGGCATTTCATGTTGTTCCTTGAAGTCTTGTCTCCTGTCTTCACAGTTGAATAAGCAGCTGTCTTCCAGAGCCTTCATGAACCGGCTTTGGGAGACAAATACCCGTCAGCATCGTTAGGGATTCTGAGGCTTTCCCAGAGCTTCTCTGTGGGTCCAGCTGCTCCCCTCTTCCTGTACCCTGTTGTGACAGAATTCTTTACTCTTAGTCCTGCAAGGTCAAACCAGAGCTGACAGCTTTCCTTTTATTGTCCCTAGATTGGTGCTAACTGTTCAAGTTTCTTCCCAGGCCCACAGTCAGTTCAGCTTTCTGTGCCTGCTCACTGCTCTTACTGCCCCTGGGCGCACATCTAGGGAGCAGGCCATGGGGTGGAAGGGTGAGGAGTGAAGTCCTCCAAGTGTTTTTGGTGCTCATGGGCCGGTGGGGGAGTCTGCAGGTGAAGAAGCGTCCCCAGTGGCTCATGGAGAGCCTTTCCGATGGCGACTGTGACGTGGTTGTAGAATCAGATCCCTTTGACGTCCTCCAAGAACCCAGCTCTTCTCTCGGCTGCTCCCTGCCCACCCAGTTGTACAGAATTCTTCAGTATTCTGGATGGAGCAAGAGAAGAATGAGTCTCTTCAGCAGCTTCCCTCACGTACTCTCACTTTCTACCACAGGAGGAAGCATGAGCTGAGAAGGTCTTTTCAGCACTGATCTACACTACCTTGGGAGAGTTCCTTTTACCTTCTTTTTACCCTCTTTAGTGTACCCAGCCCCTGATGTTTTGGCTGCAGTGGTGTGCTTGATCTTTCCTTCTGGACTCCTGGGTTTGCACAAAAGCTTCTCCTCCGTGGGTGATTACCTAAATTGGTGTTCTTCAGGGGAAATGTGGTAGAAAACTCTTCTGCCATGGTGATGATGTATATCTCTTTAGTATTCCTTACAGCAAGGAAAGCATGAACAAAATATAAGTACTAAATTCTCCCTTACTCCAGACCCACTGAAGAGATTCTGTTTGTTAAACAGCTCATACAGAAAAGCATCTTAGGGAGTTGATTGTCAGTGGTAGCAATCAATGGGGTGATATGGTTGTCTAAATGTAGGATGCAAACATAGGCTGCAGTGGTGGAAACACAATGCCTGGCGTACACTGGAGGTTTTACTGGTTACTGATTAGACCACTCATAAAGTAATGTTTGTTTTGATTGCTATTTATTACAGGGAAGACACGCTGTCTTAAATCAAGTTACCAAGAAGTAGATTTTGAAATGAGGACTTATGTGAAATGGTTTATTAAGGAAGTGCGCTGAGGAATATTGATGAGGGAGATTGCCTAGTAGCAGCACAGGGAAGGAGAAGAAACCATGCAGAGAGTAATTTAAGTCCTACTTCACCCCGATTCTACAGGGATGCTCTCAAGTGAAAGAGAGACCTCACAGTTGCCCAAAACTGAGACAAGGAAACTGGGCATTCAAACTTCCCCGTATCTTTGAGTTGTTGGCCAAAGGCCCTGAGCTCAGGCAGTAGGTGCCAGCACATCGGTTCTCTACTTACCCACAAGAGTCTCCAGCAGGTGCAAGGACAGTCCTCTAAGCAACAAACCAAGCAAAGCATGACAGAAGGCAGTGAAGGGATACACAGTACTGAAAAGGAATACAGAAATCATGATATATGACTGATTGAGCTTTCGAGTGTTTGCCCATATTGCTCAGGGAGAAACAAATATGATCTTCTAATAGTGTTTTGTGGAAAGGGGTGAATTGTGTCTGTATGGCCTTGAGATATTGAACAAAACTTCTAGTTGGAAAGACCTCAGAAAGGCTAGAAATTCTCTGAACATTTTCAGAGTTCCCTACAGATGTCACAGCCTGTGTCAGTGGTGGGAGCATCTCACAATCTGATTCCTAGATATTTGGGGTCATCCTACCAATGAAGCAGTGAGTTAAGGGGTGGTTTCCGATGCTCCCAAAATTGTGAGCAAACTAGACAATCAAGTTGTCAGACCTGATTCTCTGAACATACTTTAAGGAGAGGGAAAATATCCTATTAACTACCAAATTTTAAACTTCCGTATATAAAATTGCACATTTATTAAAATAAAGCATTCTCTTACCAGTGATTTTCTCTGCAACACTGCTCATCACATGTTCAATCTTCTGGAACAGTTTAGGTCAAAGATAATGTGTGGCCCGAAGAACAGCAACAGATTTTTTTTAATCCACTTTTGTATCTTCTTGCTTTCTTATTTGCTGCACTATGAAATAAGTAAATGGAAACAAATTATATTTTTCGAAAAGGAGGCCATGACCTAATCTAAAGACCTTCTGAGAAAGAACTTTCTTTTCACAGTATTTTTAAATTTTATTTTATTATTTTTGTTTATATTTTAATGTTTATTTTTGAGAGTGAGAGACAGAGCATGAGTGTGGGAGGGTCATTGGGAGAGAAAGGGAGACACAGTATTGCAAACGGCCTCCAGGCTCTGAGCTGTCAGCATAGAGCCCAATGTGGGGCTCAAACTCGGGAGCAGTGAGATCATGACCTGAGCCGAAGTCAGATGCTTAGCTGACTGAGCCACCCAGGTGTCCTGTATTTTTTTTAGAAGCAAGATTTCTATACTGGTGAGCCTATAAAAATAAACATTTCAGATGTGGAGAATGGGCCTCTAAAGAAAGATCTGAGGGACTTTGGCAAAATGTAGGAAAAGGAAAATTTCCTCACTCTGATCAAAGATGCTAAGCACTACCGTTCTGAGGAGCCTTTACCTTTAAAACTTAGGCAAATGGGGCCGGCAGAATTTGAGAGACAGGGACAACCATTTTCTGTTTCTAATGGTCCATGTCCAATCCTTCAAACTGAGGCTTTATCAAAAATTTTTTTTCTAGAGAGCAGAAAATCCTCACTAGCAGGAGCTATTTAAAGGCTCTGGCCTTGCATTGAAACTGCAGATTTGGCAATAGCAGGTTTCAGCTGGATTTTCTGGGCAGTAAGTAATGCAGCAGCAAATTTACTCTTTTTAATATAATGGCAACAGTCGTTGGAAGGAATGGGAATGACTTCAGGCAGTGCCAAACTTTAAATGAAAAATCTAACTATAGCTGTTCCTTTTACTCTCTCCGAGAGCTCAGGATGATTGTGTGGGAAGCAGGGGTGAAGGGTGACCTCAGCTTGCCTGCTTTGGAGACTAGCTCAAGGGATAGCATAGGTCAGCTTGCCCCACACCTGGTCCCTGGGGAGGGTTTGTGTGTGACAATGGGAGCAGCAAGGAATTTAAAAGCAACTTCACTGCGCTGAGCCCTTGTAGAGCTGGTATCATGGAGGGAGGTTTACTCTTTGATCTCAGCCCTTGAGCGATGGCATAAGAAAGAATCACTGAGTTAAAAAGTAAGTACCTAACTTAGTGTGGAAGCCAAGCAGCATGCTCTCATGGACCTTTCTGGATCCCATACCGGGCAGGGGTGAGTCACTGATGGAGTAAAGGAGACATCACCACATGAATCCGTCATTTTCTATGTGAAGGGAAACAGCTGCTTCCTTTCACTGACTTTTCCCCACTCAACAACCCTCAGTCCCCTGACTTTCCATCTCCATTCCACTTCATAAATGCATCTTTTTACACAAGCAGCATTCTTTAATGTATAATAAAGTACATCTCAGTAATCTCTACTAATTTAAAAGTAGAGTTTTGGAGCGGAGGGTGTAGCCTTAAACTAACCTGGAATTATGACATGCCAGAGACGTATGGAAAACTCATGGGACAGGGTCACCAAAGGCTTCTTTGTAAGAGGGAAGGGACCTTTCTCCTTTGGTTTAAGACACTGCCCTTCAGTTTTGCCTTTGAGGGGCTCAGTGCATCAGCGAGGGGTCTACTAGGAGACTTTGGTGACTGCCATTAGCAAATGACAGAGGCAGGGTCCACCTGGTACCCAGAAAAAGGGGCCGGTGCCACCAGAAGGTGCAGAGCCCAGGATCGCAGGGCAAGGCCCAGAAGAAGCAACTACAGATGGGGGAGCGGTCTCCGCAGAGGCGCTGATCAACCGCGTCATGGGAGAAGCCCTCATTTGGGAGCAAAGGGAGATTCTCAGGAGTTTGAAGGACTGCACAAGCAAGGAGAGGAAGGAGCCAAAGAAAATGTTCTCTTAATGCGAACCTGTTTATACTCACGGGGTGCTGAGGTCTCCAAAAACAAAACAGTGTTCCTTTCAAACAGCACGCCTTGCTTCACTCTGCACGTGGAAGCAGCCAGGGAACAATCAATAGCTCCTGAATGACTTTCCTTCACACGGGCTTGGGGAACCATGGGAAAGGGTGCAGAAAAGACAGCCACTGGCAAATGCAGATCCATGGGTGTCACAGCTCCCTCTTACAGGCTCGTGCAGCGTGACAGCAGAGGGCTCACTGACCTCAGAGGCAGGGCTAAAGGCCCCGTGGTTTCACACTCTAGAGGAATAATATGATCAGACTCAACCAGAAAAGCCAGTGCCCCCCAGTGCAGCTGCCCTATGCTAGCTGGTGGGTGGTACCCCTACTCTTTATGTTGCCAACCCTGGAGACTCCAGACCCGTCACTGGCTCCACCAGCCCATGTGCTCCTTGGAAATGCAAAGTACACCAGGTAAAGTCAAATGAAAACTCCCCAGGACTGTCTTCCCTATAAAAAGGAGAAATAAAACGTGTTTGGGAGCACAAATAACCCGGGTAAACATCCTTGCGTGTGTGTTCTGTCTATAAATAATACATTCTTCAGTCAGTGCAAGAAAATACGTCAAATACCATTTCATCTTTCTCAGTAGACTATTAAAAGGATCTCATGTTACTTCTCCTGTTAGACATAAAATGTCACTTTTATGTCAAAGTGTGCACACAGTAGGTCCTCAGTAAATATGACAACAGTTCACTGAACACCCTTGAAATACTTCACCTTCATGGTGACCTTGCTGTCTTTATTTTAGAGATTTCATAGATGAAGTTTTTACAGATGAAGATTAAAGGGACTAATACCCAAATTGTTAGTTTAATAAATAATAAGGAAAAGGGAGAGCATTAAAGATACATTTTGAAATACTTAGGGGCACCTAGGTGGCTCAGTTGGTTGAGCATCCAACTTGGCTCAGGTCATGATCTCACCATTCATGGGTTCAAGCCCCACATCTGGCTCTGCATTGTCAGTGCAGACCTTGCTTGGGATTATCTCTCTGTCTGTCTCTTTCTCTACCCCAACCCTACTTGTATCCTCTGTCTCTTTCTCTATCAAAATAAATAAATAAACATAAAAAAAGAGGGAGCACGTGGGTGGCTCAGACAGTTGAGTGTCTGGCTTCAGCTCAGGTCATGATCTCATGGTTTGTGAGTTGGAACCCCGCAAGGGGCTCTGTGCTGACAGCTCAGAGGCTGGAGCCTGCTTCAGATTCTGCGTCTCCCTCTCTCTCTGCTCCTCCCCTGCTCATGCTCTCTCTCACTCCTACTCTCAAAAATAAGTAAATACTTGAGAGAGAGAGAGAGAGAGAGAGAAATACCTAGAACAACAGATAAGCTCACAAATGGCTTAAGGATCCTTTTTTTCAAAAATAAAAATACATTTGTTTTCTGATTGTTAAACTGCTGTATGCCGATTGTTAAATTTCCCAACAATCCATAATGTTATCCTGGAAGAATTCCCAATATTTCAACAACGTCTAAGACCTAGTAGGTATACTTGGGGTGGTGGCGATGCCCTTGGGGATCTCGATGCACCAGCCAGCTTCTTCGCAAGCACAGCCCCACTGCTGGGCTTTCGAACTTGATCTTGACTCCGCTAACAAGGGTACTTTCCTGAGACCTTTGAGTTTTTCTAAATTTCTTAGTGGACTGAAAGAACAGGCTACTTTTACAAAAAATAAACATGGTACCTTGGCGGAAGTAACCACCATTGGGGGAAAAATGAAGAGTAACTTTTTGTGTCTCACTCTTGTTTACTCCAAACCAAATTGGAAGACTCAAAACCATCTCTGATGCAGGAGAACTCTGCCAGAGGTCATTCCTACAAAACTACGGGGGCAGAGGATAGTCTTGTTTAAGAGTCTAAGAAGCAAATAAACTTTATAATAAAATCGGCTCCCACGTTACATTCCGTTGGTGGGAAAAATTGTCTCAGGTGAATTTATTAAACAGCAATTACCTCAAGGAGAGTATAAATAGGTCACATTACTTTACACTGCAGTATTAGCTTTCTGAAAACGAGAACGCCAGCGAAGCGAAGCTGTAACTGCCATAAGAACGTAAAAGCTCCTTGCAATATGAATGTAAAACCCCTTCAACAACAGGGGTTTGAGCTGAGTAGGTCCACTTATTTGTGGAGTTTTTTTACTGTAAATATATTTTCTTCTTTGATTTATGATTTTTTATTTATTTAAAAACATTTATGCTTTTTATTTATTTTTGAGAGACAGAGAGAGACAGTGCGAGCAGGGGAGGGGCAGAGAGAGCGGGAGACATAGAATCTGAAGCAGGCTCCAGGCTCTGAGCTAGCTGTCAGCACAGAGCCCGATGCAGGGCTCGAACCCACGAACCGTGAGATCATGACCTGAGCTGAAGCCGCACTTAACTGACTGAGCCACCCAGGTATGCCTGATATATGATTTTTTAAATAATTTCTCTAATTTTATTTATAGCATATAATACATATACAAAATATGTGTGAATCAACAGTTATTAGTAAGGCTTCTGGTCAATTATAAGCTGTTAGTAATTAAGTCGGGGGGGAGTTAAGAATTATATGTGAATTTTTGACTGCATGGAGCTAGTATCCCTAACCCCAGTGTTGTTCAAGAGTCAAACATATTATGATTTCAACTATGTATACAGATACCCAAATGTTCTTACTATACCCTAGCCACTATGCTGAGCACTTCACATGATCATCCTGATTAATGTTCACAGCAGCCTTATGGAGCAGGTATGATTATCTCCCCTTTAGAAGTAGGAATCTGAGGCACAGTGAAGTTGTAAAAAATGCCAAGTTCACACAACCGATAGCTACATAGACCAGAATCCAAACCCAGTATGACTCTGTAGCTCACAGACTTGATCACTGAGCCATGGAATACAATGTTAGAGCTGCCTGTTGGTCATAAGGTGATAAGCATGAAGAGGAAAGCCAACACTGGGTTGGTGGCAAAGTAGAAGACAGGAAAGAGCCTGGGTCTTTAATAATAATATTGATCCATTGAACTCTGGAATACCTACCTCCAGGCATCTTCCTAAGGGAACAGTAAGTATTGATCTTATTTTAAATTACAAGTAAAATTGACATACAGTAAAATGCACACTATTTAGCTGCACCATGCCATGGGTATTGATAGAAGGTTACCCCTCTCTATCTCAAACACTGATTGTGATGCATAATGTTATCATTACTTTACAAATTTCTTCTATGACCATTTCCAGTCGGTTTTCCCACCATCCTACATACAGGCAACTATGATTCTGAGTTTTTGGGGCACCCTAAGTTATTACTGCTTGTTCTATAAATCCTATAAGTGTAATCATGCAATGAATAGTCTTGGGTAAGGCTTGTTTTACTCAGTGTGTAAAGAAGTATTTCATTACTTTACATTGCTGAGCATTTGATTATATATAGTTTGTTTATCCATTTACCTGTTGAAGAAACTTGGGCAGCTTTTAGCTCAGGATTATAGGAGAAAGTAGCAACAAGTATTCTTGTATCAGTGTGTTTGTGGATGAATGTTTTCATTTCTATAGGGAAAATATCTAGAACTGGAATTACTGGGACAGGGAGGGAATGTTAATTTTATTAAAAATCTTCCAGATTATTCTGCAAAGTGACTGAACATAATCAACAACAATGTCTGAGTGTCCTGGTCACTCCACAGGATTGCCACACTTGGTGTTCAGCTCTTTCAATTTTAGATGCAGGTTAGTATCTAGTGCTATCTCATTACAATTTCCATTTACATTTCCTTAGTGACCAATAAGGTAGCTGTAAAGCTAATGTAATCACGGTAGCATGGTATTGGTGAGGGAACCTGGGTGGCTGTTAGTTAAGCATCCACCTCTTGGTTTGACTCAGGTCATGATCTCACAGTGTGTGGGTTCAAGCCCCACATCAGGCTAACAGCTTGGGATTCACTCTCCCTCTCTCTCTCTCTCTCTCTGCCCACCTCATCAAAATAAATAAATAAACTTTAAAAAAAAAGACAGCATAGTATTGGTGAAAGTATAGACACATTAATCAATAAAATGGGACAGAAGGCATAAAAAGAGGCACACGTGAATAGAAACAACTGATTTTTAACACTGGTCCTAGGGCAATAAATTGAGAAACGGTAGCTTTTCAACAAATGGTGCTGAACAGACACCCATGTGCAAAAGGAAAAACCAGACCAAAACACCTTGTATCTATACCTTGCAGCATATATAAAATTCAACTCAAAATGGGTTATAGATCTAAATATAGAACTTAAAACCGTGAAGTTTCTAGAACACAATGAAGGAGAAAATCTTTATTATTTTGGTTAAGCAGAACTTTTTCATATGACACCAAGAGCATGATCCATAAAAGAAAACAAATTATAAATTGGAATTTATCAGCATTAAAAATGTTTGTTCTATAAAACTCACTAATGAGAAAATGAAAAGACAAGTCATAGACTAGAAGAGTATTTGCAAATCATATTTCTGACCAAGGGCTTTTATTTAAAATATAGTAAAGTCTCCTAAAACTCAGTAAGAAGAAACCAATCCAATTCTTAAAATGGTCAAAAGAACCAAATACACACATCATCAAAGGACAAAACCAGAAAATAGGTGTATGAGAAGATATTCAGCATCGTTAGTCATTAGGAAAGTACAACTTAAAGCCACAAAAAGATAACTGCACATTTTTGTTTTATTGTTTTAATGTTTCTTTTTGAGAAGGAGAGAGGGACACAGTGCAAGAGGGGGAGGGGCAGAGAGAGAGGGAGACACAGAACTCAAGCAGGCTCCAGGCTCTGAGCTGCCAGCACAGAGCCCGACGCGGGGCTCAAGCTCACAAAGTCGGACCCTTAACCAAGTAATCCACCCAGGCACCCCTCCACTGCACAGTTTTAGAATGGCTAAAACATTAAATGCCAAATGCTGGCAAAGAAGCAGAGTGATGAGAAGTGACCACCTTGCTAGTAGGAGTACAAAATGGCACAGGTATCATGGCACACACTAAAGCCGGGGTTTTAATTCTAATTTTAATTTTGCCATGAATTTAAACATATACTTATGAAGCGACCCAATTACTCTCCTTCTGGATGTGCACAAACGTGTAGCGAAAATCTTACACAAAAATCTGTATGTGAGTGTTGATAGAGGATTATTCACACTTGCCCAAATTTAGAAACGGCCTGGATGCTATTCAATCGATGAATGCATAGACAAATTGGCACATCTATAAAAAACCAACATGTATGGGTTTTAATTACCTTTTGATAATCATAAGTAACCAGGCCCAAAAGGCTACATGTATTATGATATGATTTATATTCCATTCTAGAAAAGGCAGAACATTTGGAAAGAAAAACAAACCAATCGGTAACAGGGATAGTAAGGGATTATCTGACTTTGTAGTCCTTTGTAGGGAAACAGGAGGGGATTTTTAGTATAATAGAATTATTTTATATCGTAACTTTATGGTAGATACACAACTCTGCATATGTCACATCCCACAGGCTGTCCACTAGCAAATTTTACTGCATATAAATTTTTAAAAATCAACAATTTGTGGGAAACTCACACAACCTATAATGAATGAACCTAATCATATTCAGCATGAATAACATTACCACATAAAATGGAAAGAGTATTTGACTGGCTAATGTAAGGCAAAAGACAAAAAAGAAACATACACAAATATTGTATTCTGGCTAGGACATTTGTCTCTCACAGATCTGTAGCTTACCAATTCTGAAGCTATTTTTATACCAGATTTGAAAAATAAGCAAATAAATTACGGGTAATGAAAGCCAGGTTTTTCCTTGTTAGACAAAGAAAGCACAAATAATACAGGGGGTAGGGGTGGGAAAGCTAGAATAAGTCAACGGGCATTTGCTTGGAATCTTAAGTATCAATATGGACTCATGTTTTTGGTGTGTGTGTGTTTTTTTCATATGGATAAAGAAATATAGATTTCTATAGGCATGTGTTTGTATGTAAATAGAGACAGATACACACACACACACATATATACATCTCTATATATGTATGTGTATATATGTGTGTATATCTATCTCCAATGAAATCTTAGTTAACAATCCATCTAGAATCCATATGATGATTTCTAATAAAGAAAAAAAAGGAACCAAACTAGGCTTAGATATGAAAATTTAATGAAATGTATGATCCTGGCTTGGATCCTGGTACAAAAAAAGCCTCCTTGGAGAAGGGGTTGGTTCCTGGCTTCCGGCAGAGAAAACACAAGATCAGCCTGGATTATCTTTTGGTGCCAAAAATAAAGAAATGCTCCAAAAAGGATGGGGACATGTCAAAAGGGCATAGGAATCAACATTAAAGAGCTTCCAATAGTCAAAGCTGAAATTTTTGAGCAATAAAATAATAATAATAATAATGTATAATAACTCATAGAATAAATATCCATGAGTTCACACTGATAAATCTAAATAAATACTAATCTAAATACTGAATAAATAAGTAAATGTGAGGAAAAGAATAGCTCTTCCTTTCAGAATAATTTCAACTGATAAATGCAGAGGAATGAGGGAAATAGAAAATTATCATTACAACACCACAGCAGTGCTAAAATTAGTAGGCAATAGTTTGAGGAGAAACAGGGTATTTTCATTGCCTCCAAGAGTCTCCCCCAAAATCTTTTATTAGTTAAAAGGGGGGAAATAGTAATGTTATAGCTGGCACTGCTGATACCACCTCAGCAAAGGTAACACTGTTAGCAACAGATACACGCAGTGTATCTTATTAGTATCATGTATACCTTGGTGTGTTCTGCATTGAGAAAGATACATCAGTTCTATGGTATTCTTGCTAAAATACATGACCTTCATCCAGTCATGAGAGCACGCATCAACAAACTCAAAAAGAAATAATCTACAAAGTAACTGACCAGGACTTTTCAAGGTCATAAAAGACAAGAAGGAGGAGGAGACTGGGGACACAGAAAAACTAAATGCACTAACGGCTGGGTCCTGGAACATTAAAAGGACATCTGTGGAAGAGCAGGTGAAGTCCAAGTGCGTTCTGTAGTTCACGTAATAGTATTCTACCAATATGAATTTCTTTGTATAATTGTACTACGGTTATCGAAAATGCTAACCTGAGGCGAAGCTGGATGAAAATTATATGGGAACTCTGTGCTATTTTTACAACTTTTCTGTAAGTCTAAAATTCTTTCTAAATTAAAAAAAAAAGTCAAGTCTGATCTAATATTAAACTTCAATCTTTCATGTAATTTAACACTTCTTGCCCCCCCTCTCCCCCCCCTCTCGCTTGACACTATGCAGCCTTTGACATCTTCAGAGTAGGAGCCGGGAGAGGGTCAACAGGTAAAACCAGCAAAGCACTAACCTGACAGGTATGCAGTACTACAGCTTTAATACCACCTGGGTGTAGCAAATGATACCCAAACACACTTCCTTTTTCTCCTCCTTTCCTCACCTGCTTTCCAAATTCCTCCTTGCTGGGGAACTCAAACTCATTTTCTGGCACGGCTAGATACAAACTCCAGATTATCACTGATGGCTACTCCCCTCAGTGGCTGCATCTGACAGTAAGTCTCTAGTCTCTTTGAGCTAATGTGGATTTGCTCCCAGCAGGAAGCAATCCCTGCATGGAGGACCCCTTCCCAACATGGCTCTTTGCCAGCTCTCTTCCGTTCTCTAGGAGACACTCACAGAGCTGCCCATCCCAAGGTGTAAAAGCAGAAAGGCCCCAGGATTTTGCCTGCTGGACCAGGTCTAAATATTACAGTGTTGCTATTCTCTTCCTACCCTATCTTATCTCCTACAACAGCGACGAAATACATTTAAAAGCTAGTGAGAGGTAGGAAATTAATTGCAAAATACTTACGAAAAATGATATTGATCAGCCTTTAGCGCATTGTGCTATGTTGAGGGCATTAGTTTAGTCAACATAAAGAAGGTTTAAATTCATCCTCGGCCCTGGTTCCTCTAAATTAAGTTTCTGTTGTTATATATGGGAGTTCTCAGGAGCATCATCTGAAGACACATGACCAAAGTTCCTACTGCTTCCTGTGTCTCTGTCCTTGGGAGTCCTGGTCACCCACATACAAGCATCCGTGCTTAGAGCTCACTGCAGGATGAGTTACTTTAGAGGATCCTTTGTGAATTTTTAATCACCCTTTTAACAATATAAAACTAACAATAGCAATGTTAAAACACATTCTTAAAAAGAAGGAAGTGCCCCTATTTCTAAATTCCCATATAAATATTTTCATTTTTATATATTCAGTATCAGCCTGTGTTATATGGTCATAATTATATGGTCATGTTATTGTTATATGGTCATAATTATTAATATGAAAGGAATTTTACAGTTTTCTTTTCCTTTAACAAATTGTAAGCATTTTCCCATATACTGCCTAGTCTTTATAATTACAAACTTTATTTATTTAAAACTTTTAATGTTTATTTTTTTTAAGAGACAGAGAGAGGCAGATCATGAGCCAGGGAGGGGCAGAAAGAGAGAGAAACACAGAATCCAAAGCAGGCTCCAGGCTCCGAGCTATCAACACAGAGCTCAATGTGGAGCTTGAACCCACGAACCATGAGATCATGGCCTGAGCTGAAGTCAGACACTTAACCAACCGAGGCACCAAGGAGCCCCTATAATCACAATTTTTAGCGGTTGCATGATATTCTAATGGGTACAATGTAATGCATTAAACTGTATTTCTAATATTGGTCTTTTAGGTACTTTGATTATTTTTTTATTGTAAATGGCTTCAATAAAATAAGCCATTTGTAGACCATTTTGGATTTTTTCAGGTGATTTCCTCAAGATAGATTCAGTTCCTCCCAGATCCATCACAAACTCCTTGACTTCCCAGATCTCTGGGTTATGGACTCTTGGATAGACCTCTTACTTCCTTTATAATTCATTCATTCATTTACAAAGCCCTTTGAATGCACCATATTTGGCTTAATTTTTGGAAAAACGTCCTTATAAGGACCCTCAAGGACCTTATAAGACAGTGAAAGAGACAGACTCATGGGAGATCATTATATTTCAGTTGAGTTTTATGATAGAAGGAAGCACAATATACTTAGGAGAAGAAGCAAAGTGAGCACTTAACCAAGGATTAGTAGGTCAAGGATGCTTCTCAATGGACCAAGAACGTCAAAGGATAAAAAGGATGGAAACAGAAAGAGTTAAAACAAGTGGAAGAATAAGAAAGGGCTTTCTAGGCAGAAGGGACAGGATGAAGAAGGAAATGGAGGAAAGAAACATGTAAATGACCTTACATATATAAAGGTGGCTGAAGCATCAGGGCAAAGCACAGAGTTTCAGTAGTGGAGGTTATAAAAGAGAGCACTGTCAAGTTCATAAGGGGCAAAGGAACTTGTACCCCTGTAGAGCTACACTGCCTGATTCAGTGCCTCTAGCCACATGTGCTTAAATAAATTACAATTAAATAAAATTTTAGTTCCTCAGTCATACCAGCCACATTTTAAGATCCTTTACCCACATTGGCCAGTATATGGAGTATAGAACATTTCCATCGTCACCAAGAGTTCATCAGGATTGCACTTGTATCAACGAGACTGTATATAGACTTTTGCTAAAAAGTTGTTTTGAAGCTCTTGCTTTGGGAGATGCAGGAAAGAGCAACTTTTCTAAAAATGCAAATATTTGTAGTTTCCAATATAACTGGCGAAAGTGCCACATTTTAGTTTTGTGAACATTTGCTTTTCTAAGAAAGATGGGTGCCTGGACCAATAAAGGATAAACCCCATTTTGTTGAGAGCAAAGTTGGTGGTGTCGGTACCAGTGAGAAGAGAGAGCCTTGTACGAGGCTGCGGCATGGCCAGAGGAGACGAACACCTGTGCCCATTCTGCTCGATCAGAAGATGCCGAGGGTCAGCTCATCTCCCCACTGTCCCTGAATACATCCCTCAGGCACAGCCCAGAAGCAGGGAACTGTGGTGGGAGAATGGTGGCTCTGATCACACCCACTGCAGGGGGCTCTGAGTGTCTCCAATCCGATAGACAGACTGGACCATGAAGCAGGTAAGTGACACTACTTTTGTGTTTGGTCACTAAACCTGCATTAAATGAGCTACTATCACTTGCCTCTGGGCTTTGGGTGCTTAATGCAAGGTAGATGGAATAATAAGAAAGAGAGGAAGTTGTTTTCACATTAGGGTCAATTAATCCTTTCCGTGGGTTTGGGAAATACTCAACTTAGTCCATTGACACAAAGTGAACATACTCATTGAATCAGCCTACAGATCAGGGAACAGTATCAGCAACAGCGCAAAGCCCCTGTGTCCGTCCATCTAGTTACTATCCCCACTGCTCTAGTTTTGCTTGTTTAAGAACTTTGCGTAGAAAATATGTCCTCTTCTGAATCTGATTCAGTTCACTCAGGACAGTGTTAACTAATGGTTTCTCTCACATAAGTTTTAAGATTACTTATTATGTCACACGCATGGAGGAACATGTGCAAAGTGCATATATAAATTTAAAGGAAAAGTAAGATTAAAAACTCATGTTCTCCTACAGCTTTCCAAAGTAGATTTTTTACCAGGATCTTAAAGCTTCCCCGTGACTCCTCCTTTCAATGCAACCTTCCCTCTCCAGACCGAGTAGCATCAGCAAACCTAGCTGCTGCGTGAGGCAAGGTGATGTCACCGTAATGAAGACTCCTGGGAGAAGATGTACTGAGCAGAGCGTCCTTCTCTTGCTTCATATCACTGGAAGTTTGTAAGAGTCCCTTCTGGGGAAATTAGTGGACAGGGTGGAGTGAGTTCTGGGACACCTAGGGCTCATGATATTCAGGGCCTGTGGCGGGGCTGCGTCTGGGCAGGGAAGTTGCTGCCTGGCAGGAATGTACCCACATCGTCAGCTGCTCACTGTTCTCTGCTTCTCCTTTGCCACATCCCGTCTCTCATGTTCAAGAACAGGACAGAACTGAATACATCTGCAAAATCCACGGGAGTGTCTTCAGCTGATCGGGCGGCGAAGAACAGACGATCGGGTGGGAACTTCTGCGGCACATGGCTGAGACATGACAAACTCAGGCCTTACTCTAAGCTGGCCAGCCCAGACTCTCCAGAATCCCTGCAGATTCTGGTTTCCAGTGAAATACGTAGGAAATGGCAACGCTGCTCTTGTAAGAACAGCCCTGAGCACTTTGAGTCGCGCTGCCCCTCTCTCCCTGCCCTCCCTCTTCTGCTAGTGGCCTTCTAGATCAATCTATAAGTTTCTTAAGAAAAGAATAAGAAAGAAAGAAAGAGAGAGAGAGAAAGAAAGAGAGAGAGAGAACGAGAGAAAGAGAGAGAGAGAGAAAGAAAGAACGGAAACGTCCCTTCCTCACATAAAACTTGAGTGAAGCCCTAGGTTAAAAGGCTCCGGTCCTCGAGGGGACAGCAGCACATTAAGGCCACAAGAGGCACCGGAAAGGTCCATTGAAATAGGGGTGCCCAAAACCAACCTCCCATTTTTGCTATTGACTGCTTGTTTCCTCCGCAACTGAACAAATAAAGGCAATGTAAAATTGATTGCTTTATCTTCCTTCTTCAATAATAACAAATTCCTATTTTCTCTATAGGATAGCATTGTAGGACATAGAGGAGTGGTTGGAGGAAATTTCAGACAGAGTTGGAAAATAAAGATAAACTCTACTGTGCCTGGGGTTTAAGGCCAAGGCTGAATCATCCCTTTGTTTCCTTCTTGTTTGCCTTGAATCCACAATAGCACTCGCGAGGTGAGAGTTATAAACAGAGAGCAGGCTCTCGGAGAATTAGTTCTGTTCGTATGGAGAAATCTGAAAAGCTCCATTCATTTCTAGCAGCGGAACAGCAGAGCCAATGTGAGGAAAGCTTGGCTCCTCCATTTGGAATGTGCAACTCAAGCTTGTTTTCCATTCAGTGTCACAATTGCAAGAGGCCAGAGGGTTTCAGCAAGGTAAATGCATGTCCTGGACCTTGGAAGAGACTCCTGAACTTATCCCAAGCTAAAACAGTAGCAGTCTGAAAAAGCATTTTGTGTTTTGGCTTGTTTGTTTTTCGAAGTGTTTGAAGATAATTTATTCCCCCACTTAGTGCTAGGAAAGTAGGAAATTATCCTAGTTTCTAGTTTTAGTTGGAAGATGTGGGTTGACTATACCATTTGCAAAAATACATTTCCTGGAACTGGTGAAGAATACTAAAAGTTACACCAGAGGGAATTTTTATGGTTTAATGTTCTCACTGAACAGGTTAAAAGAAGTTAATCACTAAGTTTATATTAGCAATAATATTGAATTAACTAGAACATTCCAATCCTTAGCTATGATAGTTAGTGGGCTATTTATTATATTACTTTGGTCAAATGTGAAAATAGCTCATACTCAGTTTTGTCATTAAATATCAAAAGCATTATTTCTTGGTAGCTATCATTTTAGTTCTAAAGAAAAATGTGCACTTTAAACCACAAGAGGGCAGCAGCATTACTTTTTAATCAAATACATCTTTGGAAACTCAATCCTGGGTCTAAAACCATAATTACAGTGTAATTATTACATGCCTTTCTCCAAATGACTCTTATTAATTCTGACGGTATTTTATGAGTAAAGTTATTTTTAAAGTGTCTGTGACTAGGGTTCTTTACAAATGAGAATACTTTCAAGACAAGTGCAATAAGGTAATTTCAGTGAGTGAATTAAAGTGCCTCACGAGGGTGAATTTGCAAAAGTACTTTTAATTTTAGTTTTTAAAATAGCATCATTAAAATTATACAAGTATATCTTTCCATAAATATTTAATTGTACACAAAGAAAACAAGCATATTTGGTAATGGCTAAAACTTGTCATGGTTTAGTTGTATGTATTTTTATAACTAGTCATTACTAAAACAAGAAAACCAGGAAGCATAAAAATTCACGATGAATGGCCCCAATTTAATGTAAAAAAATAATTGGGCATTTTTCTGTTGCCGAATCTACATTTTCTTCATTTTTAAGGTGCAGTAAAATTTCAATAATTTTATTTAGCCACCAGGTGGTGCTACCTATTTCAACAATGAAGTAGAAGAGAGAAAATTGGAAGAGCTGAAAAATATCATACCTTGTTGATGCCAATTTATATATTCATCAGATTTTTTGACAAGTATAGAGTTCCTTTGATTTCTGTAAGGGAGGCTTTTGAGAAAATATTTAGAAAACTGCACTGTCTGGAGCTAATGGTTTAGAAAACTACGTGAAGTTCATGAAATTCATTTAATGGTAAAATTGAAACATGGGCACTGACCTTTTCACAAAAAAAACCAAGAGTCTATTCTAGCAAAATCTCAATTCATGGACGCTACTTATTTTTACTCATGAAATTGTTCCTTTTGTTTCTCAGGCAATGAAGAACAATTGCATTTTATTGCCCCTAGTATTAGTAAAAGGTAAAAGAAAATTGTCCCCTAATTCAGCGAAAGGTGGGGAAAGATAACAAATGACCTTTAATCTATAACATCTGTAGACACTGAAGCAATTAGATAAGAGAAGCCAAACTTTATCCATATTCACTCATTCACCAAAACCAGTTTCATTTAATTTGGAGGATAAATAACATGACTTTAGGGATCCTGCTATCGAATAAATAAATTTAGAATGTGTTTTACAATGATGACTTTTTATATAACCGATCAAATCATAACAGTATTATGAAGTTTAATAAGTCTGAAGGCGGTTGGAAGTTTATCACGCATTATTGTCATACTACGTACAGGAAAAGGAACAACTAACACTGAGTTCTGTAGAGATAGTAGTTTTCTGTCTGTCTTTCTTTTTTTCTCTCATTTGATCCTCAAAATTACCATCTGAGGTATTCTTATCTCTGTTTTCAGCATTGCAAAGAGAACTAGAATTTGAATTGACTTTTGATCCTAAAAGCCATACTTTCTACCAATGTTGATAAAATCATGGAGGACACAGGAGTCCCACCTCTGCCCTTTCTCATGCCATTAGTAGAGATCACTAAATAATTTTGAATTTCTTTCCCTCTGAAAGGTGGAGCCTGCGATCCTCAGGTCAGCAATCCAGGAGGCCACTGTCAATCAGTAGTCAGACAATCATAATAAAACCTATTTGCCATTCTGGCTTTTTTTTCAGTTACATTGCCACTAATTGGAAACTCCGCTTTCTCAAAATTTATGTTCTAGAAGCAATTTTCAGGGGCGCCTGGGTGGCTCAGTCGGTTAAGTGTCCAGCTTTGGCTCGGGTCATGATCTCATGGTTCGTGGGTTCAAGTCTTGCATCAGGCTCTGTGCAGACAGCTAGCTCAGAGCCTGGAGCCTGATTCAGATTCTGTGTCTCTTTCTCTCTCTGCCCCTCCCCTGTTCATGCTCTGTCTCTCAAAAATGAATAAACGTAAAAAAAAAATTTTAGAAGCAATTTCCAGTCAGGGAATGCTAAGTATTCACAGAAGGTTGAGATACTTGGTTTTAGCTTATGAGGAAATTAAGTCCATACTCATTTGTAGATGTTTTATTGGCAATGAGCAAATGCCTGAATTTTTTTCTTAAGTTTCATTAGTTTCCTATACTGGAGGGTATAGTCCCTAAAATATATTGTTCCTATTTTAATGTTTTATTATCTAATTAAACAAGATAGTTATAGAATAATAGCCAGCATTTTATGAGTCCTGAACTCAGCCTGTCATCTACTGTTCTAAATGCTTTTTATGTGTCCTTTTAACAATCCTAAAGGTCTTTATTATCATCATACCCATTTAGTAGATAAGGAATTTCAGGCAAAAAGGTAACAACAGTAACCACAAATCCAGGAAATTTGGGTCAATATTTGCAAGATTTGCAAGAGCATCATCTCAGACACTTTTCTCCGTTAGTCTCAGGGTCATTTGCTGATCTTGACTCGGTCAAATGAAACAATGTGCCAGGTGCTGATTTATTTTTTCTCAGCTACAAACCGTCTTTGCTTTCTGATGGTGGGCCTGGAACGGGCAAACAAACGGCCCACAGGACTGCTTTGCTTGCCGCTCCCTGCGGGGATCTGCCCATAGGGGGCGTTAGAGGCTGAAGAGGAAGAAGGAGGCTTCTTCCTGTCTGGACTTGGCGTTCCTGGGAGCCTCACCGGGTGACACTTGCCTCCGAAGCGGTGTTCTCAGGCGGCCCCAGCTGAATCCAGTTTCCCCAACACGTGCCGTGTTGCCAATGCAGACGCGGCTTCCTGGAGATCCCCCCACCAGCTGAGCACAGACAGGGCCCCTTCCTCAGGTGTCTCACTTTCAGCTCCTTGGGGCCCCTTCTCCACGCTCCTGCATTTTAATAATCAACTCCTTTTCTTTGCTCCTCCAACCCCAGGGGTGGTTGCTCTCGCTACAGTCACTGCCTCTGTGAAGATGTTTGCTTTCTTAGATTACCTAGTGTTCGGTTCTGAATTGTGTCCCTCTCAAAAGATATTGAGTTCCCTTCCCCTACCTGTGAATGTGGTCTTATTTGGAAATGAGGTCTGTCAAAAACCGAACTCGGCACAATGAGCAAAGCACAGGAGAAAGATGAGTCTATTGCAAGGGTTTCAACTAGCCGAGCTGGCCAGGAGACTCAAGGCTCTGGGAGCAATGAGTTTTGAGTTGCTTGTAGAGAAGGAGATTTTTAATGGGGTAAATGAGGAAATCAGAGGCTTTTTTTTGCAGCTGATGCAAAGTGGCCTTTCCCCCCATTGGGATCAGGGTAGCTGAGGCAGGGGAACAAGAAAGCCCAGAGATGACCTGAATAGACTTGGTGTTTGGGGATTGGCTGGCATCGACTGCATTTCTGAGAAGAGCTGTAAATTCCTGCCCCTTCTGCCAGGTAAGGTTATGTTTCATTTTCTTTAATTCACCTGCATTGGCTGATTTCATTTTTTCCCTGACACAGAGACTCCATTTTAGTTTTGGTTCTCCAGGTCTTTACACGTGATCAACTTAAGATCATTAGGGAGGGCCCTAATGCAATATGACTGTGTCCTTATAATAATGGAGAATGTGGACACAGACAGACATGCACACAGAGAGAATGCCGTGTGAACAGGCAGAGGTCAGGGTGATGTGTCAGCAGACTTAGGAAAGCCACAGATTGCCAGAAAACTACCAGAAACTAGGATTCTCCCTCACAGACTCTCCTTTACAGCCCTCAGGAGGAAACAACCCTCCTGACACATTAATCTCAAAACTCTAGCCTCTAGAACTAGTAGACAATACACTTATGGCATCCAAGCCATCCGGACTGTGGTATTTTGTTACAGCAGCTCTAGGAAACTAAGATAGCTAGTTCATAATTTTTCCCCAATTAAGTTTTTGGATTAAATTATCTCTGTTAAAATAACTGGCATGACCTATCTCTCCTGACAAGGTTCTGAATGATGTGATAAGTACAGAGAATCATAGAATCTGCCTTCATTGTGGTAACTTTCAAGGTCATTGTCCTTACAGTCGCTGCTACGTGATTCTTACTTACCTTTAGCAGGTGTATTAGTTTGCTAGGGCTGCCAGAGCCCGTACCACAGGCAGGAGTGGCCTTAATGACAGAAATGTATTTTCTCATGGTTCTGAAGGCTAACGGTCTGATCAAGGTGTCAGCAAGGTCGGTTTCTTCTGAGGTCTCACTCCTTGGCCATCTTTCCCCTGTGTCCTCACATGGTCTTTCCCATGTATATCTGTCCTAACCTCCTCTTTCTAAAAGGACACCAGTCATACTGGAATTGGGCCCACTCATATGACCTTTTTTAAGCCTAATCACCTCTTTAAAGATGCTATCTCCAAATACAGTAAAACTTTGCTTTGTGAGCATCATTCATTCCAGAAACATGCTTAAAATCCAAAGCATTTGTCTATCAAAGCAAATTTCAAGAACCATTGGCTCAGTTGTGATCATGTGATGTTCGGCATCAGGTACTACTCGTACTGCAAGACATTGATCGTTTATCAAGTGAAAATTTATTAGAAATGTTTGTTTGTCTCATAGAACAGTGTAGAACGAGTTACTCGTAATCCAAGTTGTTACCTGTACAGCCATATTCTGAGATCCTGGTGGTTAGGACTTCAACCTATGAATTTTGGGGTTGTGTTAATAAACTCATAACAGCAGGAATCTCTGATCAGGGGTAGCATATTCTCCTTTCGGCAGCTCCAAGGAAGACTACAGGGCAGACCTTCAAAGACATCTCTTATAGAAGCTCACAAATCATCCTTTCAATAACTTAGTTCAGGATACCGCTCAAGGTCAAACATAAGCTCACTAGTCTATGGAAGGTTCTTTTGCTCTCCCCTTGAAAAATCAAAACTTTTCCAAACCTTGGTATATCTCCCAGTCTCCGGCACTGCTCAGAGTTCTAGAAAATAGACTGGCAAGCCAGTCCACAGGCTCTGCTGTGACTGGTGAGTAAATTAAGCAAGGTTTGCTTAACAGGTGCATCCGGATCACATGTTAATCCATCTCCCTCTGCACCAGCTTCTCTCAGCACAGATGTTAGCTTGATCTCATCTTTA
This sequence comes from Suricata suricatta, assembly GCF_006229205.1. Classification (NCBI taxonomy): domain Eukaryota; kingdom Metazoa; phylum Chordata; class Mammalia; order Carnivora; family Herpestidae; genus Suricata; species Suricata suricatta. Next base: position 48,177,428 of record NC_043714.1, read on the forward strand.
CATTTATCTTATTTATCTGTGGTCTAGGGGAGAGGATGGATGCTATTTACTGAAAATTGCCTTATAGGCCATGGCATATTGGTCATAATTTCCATGAATGTTTTGTGAACAATCAACACATGCATAATTAAATACAAAGTTGGCTGAGACCTTGGATTTACAAAACCAAGCCTACCAAATCAGGATATTAAAAACAGTTCAATAGAACTAACAACAGTTTTAAGTGGAGAGAGGAGTTTTTGTCATCCTTCAAGTCGGGAAGGCTTTACATACACTTTAGATGTCCTCATCGAAGCTTTCCCATGCAGTGTGAGTCTGACTAAATTTCTTCTTCTCCAGTTCCTCTATTACATGTTCTCCCTCCAATGAGGCCCTAGCTCAATGTGTGCCTTGTGTATAGTTGTGCATATGAGACTCTTTTGTAAAATGTTTATTTTTGAGAGAGAGCATGAGTAAGGGAGGGCGGGGGGGCGGGGACAGAGGATCCAAAGCTGGTTCTGTGCTGACAGCAGCAAGCCCAAATTGGGATTTGAATTCATGAACCGTGAGATCATGACCTGAGGTGAAGTCTGATGCTCAACTGACTGAGCCACCCAGAAACCTCATAAGAGAACAAACTGAGGGTTGCTGGAGGGGTACTGGGTATGTGAATGGGCTGAATGGTTGATGGGCAGTTTGGGGGATGAGCACTGGGTGTTATATGTAAGTGATGCACTACTAAATTCTACTCCTGAAACCATGATTCCACTGTATGTTAACTAACTTGGATTTAAATTGATAAAAAAGGGGTCACCTGGGTGGCTTAGTCGGCTGGGCATCAGACTTTGGCTCAGGTCATGACCTCATGGTTCGTGAGTTGAAGCCCTCATTGGGCTCACTGCTGTCAGCCTAGTGCCCCCTTTGATCCTCTGTTCCCCTCTCTCTGCCCCTGCCCTGCTCTCACACTCTCAAAATAAACATTTAAATAAATAAATAAATTACTCTTAAAAATAAAGTATTTAAAGAAAGAATTTAGAAAACACAATATCCCCTACTTATATGCAAATATTGAATATTTTGTTAGTTGGATAAAATGGTCGCCAAAGAAAAAAGGGGAGTGCCTGGGTGGCTCAGTTGGTGAAGCATTTGACTTCGGCTCAGGTCATGATCTCACAGTTCATGGGTTTGAGCCCTGCATCGAGCTCTGGGCTGAAAGCTTAGAGCCTGGAGCCTGTTTCAGATTCTGTGTCTCCTTCTCTCTCAGCCCCTTCCCTGCTCTTGCTCTGTCTCTCTCTGTGTCTTGCAAAAGTAAATAAATGGTAAAGAAAAAAAGTAGAAAAAAAGAAAAAGAAATGCTTATTGAAATCAGAGTTTCCTTGGACACCAACAAAGAACAAATACAGCTTACTTTATTAATAATTCAGAACTAAAAAGTTAGATAATAAAGGCACTATTTGTAAAGTAGCTATAGTTAGACTAGATGACTTTTTTTTAACTCTGTGACAAGTCATATTTCTACTAAGTTTTATAGAAATTAAATTTCAATAAACTAAGCTAAAGTTAATAAGTCTTATTTAATGGAGGATGCAGTGACTCCTTCTGTTTATCAAGTACCTGGTTATGGCATAATTACCCCCTGTATAGCTTTTTCTAGCATTTCTCTTCACATATATTTGAAATAATTTATATTTTCTCCTATTCTTTTAAGAACTTGACTGCAGTGTAGATGTTATTTTTAGAGTGGCAGGTAATTGACACAATGAGACTCTCTCAATTTGATGAAATTCTGTCCCTTAAAAACTAACAATCATAATGATCATAACATGTACGAATCTCTACTTAGTCAAGCACTTTACAAATAACAAATGACTCTATAGAATGTTTGATACCAATGAAGGCTTAGAACCTGGCCGTCAGTCCCTGGTCAGCCATTTATTAGTTGTACACTTGGACAAATAACTTATTGTAGATAGTTTTCACATATGACAGGTAACATATGGAATGACGTGTACCTCACAGGGTAGCTGAGAGGACCAAATGAGATGATGGATATAAATAGGCTTGGTAAATTTAAAGTCTCATGTAAACATTAATTGTCGCCATTGTGTAACAAAGAACACATTTGTGTATGTCTTCCCTCTGGTCTTGTGATTACTACAAAAATGCCAATAAACCATCTTCTTCAATTTCTTAGTTATTAATATTAACTCTGGACTTCCCTGCATAGATCAGATGCCTGTAAGACTTAGCAATGAAGAGATGGAAAGATCTCAAAAGATTGAAAGGCTTCAGAAACAGTCCACAGCTCATAATTCAGGTTCTGTATGAGTCAATAGGATTTATTTACACAATAAGTAGTTGTGCATCGCTGTACACTTAACCCATGTGTCCCAAACTTCTAACACAAACAAATAATTTGTTTTTCTATTTTCTATGTTACCACAGGCAACAATTTTGCTGAACTCTCTAAAACTGCACAGCAGGAATCCTCTTTCCTCCAGTGTCCATTAACTTTCTTCTGTCTGCCCAACCCCTATGACTGTCTCCTTGAGGTGTTTTCAGCTTTAAGTGACAGTCTCCGTAAGACCCATTCAGATCTCCCCTAACCCAGTTGCAAACCCAATGTCATTTTGTTTGTTTGTTTGTTTTTGTCATGGAGTCTCCCTACTTCCAGGCTCCACATTTCTCTACCACTTCCTACTACATAACGGCTCCAAAGCACATTGGTTTCATCGGCTTAAAACAACTGCCTTATTAGATCCACATACTCGGTGGGAAAAGGAAGTCAGATGGAGCGCCACAGGGATGACTCTCTCGGCCTCATGATGTCTGGTGCCTCAACTTCAAAGACTTAGAGATTGAAGGTTCTTAATAACTGGGTACTAGACTCATCTGGAAGGATGTCGTTTCACATGTTCCATGGTTGTTGCTGATTTTTGGCTGAGTTCTCAGCTGGAGACAAATGACAGGGCAAGAACAGTTCATCTGACAGTGCACACAGGGCGCATCATTCTCTTTGTGTCCAGTGAGTTCTGTGTGCTCCGGCAGCCCCTTCAGTAGAGAAGGGCTCCTGTGATCAGCTCCCACCAGGAAGCAGCAGCAGGAGGAGTTCAGCTAATCAGGGGGGAAATGTCTTATTTAATGTATATTATTATCCTTTCTAAGAAGTCATTAATCTGCAAAATCTAAGGTTTTATTGTGTCCGATTTAAATGTGGGTGGGTGTAAGAGATTTGACACTTGCTTAATTCTTGCCAATTCTCATTTGTTTCATGTATATAGTTCATTTATTCTTTTCAATCCTATACGGAGAGCTCTTCCCTCTTCCTAAATAGCCCATCTTTAAGTGATGATATTGCATTTCAGGGAGGTTAAATAACTTGCCTATAGTCACATAATAATTGGTCTCCTCAGGGTCCCCAGCTACTTCTGTTTTCATCAGATTTCATCTTTTTTTTTTGGTATTATGTGAGAGATTTGTTTATCTTAGACAATATATACTTTTCCATTTCTACTGTAATAGTTATCCTTCTTTGGTTTATCATTTTTATTGACAACTGGATAGCAGACTAATGACCTGGGTGGTCAATCCATGCTATTATTACTTATTATTCATCAGAGTGATGCTTTCAGAGAAGCCAGTGAGAGACTGATAAAAACTGACCCTGCCTCTCTCTTCAGATTTAAGTGTATTTATATTGCATTTGAAAAATAGCACTATGAGAGATTTAGGGCTCACAATATTTGAGAGGAAGCAGTAAAGAAAATGGTAGGTAGGTATGTGGTTTATCAATGTTGTATTATCAATAATTTCCTATTGATACTTGGCGTTCCCAGAACATTTCTGAAAAATTAAAGATGCTTGAGAAAATGTGGAAATCAAGAGGAGAGGTTGATTTATTGGGATACAACTTTGTAGATTTAATGGGCTATATGATTTTATAGCATGGAAGCAGGTATTAAACACACCTCACAAAGTTACAGATCTGAAACATCCTCTGGGTATGTAATTCAGAAGAGACAATACTAAGGATTTTGAATGTTTTTCTAAGGACAGTGGGAAGCTAAGAATTTTAAACAGGAAAGCTACATCATAATTTTTAAAAAGAGAATTCTGACTGGGTGGAGAATGAAGGGAATAAGGTGGGGATAGAGTGGACAAAGAAGGGCAATCAAATATGGATCATTCATAGTGGTCCAGATGAGCAATAATTGGATATAGATGATGGCAAAGGGTCAAAGGAGATAGAAATAATTCACAGAATCAATGGTCCTTGGTGATTGATTAGCAGTATAGTATGAATGAAGGAAGCAGGCGTCAAGAACGACTCCATGGTTTCAGACATACACAACTGCGTACCGGGCAGCACCGTTTACTAAAATAGAGATTATAATGAGAAGAGCAAGTTTGGGCGCTAGTAGTCAATATCATGAGTTCCATCTTAGGGCTAGGAAGTATAAGATGCCCACAAGGCATGCATTTTTTCAGGAATTTATAATAGTTCAGATTATACCAGACTTTTCTATCTTCTTCCATTCTTTATTGAGCAGTGATCCTCAGTGTGCGGTGCTGGCTTATAACCTCCATTCATCCATGCTGTATTAATCGGTGCTTTACTAGGTCAAAGCATGAAAATATCAGTGTATATTCCTATGCAAAGCAAAGCGCTGAGTCTGGTAATGTTGACAGAGTGGTATATACTGGGATTCTGAGTCAAGAAATGAGCCAATCACTTTCCTAAGATCTAGAGGTGAATCATAACAGGTCAGCTTTCTAGACAAGCTTAACAAGGGAAGAATATTCAGAAAAAATGGCTGGGATGGGTTCCTGGCTTCAGGACCAACAGCGAGGAGGATAGTAGTAAGAGATGTTCCTTTGCCTAACAGTAATTCCTGAATATACTCCTGTGTGACAGAACTGCTACCGTTGTGGCTAACAGCTTTCTTCCCCGCCCCCCCCCCCATTGCTGCTTTGTCTCAAAGCCTTCTGATGACTTTCTTTCTCATTCAGAGAAAAGGACAGTTTCTTTCCATGACCTAAAGATCCATGGAGTCCGGCCTTCGCTGTCCATCCACCGTTAGGTCCCATTACTGCTGCTCTCATTCAGTTCACTACATGAACGTAAGCTTCCTTGATGTTCCTCGTTAGCCAAGCTCGCACCTGTTTCAGGACCTTCATATTTGCTGTTTCCTCTGCCCAGCACACAATTCCACTTGTGCATGGCTCCCTCTCGCATCTCCGCTCAATGTCCCTCATGAGACAGGGCTTTCCTGACCGTACGTGTAAATTCTCTATATCCTTGTCTGCTTGTTTAGCTTCAGATCACTTACCACCGCCTGATGTGTATTTACTTATTTAATTTTTTGTTCCCCTCCACGCTATCACTTCATCTAGAATGTAAGCTCCGTTAGGGAAAGGACTTGTTTTTTCACAGCTGTATTTCCTATTCATAGGACAAATCCTAGCACCAAGTAGGTGCCCCAAAAAGTATTCACTGAGTGAGTTTTTAAATAAGTATTGGATGAGTGGATTGCTGGGAACTGCAAACATGTGCCAAGGAACCTGAAAACCACTGCCTGCTCATTCTGGTTATTAGGATTCTAAAATGGTGTCAGTAATTGCGGCCCTAAGCTTCATTGATTGATTTTTTAATGTCATTGCATAATTTGGTGAGTCGGCTCTAAACCAATAGGCATACTTATTATTTTTTAGTAGCTCATTGATTCTCCCCATTTCCACTCCTTGTGTTCTCAGTATTCCTGCCCCATTACTGTATACACCCTGGCCTGTAAGTAAAAAATCCAGCAACCTAAAGGAAAGTCAATAGACTTGTTACTTCCACACGATAACCAGAAGATGGCGCTATTGTAACAGCATCTTGATGCTTGCTTTCAGCTTGCCCGGAGGAGAAGCATGACAAAGAGAAATGCCAACATTTCCTGGAAGTGAAGATTTCTGGATTTGGGCCGGTTCAATGCCAAGGTAAGGGACATCATTTGTGCTGTTTCTGGTACATGGTGACAACTGCTTAGTGTGTAGGTCTCACGTGAGCCCCAGAGCAAGTCTCTCATTTTCTCAAATGTTGTAGAGCTGACTACTCACGGCCCATCATTCAGAAGCCTAAGGAAATGCCAATTGTAGCTTCGGGTCCTGCCTGTTTCACTATTTAGGTGGGGTCTTCATCTTTAAATAATGTCTACTTGGGTGGTCATTTGAGCCGCGTCGACGTTAAAACTTGTAATGTATGCCTCTCTGTTGTGATTCTTTTGGGCAAAATCAGAATCTAAAAGTAACTGCGGGGCACCTGGGTGGCTCAGAGGTTGAGCACCAGCTTCGGCTCAGGTCATGATCCCACGGTTGGTGGGTTGGAGCCCCCTTCAGGCTCTCGGCTGTTAGCGCTGAGCCCACTTCGGATCCTCTGTGCGCGTCTCTGTCCCTCCCCTGTTCGGTTGCGCTCTCACTCTCTCTCTCAAATATAAATAAACCTTAAAAAAGAATCTAAAAGTAACTAAAAGTAGAAGATGTTTGTAAAATTTGCATTGATATACAGAGACTGTAGAGCGTGAGAGAATACATAGTCTCTTAAGATAGACAAAATGAATTTTTATTCTGACTTCATTGTTTCCTAACTCTTTGACTTTGGGCAAAGTACTTAGCTTCTCCGACTCTCAATTTCCGCATTTATAAAATGTCAATGAAGAAACCCGTATTTCAGAGTGGTTGCGAGCATGAATACCCAGGGAACCATTACCACAATTGGTTTTTGTGTTTTTGTTTTTAACAAACGTATGTGATATAGAGCATTGTACATAAACCGGGAGCCCCAGACTCCCGTGAGGACAACATATTTGGGAAGTCTGTGTGTTGGGAACATTGTATGAGCGTCCAACAGATGTATTTGGTTGGGCTTAGATGAGAGGAATTGTTTCAAACAACAAAAGGGTCTGGTCTGGGGGAAAAAAGAGATGCCCGTGAGTAAGATGTGCTTGCTTGTATGACTTGGGCAGGATCTAAATTGCCAGTGTCCAGTCTGGCAAACCAACTGTTTAGAAGGGCCACGGACTCAAAAAAATGATCAAAAGGACTTGGGAGTCACCAAAAGATACCATAGAATTCACACACATCATTGATGGGAAGCCCCGTGGCATTGTACTAAATCATCCGGCTTATGAATTCCAAAAATGTGACATGCTGCCAAGAATGAAAGGCCAAATAAAAGCTCCTAGAGATAGATACTGTCATGAAACAAAAGAAAAGTGCTTTCAACCTGAGACTGAGGGAGAAAAGAGAAATAAAATCTAAAAATAAAAGTGGTAAGAGGGGCGCCTGGGTGGCTCAGTCAGTTGAGCGTATGACTTCGACTTAGGTCATGATCTCCCGGTTTCTGAGTTCGAGCCCTACTATCAGTACAGAGCCTGCTTCAGATCTTCTGTCCCCCTCTCTCCCTGCCCTCTCCTGCTTGTTCTCTCCCTCTCTCTCTCTAAATTAAAAAAAGTGGAAGAGGGGCACCTGGGTGGCTCAGTTTGTTAAGCGTCTGACTTCTGTTCAGGTCATGATCTCACAGTTCGAGGGTTTGAGCCCTCCATCAGGCTCTGTGCTGACAGCTCAGAGGCTGGAGCCTGCTTTGGATTCTGTGTCTCCCTCTCTCTGCCCCTCCTCCACTCATGCTCTGTTTCTCTGTCTCAATAATAAACATTAAAAATTTTTTTCAAAAAGTAAAAGAAATAAAAATAAAAATTAGTGTCAAGAAACCTCAAATCCTGTGCTCCAGGGCTGTTTAAGGACAACCTGCTGGATTTACCCTGGGAGCCTCATTGTATAAGAGGACAAGGCACCCATTGGTGTCCCGGGGGTGACCCTCGGTTTGAGAGACATGTGTACATTTTGTAAATATTCCCATTAAAATAATGTTTAGGGTTTTAAGTGGTAAGCATCACTTATTTCATAATTCAGCTTAATGAAACATATTAATTTTCTGGTGATTCTGAGTTTTAAATGGTTTCTGATTTATAGAAATAATTATTGCAGAAAGGTGCCATAAATTCTTAAGTAATAGCTTTAAACCTGATTTGTTCATGTTTATATTAATCTAATGTTTACTGAGTTTATTTTATATGTGAGACACTGTCAGAATGTACTAAGAGATCTGATCGCTCCTTATTTCCAACAATCCTTTTTCCTTGAAAAGAAAAATGATATCCATGTAGATACAATTTATGCACGTTTCTGCACTTTGGGACAACTACTTAGAACAAGCTGAAAGAGCACAAATTAGCTAACAAATCCCATTATCCCTAACCTTCTCTTTCATAATTGATGCAACAAATGAGAAAATGTAAATGTAACCTATTGTGAACCTGGGGCTTATAAGGAATACAAAAAGAGATGAAGGAAATATTTACCCAGTGAAAACAAATATGTAAATAAGTATTTTTAAGTGGATATTATCAAAGGTAAGATGATAAATAACTTTTTAATAAAAGTGTATGAAATGCTAATCCTTTTTAATGGATTCAAACTTACTGTTTCAAGTATTTATAATACAACAACGTAAATGAATTATAATATCCAAGGCTAAAATCATCCCCCTGGAAACAAGAAGAGCTCTGTTTAGGTAACACCTGAAACTGTCAATCTGAATTCAGCCTGAGAGTTTTTTCCTCAGTGTTGTTTCTGTACTTAATGCTGATTTTTAATTTGTGGAGAGTTCAAGAATAGACTCAAGTATCAATTTTTAGAAATACATGTGTCACTGCCTGTTCTCTCCTTTGTTGACTTTCACTTGCCTCAAAATGCTTCTGTGGCTAGAGCAGAGCTGAGCTCTGTAACCCTCGGTATATATATATTACATATATATATGTAATAATTTTTTTCAAAGTTTGTTTATTTATTTTGAGTGAGTGAGAAAGAGAGAGAGAGAATGAGTAGGGGAGGGGCAGAGAGAGAGGGAGAGAATTCCAAGCAGGCTCTGTGCTCAGTGCAGAGTCCCCTGCTGGGCTCTATCTCACGACCATGAGATCATGACCTGAGCCAAAATTGAGTCGGTCACTTAACCAACTGAGCCGCCCAAGCACCCCTCAAAATATATTTTTTTCATGGTGAAAAACTACAAGGGAATTAGGTTACTAAGTCAGTGAGCACTCTATGAACATAGAATCTGCTCTACACCAGTACAGTCAGTGTACATATCCCAAAAGCCACAACCTTGTCTTGAGATGTATGTGAGAAGCCAATGGCCATTGCATTAGCTTCTGGATATATATCCAGATATATTACTCCATTAATGTCCCCAACAATCTTAGGGATTACAATCATCTTTTTATGTAATTAAACTATCATTCAAACAATTTAAGTGCTTTTTAGAAAAATCACCCAGTGGATAAATGGCCAACATGGGATTTAAATTCTTTTGAATAATTTCAAGGCTCATGCACTTTTTACAAGTACTGTTTGATTCCTTGTGGTATCAAACTTGTAAACTGAACTTGAGTATAATAAAGCTCTACTACGTGTAAGCCTGCCCTTCTGTGACCTGCATCAACCCTGGGGAGAAGATAATGAGTGTACTTTCCTACATTTCTTTCCAGCACGTCACTCATCTTGCTGTCTACCCAGGTGTTCAGTTAATAATTCCTGTTTCATTTCTAGTTGCCCATTTCCCTAACTCTATCCCTTTTGTGTTTGTTTCTTTAACATGTCCAGTCATTTTTTAAGTCGCCTCTTTCGTTAAAAATCACCTTTATATTTTTAGAGCAGTTGTAGGTTCACATAAAAATGGAGTAGGGGGTACAGAGACCCCCTGCCTTCACTCATGCATGGCCTCTTTCATCATCAACATTCCACAGCAGAATGTACGTTTCCTATAATTGGTGAGCCTACATCGACACACCATTATCACCCAAAGTCCACTGTTTACTTTAGGGTTCCCTCTTGGTGTTGTATATCCTATGCAAATTGTTGGACAAATGTATAGTGACATGTATCTACTATCATACCATCACACAGTATTCTCAGTGCCTGAAAAGTCCACCGTATTCCACCTATCATCCTTGCTGTCCATCACCTCTACCCCTGGCAACCAACTGGCCTTTGTACTGTCTCCATAGTCTTGCCTTTTCCAAAATGTCCTATACATTAACATATATATTAATGTCCTATTAACTGTGGGTCATCTGGGTAGCTCAGTTGGTTAAGCATCTGACTCTTGATACGGGCTCAGGTCATGATCTCATGGTTTGTGGGTTTGAGCCTCGTGTCAGGCTCTGTACTGACAGTGTGGACCCTGCTTGGGAATCTCTCCCTCCTGCCCCGCTCCTCCCCTCTCTCACACACTCTCTCTTTCTGTCTTTCTCAAAATAGATAAATAAACTTAAAAAAATAACCCCAAGATGATTTCTGTGACCTAAATTGTGAATTACATATTACAATCTTTAGCTCACATTTTTTTGTGCAATCGTTTAGAACTCTCATTTTATTTCTAAAGAATGTTTAGATTGTATCTTAAGTCCACATGCAATATATTGATATTAAGTTTTTGTTATTATCGATACTTTAAAAAAGACCTCAAAGCTTAACAACTCTTCTTGTGTGTGTCACATTGAGAAGACCCAACTCTTTATGCCTGTTTAGGTACAAGAAATTTTAATCACTTACCAGGTTTGTTATTTATTTTCTCTGGTAGCATATAAACTCCATGAGGACAGTAATTCTTACATGTTTCATTTATCACAATAAGCTCCAGTTCTACACTAGTGCCTGCTGCATAAATTCTCAGTGATTATTTGTTGAATGGATAAATTTCCTTTGCTTCCTTCAGTTATTTCCTGATCAGACACATTTGCGCCATATTTTGATATACTGGCTTTTATGTTTTTGGCAGTACTTTCGTTTGTCAATGATCTTTCTCAGATGTGGTTACCTTGGTAATACTATTTAAGCACACAGAACTAGCACAGACATGTTACTGGTTTACCCATGAAGTCTCTGCACTTGGAGTTTGTATTCTATTTATATTTAAAATCCTTTTCAGTTATTAGCTGGACTTTGACCACAAGATGAAATGGGAGTGCACAGTGGATGGAAATACTCAAATCGATTTTGCAGCCACCATTGTGATAGCTTGAATGATTGCTTTTGGCTTAAACATTTGAGGCGTTGTAACTATTTATATAAATGATTTACTTTAACTTGAAGAATATTTGGTTGGGGTCTTCATCTATTGGCAGAGAGAGATGACAGTCAAAGCTACAAGTGATCTGATCCCAAGATATTCATTATTTTTGCCCTTCAGATTTCTTAATTTACTTCTTAATATTAGGGGATGGTTTGCGTAATTTGTCATTTTGGTCATATGTTTAATAACAGGATATGCCTCTTAGCAACACATGAATCAGGAGTCTGGAGGTATCAGGAGGATATAAGACCATTTATTTGAAAATGCTGCTCCGTTTTATCTCATGTCTAGTCCTTACAGGATCCAGGACCATCATCTGTTGCAAAATCTTCGTAGAACATAATTTGTTTCTCTAATAATTCAACGAGGACAGAACCTCAGTGTAATAAAGATTCACACACACAAATTCAAATTCATAAATTGAACTGGACTAAAAGAGCATTTAACTCTCCCATGCACTGGCATTTCAGAAATTTCTTTGATGTCCTTATAACTTTTCAGTCATTGTCGGACTTCATTTTGCATATAGAGTTTGCCGAGTTGTATCTAAATTGCATCTATCTGGTGAAGTGAATGTCATTTAGGATCCAGAGCTACTTTCAATTACTAGCTATTTGATGAAAACTTGAAAATTCTCATTTTTAGGCCAACTCTTTTATTTTTACTTATTTAAAAATTTTTTTTAATGTTTTTTATTTATTTTTGAGAGACAGCACTAGCAGGGAAGGGTCAGAGAGAGAAGGAAACACAGAATGTGAAGCAGGCTCCAGGCTCTGAGATGGCAGCACAGAGCCCAATGCGGGGTTCAAACCCACGAACTGTGAGATCTGACCTGAGCTGAAGCCGGAGACTTAACCGACTGAGCCACCCAGGCACCCCAACTCTTTTGTTTTTAAAAGTCTTTGTTTATAAAAAGGAAAAATGTGTAGTATAAACATATCAACTCTTTATTTTTCCCAACACAAATCCAAAAATTAATATTTATAAAATTTGGGAGAAGTATTCCCAGTATGGTTTGCCTTTGGCAAAAAATAAGATTTATAAGCTTTAAAAAAATAATTTACTTTACCCCACCACTTTTACCCTCTACTCTAAAAGAAGTTTAGAAAATGAGAGAAATAAAGAGACCTGATAAGTTTAAATTAAAATAAAAATCTTGAGATATGTCAAGAATTTCCCTTTTGGGAGGTCTTACAACACCTCCAAATGCAGTCTCTTTAAGACCTATAATAATTCTATAAAAAAAATTTAAAGCAGCTTTTCTTTAATATCAGGAAAGCTAAAGTATTCATCCTTCTCTAGAATCCAATTTTCAAGAGCGAATTAGATCATGAACTTTGACCTAATACGTTATGCTTCTCTTCGCTCTATCCAAACTCCACCTACATTTTAGATAAATGTGTTCAAGACTTTATTTCTGAAGAGTAGTGTAGATTTACCACAAAATCGAGAGGGTAGTACAGAGATTTCCCGCGTATCCTCCATCCCCACATGTATAGAGCTTCTGCCCCTATCAATTCACCCACCAGATTGGTACTTTCTTTTTTTTAGAAGTTTATCCATTTATTTTGAAAGAGAATGTGGAGGAGCTGATAAGGAAAGTAAGAGAACCCCAAGCAGGGTCTGCACTGACAGATGTGGGGCTTGAACCCAGGAACCGTAAAACCATGATCTGAGCCGAAACCAAGTCAGACACTTAATTCACAAAGGCACCTAGGTGCCCTGGTACTGTTTTTTGTTGTTGTTGTTGTTTTCTTAACCAAGAATAACCCTACATTGACGCATCATAATCACTCAAAGTCCATAGTTTACTTAGGGTTCCCTTTGGTATACTACATTCTATGGATTTGGACAAATAGATAATAACATATATCCGTCATTACTATATCACATTGGAATAGTTCCACTGTCTTAAGAATCCTCTGTGCTCTGCCTATTCTTATCCCCCCAGCTCCGACCCCTCCCCAACATCTTTTATTGTTTCCATAGTTTTGTCTTTTTCAAAATGTCATAGACTTGGCATCATATAGTATTTATCCCTTTCCAGTTGGCTTCTTTCACTCAGTAGTTATGCATTTAAGGTGCCTCCATGTCTTTTCATGCCTCAGTTACTTCTTATTTTTTAAGGTCTCAGAATTTTTTACGTATTTAAAGACCATTGCTAACTTAGTCCTCTAGAGGGCAGTATGATCACGTCAGTGGACAGAACAGAGTAAGCCTGCAGAAAATAGGACTGACAAAAGCAAATGCTATTAAATAACAGGAGACTGCAGCTTTTGCTAATTTTCTTTCCTATCCTTCTCAAGGAGAAAGTCACACACAGCAGATCTCATAAGGGGATCATACAAAAGTGACAAGAGGCATTTTGTTAGCATAATAGTGAAGGGAAGCTAAAAAATGGAAAAGTTTTAAGGAAATGCATGGTTCCAAATACCTAAAAAATTTTCTCTCATGCCTTTATTCCCCGAGAAAACACCTACTCTTTCTTGAAAGTGCCTGTGTTAGATGAATTTTTTTCAGGAAACTTTCCTAACTAATTCTTGAGTTCTGGATCAATACACTTCTTATGTACTCTTAGAGCATCCTGTATTGCTTATACTCAATTATTTCTCACGCTGAATTAATTATTGTTGTTTACTTTTCTATCCCACGCACTTCACAGTCGGTTCTATGAGAGTTCAAAGCCAAGGACAATTGATGTGGGAATGGGCTTCCAGTTCAAGTTGAGCCTAAAATGGTCAGCTAATACCTCTGCTTGATCCTTTCTCCCTTACCACTTCCAAAGGAACTAGGGAGAGAACATAGAGAAAGCTGGAGTGACAGCTGGGGACCAGAGGCTTCTTATAGCCAGTGTATGTGTAGAGGAATAGACTTTCCCCAGGGTAGGAGGCAGCCTAGCAGGGTTGAAAAAATACATAATTTTCTTTTTAATAGGAAAGAAAGTGGACTGTTGGAACAGGGTTCGTGCTTCTCCCAGCTCTTGCCTTGGGAACTAGTGCCCAACCCACACCTGCCTGGCTGGGACCTCTGATCCTGGTCCCCTCAAGGGTAAAATCAGGGAAGCTGGGAAGCCATTTGCATGTGAGATGCTACAAAATAGTTAGAGGGAAATGATTTTAGTTTTGGGTTCATATACATCTATATTAATTTCTGTTGCTGCCTAACAATAGTATGGTTAAACTATACACGTTTGTTATCATTTCCTAGTTTTCTATAGGTCGGGAATCCAAGCAGTGGGTGGCTGGGTCCTCTGCAAGGCCACAGTCAAGAAGCTAGTTGGTGCCGAGGTCTCATCGGAGGCTCAGCTGCATAGAATTTTTTTTTTTTTATTTCACCATGATCTATTTGAGCAGTTCAAGATTGATGGATATTGAGATTTTTTTTCTATCTTTTGCTATTACTACCAATGGGACAATGAATATCACTGTACTTAAGTACTGTACTTAAGTCACTTTAAATTGTGTGAGCATATTTGTAAGATATATTTCCACATATATGGAGCTACGAGGTCATAGGGAATATACATTTGTGTTTTGATAGAGATTGCCAAGTTTTCTCTCATATACCACACTTTATAGCCCCATCAGTAATGTGTTAAAGCATGTAGAGCCCATGGATTTTTCATAAAAATGTGTCCGCAAACTTTTGAATTCTTGCCTATCCAGCAGGTGAAAAATAGTACCATGATTCCTTTTTTCTCATTTCATTTTTGATGAGATTGAACACTTTTTATATTTTATGTATTTACAATTTTGTCTGTCTTTTTAACAGGTAACTTTATGCTAACTTACATCTTGAGTACTTTCTTTCTTATGAAATCTCTGTCCATCTCCTAATTCTACTTTCCTACTTGTCTATTAGTCTCCTATGATGTAATTTCTGGGTTCTTTTTGTGTTAGAGAGACTAGTTCCTCTCTGGATATGGACTATAAATTTTTAACCTATTTGTCATTCGTGTTTTGACTTATCTGCTTTGCCATGCAGAAACTTTTTGGTCTTGTGTATCAAATCTGTAAACCTTCTCTTTGATGACATCTGAACTTTGAGTCTTATTTTGAAATTTATTTACCACCCAAGGATATAAATTAGTCAAGTCATAGTACAAATATGGCTTCATATTTTTGAGTGGAAATTTAAATTTGAGTGGAAATTTAAGTGATGAGTCCACTGGAATTTGTTCTGGTTTATAATGTGAGGTATGGATTCAATTTTTATTTTTAGAAGACTATCTAATTGTGCCAACATGATTTATCAAGTAAAGCATTGTATCTTCCTTGATCTGAGATGCCAGTTTTATAATATACTGAAATCCTGAATGTATTTTGATTTTTATGAATTTTTCTGTTTTTATATCACATGGTTTTAAACATGGAGGGTGCATTATATGTTTTAATATAGGATATGACTAGTTTCTCTCATTGCCCTTTCTTTTTCAGACTTTTTTAAAGTTTGTTTTGAGACATTTTTATCTTTTCTGTTGCTATTGCATATGATTCTTTTTTTCAATTCGATCTTCTACTGGTTTATACTAATGATTTTTGATATCATTATCAAAATCATTCTAATCGTATAAGGAAGCCACACTTTCTTCTGTTAATATTTCTATTTTAGTCCTTTTATTTTTTTCTATGCACAGGTACCAATCTTTTGAATTACTTAGAATTTTATGCATTTACAATTTTGTCTGTCTTTTTACAGTTGACCTTATGTTAACTTATGTCTTTAAAAATTTTTTTTAATGTTTTTTATTTATTTTTGAGAGACAGAGAGAGCGCCAGTGGGGGAGGGTCAGAGAGAGAGGGAGTACAGAATCCAAAGCAAGCTCCAGGCCCTGAGCTGTCAGCACAGAGCCCGACACGGGGCTCAAACCCACGATCCGTGAGATCATGACCTGAGTGAAGTTGGACGCTTAACTGACTGAGCCACCCAGACACTCCCTTAACTGATGTCTTTAGTATTGCCTCTAGTTAAATACACTTTGAAAAATTATTTTTGAATGCTTACATCATATTCTGTCATGAATAGTTTTAAACATTAGTTTACTCATGCACGTTTCCAGCTCTTCCTTTTACAAATAATACTGTAATCCACTTTGTATCAAATTTCTTATATGTATTTCTAATTCTTTTTTTGGATAAATTCCCAAGGAAGAAATTATAAATAGGTTAAAAATACAATATTCTAAACTATTATTTTTTTAAATGTTTTATTTATTTTTGAGACAGGGAGACAGAGCATGAGTGGGGAGAGGAAGAGAGAGAGGGAGACACAGAATCAGAAGCAGGCTCCAGGCCCTGAGCTGTCAGCACAGAGCCTGACGCGGGGCTCGAACCCACAAACGTGAGATCAGGACCTGAGCCGAAGTCGGAGGCTTAACCGACTGAGCCACCAGGTGCCCCTAGAAATACGATATTCTAGAAGTCTTTGGTATATATTGCCAAATTTATTTCCAAAAAAGGTTATCTAGTTTGTGTTTTTGTTAGGTAGGAGTAAGTTTCCAGAAACATCAAAATTTGTGACAGTCGTTGAAATTTGTGTGAAAAATAATATCAAGCATTTTCTATCTGCCAGGCACAATGCCAAATGCTTTACAAAGAATAAATTTAATTCCCCCTATAATGATATGAAGCGAACAATTTCATTATCCCCATGTTACACTGAGGCACTGAGAGATTAAATCGCTTTCCTCAGCCCGCCTCTCTCGTTAAGGGCAGAGTTGAGTTTGAAGCCAAGTACTCTGGCATCAGAGTCTGCTTTTAACTGCTCTGCTGTGCTGCTTTTGAATAAGGCTTCCAATCTTTCTTCTGTCATGGCACACATTTAATACAATGAGGGTTTCTGTAGCACCCTGGGATAAACAGCAGACGATGCTTGAGCCTGGAGGCCGTTTGTCCAGAAGAGTAACCGGCGGGCATCTGCGATCCCCAGGTCTCCCCCGGCCTTTCTGAGAGCTGAGGGAGTTAACAACTGGTATTCCTACAACCTATTATCCGCGCACAGCTTAGGGGGGAGCTCTGCTTTACGGTAGTATAAAATCCCTCACAACTTCAAATAGTAACAATGGCATATGTAAGGTTAACAATTGTAAAGAAGGCTGCAGTGAACATAGGCTGCATATACCTTTTCAAATTAGTGTTTTTATTTTCTGCAGACAAATGTCCAAAAGTTGCTTTGCTGGATCACATGACTGTTCCAGCTTTAATTTTGGGAGGAACCTCTGTACTGTTTTACGTCGTGGCTCCACCAGTTCACATCCCAACAACAGTATACAGGGGTCCTCTCTTCTCCATGTCCTTCCGACTCTTGCTATCCGTTGTCCTTTTCTACGAGGCAGGCGGACAGAGTAAGGTGGTATTTCACGGTGGTTTTGACTTGCATTTTTCTGCTGATTAGTGAGTTTGAACATCTTTTCACTTGTCTGCCGGCCATCTGTATGTCTGCCTCCCTTAGAAAAATGTGAACTCAGGACGTCTGTGGATATTTTTAATCAGATTGTTTGTTTGGTGTTGAGTAGGGGTTCTTTATGTATTTTGTATATTAATCCATTTTCAGAGATATCATTTGCAAAAATCTACTATTTAGTACATTGCTGGTTTATTTAACTCATGGTTTTCTTCACTGTGCAAAGGGCTTTTAGTTTGATGTAATACCAATTGTTTATTTTTTCTTTTGTTTCCCTTGCCTGAGAAGACATAGCCAAAAAATGTTCTACTAATGTACAAAAGTTTACTGCTTATGTTTTCTTCTAGGAGTTTTACAGTTTTAGGTCATACATTTAGGTCTTGGAGTTTATTTTCGTAGATGGTAGAAAAGTTGCTCCATTTTATTCTTCTGAATGTGACTGCTTAAGTTTTCCCAACACCATTTATTGAAGAGACTGTCTTTTCAGTACTATATATTTTTGCCTTTTTTCTCATAGATTAATTGACCATATAAGCATGAGTCTATTTGTGGGCTTTCTCTTCTGTTCCACTGATCTATGTGTTTGGTTTTGCGCCAGTACAATACTGTTTTAATCACCATAGCTTTACAGGATAGTTTGAAGTCTGGGAGCAGAATACCTTCAGCTTTGTTCTTCTTTCTCAGGATTTTTTTTTTTTTTTTGGCTACTTGGGGTCTTTTTTGGTTCCATACAAAATTTAGAATTATTTGTTCTAGTTCTGTGAAAAATGTTATTGGTATTTTGATGACAATTAAATTGAATTTGTAGATTGAGTAGTATGGACATTTTAACAATGTGGATTCGAGCATGGAATATCTTTCCATTTGCATCATCTTCAAATTCTTTCGTTAATGTCTTAGAGTTTTCATAATACAGGTCTTTCATATATTTGATTAAACTTATTCCTAGGTCTTTTATTCTTTTTGATACAACTGTAAATGGGATTGTTTTCTTAATTTCTGGTTTCTGTTTCTGATATTGTCCTACTAACTGTCTTTGTATGTTTTACATACCACCCCTTACTGAAGTATCTTATTTCATGTAGCAGTTTTTAAATTTGTGTGTATGTGTGTGTTTCCTTCAAGTATTATAGTCTATACATACTGAGAGTTTTAATTTCTCCTTTATAATTTCCTTACCTGTAGTGCTTTTCTTTTGTCTAATTTTATTATTTTGTAACTCCAGAGCAATGATGAATAATATTTTTGATAGGAGATGGTCTTATTTTGGTAATGATTTTAGTGGAAAATTTTCTGGCATTTGACATTAAGAATGTTGACCTTTGGGGTTGCCTGGGTGGCTCAGTTGATTAAGCATACAACTTTGGCTCAGGTCATGATCTCATGGTTCATGGATTCAAGCCCCTCATTAGACTATGTGCTAACAGCTTGGAGTCTGGAGCCCGCTTTGGATTCTGTGTCTCCCTCTCTCTCTCTCTTCCCCTCCTCTGCTCATACTCTGTCTCTGTCTCTCAAAACTAAATAAACATTTAAAAGTTAAAAAAAAAAAAAAAAAGAAAGTTGGCCTTTGGATTGAGAGAGTGATCACATTGACGAAGAATCTGTATATTCTTAGTGTGTTAACAGTTTTTATCAAGAATTTATATTAAACTTCATCAAATGATTTTACATCTATTGAGATGATGAAGAGATTTTTTTCTTTTTCATCTGCTGTATGATTAATTTAATAGATTATTTAATATTGAACCATCCTTGCACTTTAGAATTAATCTCACTGTGTATTTTCAATATGTATTATTCTTCTAACATGCTGCTATCTCCTGTTTCCTAGTATTATACTTAGGATTTATTTTTTTCATTGATCGCCCTAAGTGACTTTGGTCCTTAGTCTCTTCTTTGTGTCTAACATTATTACCTTTTGGAATTAATTAATGTTATGTTGACTTTACAAAAATATATTGTAAGGTTTTTCTTTTCAGCATTCTTGGAAGCAATTTAAATAACATTGCAATTTATTGGCTCTTTGAAGATTTGATAAAATTTTTATTTGAAACTATCTGAACCTTGTGATTTTGGTGGAGTTCTCACTGTAAAACTGATCTTCTGTAGGAATCAGAATATTTAAACCTTAATGATTCCTAAAGAATCTTTTCTTCGTAAATTCAAACTACCCTGGAAAATTATGTATTTGCTCTTGTTTTCAAATTTGTTTCTCATAGAATCATTTAGTTCTTTATGGTCATCAAAATTTAAAGCACAGTATCATTAGTTTTTGGTCAGAAAACTAAAGCGTATACAAAGCGGAATTCCCATTTGCACGGTTACAAGGGTACAAAGGGGCCTTCAAAACCAGCCTCGTGACTCATTGCTGCCCCCGTCCTCCTAAACCTGATTGCATGTCCACCCAATTTTCCAACAGCCTGCTTTGGGAAGACACTGAAATGTAATAGTGTTGTCAGAGGGTAACAGAGTCTCCTTAAAATAATGCTACTTTTGCTGACAGCATTATGAGCTCTGTCAAATTTCCTCCCTGAAGATATATTCTGACCATCCTTTACTGAAATTAAGCAGTCTGAACATAGCTGCGGGGCCATAATCAAAATGACATCCTGTCATCTATGGGGCTAAAGGAATTGATTTCTTCCTTAAAATAAAAAAAAAAAATCAAGTCAGACTCTGTTGCAACCTTTGCAGACTAGTATTTGCAGGTAGAAGTACAACTCAGGACAACCTGCTACAAATCCACTTAAGCTGTCCCAGAGAAACACTTGTAACCTGTTCCTCAACCAGAAATAAAGGCGTATTGCAATCAATATCTGTTTAAAAGAAGAACAAGAAGCAATGTGTTGTTTAGAAGATAAATTCTGGGAGTCAAGCAGGTTTGTAGCATGGATTTTGATGGATCAATTCATTTACATTTTTAGACTGACATAAAAAAAATGGATTCCATGGTGGAGCATTATCAGGTATCTCTTGTAAGTGTAATTAAATGACCAATTCTGCTCCACAGTTCATGTCAGGCGGTTTCCCATCCTGAATTCAGAAGTGCTGAGCACAGGGTAGAGTGCACTGCTCTGTCAGTCTTGTGAGCCTGAACTTGCCAAAGTCTTGAGCATCATTTGTTATGGATTTAATTCAGGAGTCTGAAAATGCTGCAAGGAGTCTACATTATCTCCCTTACTTATCCCTCCAGCTTCACTGGCTACGTAGGTCCACTAAGCTTCAGTCACTGTGGCTGGCCTTTCAGGTCTTTGAACATAGTACATCTTACCTGCCACAGGACCTTTGTCTTTACTGTATTTTTTTCCTCTGATGTAATCGTTTCAAAGATCTCCCTATGACTGGCTCTTTGTTATTTATCCAGTTCTCAGTTCAAATATCCCCTTCTCAGAGATGTCTTCCCTGTTTGCACAGATTATGATCCCAAATAAAAGTTAAGGGACAGTGCTCTAAGGTGAGCATTGTTCTTCTGGGAGTATTTAAGTTCATGGTACATGGAGTTTTGACTAGAAGAAAGAAGATATGAAAACCCCTGATTTCATAATATGTTTAGAATAAGAAAACTTTCCTATTGAGAAGAATGTATCTTAGGCTTCAAAAGAAGTACCAAGGTCTTTTATGAAAATCAATATGATAAAAGCATGGTATTTTAAAGCATGAATTTAAAAAGGTATATAAGACAGAATAAAAACATTTGCACTGCTTTTTATATTTTATTATTTTATTATAAATATTTCTAAAATTTTTTTAATGCTTTATTTATTTTTGATACAGAAGAGACAGAGTATGAGAGGGGGAGGGTCCGAGAGAGAGGGAGACACAGAATCTGAAACAGGCTCCAGGCTCTGAGCTAGCTCTCAGCACAGAGCCTGACGCGGGGCTAGAACCCACGAACGTGAGATCTGACCTGAGCTGAAGTCGGAGGCTTAACCGACTGAGCCACCCAGACGCCCCTATTGTAAATATTTCTAAATTGATACTGCATTACACTGTTCAGGTATTTTAAAGACTTGCCTTGAAAATGAACTTAGTTCATCCATAGATATTTTGATGGGGACTTCAAAAGGGATCTTATTCATCCAAATATGATCCAGCCAGGCAAAAGATTACATGATATTTATACACAGTATCAGTTATATTACTAGAATATAAAGTACATTATTAAGACTATGCTTTCTTGTTTTGTGATTTAATAATTCTAGCATCACAAAAATTATTATGAGTGCCAAAAAAGTATTATAGTGTTATTATTTATAATACCAATATGGTCTTGTAATAGAAACATGAAATACAGAAACAAATTTGGAACAAAGATATCCCCTTGTACAGAAATAAATACTGGGTATCATTGGAGTGGAGGCTGTCATATGAACATTCAAACTGTGTGAAGAATAAATTCCTAGGGCGGAAGAGAGAATAATGTGGACTATACTTTTCAGAGAAAATTTCAGAGGAGTTTCAGGACTTAGCTAGGGTTATTGAAGGAAGATAAGTTATGGATAAGCTGTAAAAGGAGGAAGTTTCCTTCCTAGACTTTTGGAGCTTGCGCGTTATCTGTATGTATATATTAGCAGAACTACATATGAATAAATTCCAAAAACAGGCTTAACTATGGTTTATGTTATATATTGCTTAAATATTATATGTTGACTGTATATTATGTGTACACAGGCACGTAAGGGCTCATCTGCATGTTTGACTTTTTTTTCTAGTTATTGGAAGCAATTCATTGCTAAATTTGGGAGATAGCACAAAATTCAGCTCATCCAAATTGTTATGTAATGTCTTTCCAGATCAATAGGCTCTAATCTGAGTTCTCCTTTCCTGTAGGGCAACGTGCTCGGAGTGGCTTATTTCCTGTTAACCCAAGGCTATTATTTTAGCTTCTCTGTTTAGAACCATACTCATAGCCTTGTGCCTGGCAGAAAGTCTGATAGCTGGACAAGTGGGACTTCATTATACAGCAGAAACAAAGTTTTAATGGATGTTAGAAATAAAATGCATAGATATTATCATCTCATAAATATTTAGCTTAAATAGCACAGTTCAAGGATCACAATTTATGAATAACTTTCTAAGATCAAGGTTAAAGTACCAGTACAAATAAGAGGTATAAATTTAGGCCCTAAAACAAATGAAGACCAAATCTTTTGGTACTGTTGATATTTTAAACCTGACATTTTTGGTATTTTTTTCCTTACTAATAATTCAACCAGGAAATACTTTCACCTTTTTATTCCATAATGGTTTCTTGTTCTGTACTTTAAATTCCTACCTGTATGTAAGTGGATTTTCTTGTTCCAGTAGCCCATAAAATAGCGATTATAGCCATTTCCCTTTTTTTCTCCAATTCACTTCTCAAAGGATATATGAATGTGCACACTATAATTTTTAGATTACCTAAGCTGTATTAAAAGACAATGAAGCGCAAGTGTAAAAAAAATAGTGCTTTAAACAAGATAGTTATACAAAATGCTTTTTTAAATTGTATGAAAATGAGATTCAGATCTAAACTCTTACTAATTGTGTACATTCCTTTATTATTACATCAGGTGACTCAAAATTTATTTAATCTCAAAAATGAAATTCCCAAATGAACAGATATTTGGGGAACACTTTTCTCTGAAAATGGAAACATCTTGATAATCTCTTTGGCAAATTGCAAATATACCAAATTCTTAATTACATAAAAACTGGTTTTTCTCCTGTCCTTGGTGTTAACTACAATATATCATTTTCATATCCAATTGTATTCAATCTTATGAAGTTCCTCTTGTCAAAAACCTAACAGCCATTACCTCTTTTTATTCATGTTGTTCAGTAAAATGTATAACCTTGGCATCTATTTATTTTATTGATTGTTTAAATTAATATCATCTACCTTAAGAGCATATTGTATTAAGACCAGTTTGTATCATTTAATTAGTTCACTTCAACTTACATTTATATACAAGCATATACCATATTCCCTATAAGGGGCTAGTGTGAGAAATGCAGGGATATATCGTTACCCTCGAGTTGTTCTGGTTTTATGGAGGAGACGGAAACATAAGGAAATAAATGCAGTTCTCTACATTAAGTGACATGATAGAAGTGTGTACAGGAAGAGAGGCTGCATGTAGGGTTCCCATTGTATCCAGACTGGAGTGGGGGTGGCAGGGGATGGCGATGGTTTAAACCGAGTTTTAAAGGATGGCGAAGATTGGGACCATCGGTCCTGGTTTATGAGGTGTGGGAGAGGAAGGGGCCAGATAGTCCTGAGTGTGGGAGCCTCCTGTCAAAGACCAGGGGTAAGACACAGCATGACATGTGCCGAGAATTTAAGCAGTTCCTTTTTACTGGGGCCTCATCTCCATGGTCTTGAGATTTTTGTTTCTAAGTTTGGAAGGCTATGGAGTGATTATGCTTCAGAACCAGACAAATCTGGATCCCATCATGTTAGTTGTCTGACACACTTATCTCCCTTAGAGCAAGTTACATATTTTTGCTAAGCCTCTTTTGCCTCATCCATAAGTAGCATCGATAATGCCTGATTCCTGGGGTGATTGTAAAGAATAAAAGACATAATGTGTTATCAATATTGTTTTAAAAAGTGCCAGAACACAGTAGGTTTTCAAATAATAGTATTCCTGACTTTATTCGTGTAAGTGTTTTATATGGTCGATGACTATGTATGGGCAGTTTCTGCATTTGTTAGAGGATCCTAAAAACAGGTCAAGGTCATGGATTCTCATACAATGTAAATCAGGAAAATCTTTCTGTCTTTCATGACTATGGCTGATATCCCTAAGCCTACTGGGTAAACATTCAATTCTAATCTTGAAGGAGACGGTATAAGTCTCTAACTGTTGATACCATTTCAGAACATGTACACTTAAAATCTGTGAAAAATGTGAAAAAAAAAACCTACCACCAAAATTAGTCCCATTTGATAGATCAGCAAATTAACCAAAATCTACATATTTGGCTCTTATTCTCACTCCCCCAATATATCAGTCCTACCACCTTCCTACATGAGAAACAGTACCTCATTTGAACTTCTTGTTCAGCAGTATTTCTGCTGCCAACGGAAGGTGTGCACAGTTGTGCCGTCATCCTGTTCTGTGTAACAGATCCCTAGTCCGTAGTGATATCAGAATGATCATCCAAAGTATGTCCTCTACAAGTATGCACACTAATGCTAACAGACAAAAGCAACAGCAATGTAAAGATTAGGCAATACTAGTTTGTATTTGCTTTGAACCAGCATGCTATCTTCTATGTCCAGTACAAAAATATTTATGGAGCTTGTGTTAGCTTGTGAATATTTATGGAACTTAGTACAATGTACAGGGCATTGTACTAAGTAGCAATAGGATATAAACAAATGATTGTCAATCATAAGCATAGAGAACTTTTAGGGATTTAGATACAAAGCAAATCCCTATAACCTGCAATGTATACAGTTGTGTGGCTTCACAGCTTTATAAAATGCTATGAAGCAAGTGCTCTAGCATGGAGGGAGGGATTGGAGATTCGGATGAAGAGATCTTACTGAATCTGGGCAATTAAAAAAGCTTCCTAATAAGGTTGAAGTTTAAGATGTTTCTGGAAAGACAGATAGCATTTTACCTGTGGGACTAACAGAAAGAATCACCCCCTAGATGTAGAGGTGGGAAAGAGATGCATTGGAGGAGAAACTATTGAGGTTGGCTAGAGCATGAGGTGGAAGTCCCATGGAAAAGGAAGTCAGACATTAACACTGAAGATGTCACGGGGCATCTAAAGGCGAAGAACGCCTTTATGTAATGGGGGGGAGGGTCATTGCAAGCTTCTGAGAAAGGGTGGGATGGCATGGGGGAAATGGCTGAATCTGATCTATTTGGAGATTGCTCAAGAGGTCACTGAGCCTGGATCCAAAGGATAAAAGGAGGAGCTGCTATGAAGCTCCGTCCATAATGAGGGTAGGAACCAGGGCAGTGCAAATGGAATAGAAAGGGTAGGATCAAGGCCTGGGACTTTGGAGAAGTAGTAGCTAACGGCTTCATAAATGACTGGATAAAGTGGTGAGGGTGGGAACATGGGGCTTCACACCTTGACGAATTCAGTGTCTTCTCATAGAAAAAAAAGGCAAATGGAAAGTGAGGTGCTGCTCATGTCTCATTGCTCTGACCGGATGTTTTCATTTCGTGCACCTGACCAGTCCAGGTCAGGATCACCTTTCTCCATCACTACATTGTGCAACTTAAAGCTTGAAGCATGTCTCAAATGTTAGGACTTTCCCAAATTGAGGAGAAGACTTCTCCAAATAGTCCCTCGAAAAAGGGAAACAGGAATTGGGGGGAAATTTGATGATTTTGATGTTATACATGTAAATCTTTTTTATTTAATGATACTCGGGGAACTCATATCTTCCCTGGACAGTAATGCATGAATTTTATCTTAAATGCCATCTGGTTCAATTACCTCAGTCAGTGCCATGAGAGAGTAGGGCCAGTCACTGAGTAGGGACAGGTGTGCCAGAAGAGTCCTCTGGTTGGTGGCAAGAGGCCACCAGCGCCAGAGCCCTACCTTACTACCTCCAAAGACTCTAAGTCTTTTTTGCAGACAGGCTGGTAAATGAATGGTTATTCACAAAGATATGAGTCTACTTCTAATGATCACTGCCAATCAAAAATAAGTATTTTGAACTCAGTCTGTTTTCCCACAATGCCAGACTTAAGTACCACAGTGTAGGAATTTAACAGAAAATGCTTGGGGTTAATTTTATCATCAACATAAAATAAAACAGAATTGAAAAAGAAAAATAGATGAATTAGATCTTTTCTCTTTTATGACACTAACAAACGAAGTTAATTCTCCTAATTAACTGTGAGATAGAATGCATCAATGCAGTTCGTGCTGTATGCCAGCTGTTTACACATACAGGATCTCATTTGGCCTTTGCGGCTCTACACTTGGGGAATCGGTATTGACTTTTTATTTTTAAAACAGGAGAGAAAAATTAGCTTTAGTGAGTAACAATTCTATTAATTTCCAAGTTTTGGATTCCACCCTCGTTGTGCCTGATTCGGTGGGTACAATTCCAAGAGCAGATGGAGCAGTCCATGCTCTTTCCATCTTAATGCATTACCCCCAACTTTGTACCTGAGACCATTCAGTCACATAACACAAATCAAAGAGTCTTAAAATTATAAAGTACACTGCAAATACGGTAGGGAATGTTATAAATGTTCTAAATGGTTCAGAGACATGTGCTTCTTCCGTACCTGATGATTTTTCTCTTAATTATCCAGTTTATTTAATCCTGGGATTTCAACCCATATGGAAAAAAGAGTTAAATGAAAGTGGCTTAGAATGAGGAAGTGGTCGAGCGTTTGCTGTGAGCACACAGTGTCATATGATGGCATGATCACGGGAAAACCTGGCACCTAGGAGACATAGCTGCTTTTAAAGAAGGGAGGACAAACAGAGATGGAATCTCCCCACTAACAAGCAGAAAACATTTGCATTATTGAACATCTATCCACTCACATGCATCAATCGACACAAATGTAGTGTTAGAACATTTTCCCCAGAACAATAGTAATTATTTTTAAAATGCACCAAATTATACAGTCCATTAACAGTCCCATCGAGCCTTAACTTGGCAGTGTAGCAGTAACTCAGCAAGCTACTTAGAAGCTAAAAGTGTTTCAAAGTCAAAGAATCAGAATCTTCAGGTGCTAAGATTGTTTCAGAAAATAATTCTAGGTCCAATTAACTTTAGGACATGAGGCACTCATGCATATTTATTCCAAATTTATAAGTAAAAGTACTTAAAATTATGTTTGGCTTTTTGTTCATTGGGTAAACTGGCTCCAGCCAGACCAGAAGATTATGGTATAATCCCCACTTGGGCTATTTAATGTCCCAAAATAACAAAGAAGAAACAAATCCCAAATCCTAGCTAGCCCTTATGCTTAATTTTGAGTTCTAATCTACCCACTCTGCCCAACAATATATTTTTCCATGTCTGAATAATATCATTTAAAATAGTGCCCTGGAGTCAGCAGCAAGATTACTGTGAGTAGCCTATGCTTTTCCCTGCATAAAATTCCAGGGAAAGTATGGGTTCTTCAAATTTAGTGTCTTTCCGAAACTCTTAATCCATGTGAGTTAGAAACACTTTAGCCTTTTAGTTCTTCCACAGACATATATTGAATTAGACATGAAACATACACACATACATGCACTCATACATCTCCTAAGGTTAAATGTTGATTCTCAGAGATAGTAATTTCTGAACAGGCTTTAACCCCATAAAGATGTAAAGAAACATTTTCTTAGCTTTGCCCTAGTTTGCAGGGTGGTATTTTCCCCCACAGAGATTGCGCTTGAGGATATGAAATTACACTGTGTTGAGCCACTGTCTCTAACTTTTTCCAGCTTTGCCACCAAATGTCTGCTAGGCATAAGAAGCATCTTCCTGTTGCTGACCTATACCCCCTTATGATGTTTGCTTTCTTAGCTCCACATAGACCCAGTTGAAATATTGAGTTTTATGCTCAGAGTCATTTAATCAAATTCTTATGTAGGATCAACTTCCTCTCTGTGTCTTGGTAGAGTAATTTTCTTCATTCAGTTACTCCTTGCTTGTTTTCCTTTTGTAAGTGCTAACCTATGAAATTGTGACATATTTCCCAGAGGACTTAGAGTGAATTCCATTATGTTTTAACATGTAGCTGTCTACATATCTTCACTACTGACCTATTGATTTATGTATGTGAGTCTTACTCTCCCAACCAGACAAATCGTTAAGAGCAGAACTGAGATGCATCTTTTAGTATCTCCTTAGGGCAGCGCAGTTCACGAGAGCCTCCCCTGATGTTGCAAATGTCCACACTTACGTGGTCCAATACTACAGCTTCTAGCCACATGTGACTATTGGATGCTCGAGACGTGGCTGGGGGAGCTGAGGGGCTATATTTTGATTTTATTTATTTTTAATTAACTGAATTAGCCCTATGTAGCTAGTAACGAAGATATTGGACAACATGGACCTAGACCATCCAGTTCAAAGTGATCATATAGCAAGTGCTCAGTAAGTATTGGCTAGTCAACACATAATTTTATTGGGCAGTATAATTCTATTTTCATGCACAGAATTTTTATCCTCTTTGGAATTTTACCATTAAGTAGGGAGGGGGAAAAAAAAACCCTTTTTCAGAAAGAGAGAGGGAGAAAGAAAAGAGAAGAGAAAAGAAAAAAGAAAAGAAACAAAGTATTGAAATGAGATACCTTAATGAAGAACCTTAACTGGTGCCCTTGAAAGTTACTTTAAATTAGTAGTTACTCTTTCCATTTAGAGTTGGATCAAGTTGTATTGTAATCATGTTTCAAAGATTTCTTAGGGGAGCTCAAGTTTTAAAGTGGTTCTCACTTTGATCATAGTGAACTAAGCGATCAAGTTATCAGTCATATGGGGATAAATAATTTCATTCCAGATTTCTCAATCAAATTTAATCAGTCAGACCCAAAGAACATTCATGAACATTGTGATAAAATGTGAGTCTGAATTGACATAGAATTTTGTGTTCTTTTAAAACATATTGATTGACATACTCTTGATCAGAATTTTAGATTGTGAGATCATTCATTTCTTTCATAAAATATTGAGGAACTTCTACATAAATTGAGTCGATTTTATTGTAAAGTTTTCCATTCCCCTTGAGACTCATGTAGCGTTGTAGGAAGTACGTAACCAGCTAGGGTGAGATAACACTTCTGATTCTGTAGCTGTGAAGCACTCTAATTAGAAGAGGCTGGGCATGATGTGTATTTCTGTACTGTGTTCTAAGGAATGGTTGAAACTTTAATTTTCACAAACACAAAGGCTGATTTATGCCTAAAACTGTTACCATGATCAATATCAAATGCATTTTTCTTCAAACAGGCTCATTATATTCATTACTTATATATCTTCTTTTTTTTTAATTTTTAATGTTTATTTGTTTTTGAGAGAGGGAGACACAGAATCAGAAGCAGGCTCCAGGCTCTGAGCCATCAACACAGAGCCTGGCATGGCACTCGAACCCACGAACTATGAGATCATGACCTGAGCTGAAGTTGGCCGCTTAACCAACTGAGCCACCCAGGTGCCCCTTCATTGCTCATGTATCTTAATGAAAATAAATATTAACAATGTGAACTCGCAATTGAATGTATATTAAAGAAATATCACCTGTATCTATTTTATGTGGGGTAGAGATTCTTGTAACATTTCACTTTGACATGTCTCACTGTTAAAACCTTGGGGCCACCAGAGCGCTGTGACATGGTTCTATCCTCTGAGCTGGTGTCCTGACTCCTCCTATGCTCCTTTCCAGAGTCTTGTCTTTCCCAGGATGCAGGAATCTTTCAGAACTTGAACCCTGAACTTTGCTTTCTGAAAGCTCTTAGTGGCCTCATAAATTGTACTTCCAAGCAGAGCTTTGCCATCTCGTCTCTTTTATTTCTTCTCTACAAGTGACAAAACATACTAATTTAAAAAAAAGGCAAAATAAGGAAAATTTTGGAGTGATGGTAGAGTATCTAAATTACCAAGTTTCGGGAAGGAGAGTGATGATGATGAGCTGCAGGAGCAACTGGATCCTGGTACTGAATGCTGCCAGACTTCCTGGTAATTACGGTCATTTAATATTTATATTTATCAGAGTGCCTGGGTGGCTCAATTGGTTAAGTGTCCAACGCTTGATTTCAGCTCAGGCCATGAACTCACAGTTCATGAGTTCCAGCCCTGTATGGGCTCTGCACTAACAGCATGGAGCCTGCTTGGAAGCTCTGCACTGACAGCATGGAGCCTCTCTCTCTCTCTCTCTTTCTCTCTCTCAAAATAAACATTAAAATATCTGAAATATATATATATATGTATGTGTATATATATATATTTACCACATGACTGAATGAGTACCTTATCTTTACTTTATGCTTATCAACCTCATTTATCTATTTTGCCAATGTTCAGCTTTCTCTCTCTTGAAGATATGAATACTGATATCCTTTGAATTCTGTTAATCAGTTGCTTTTCACTCTGAAATCCACTGACATAACTGATCCTCCTGGTACAGTTGCAGAAAGAAGCAATGGCTGATGTGATTGCCTTATTTTATTTTATCAGAACACTGATTACACTTCTAGTAAGTGCTATATCCAAAATTAGAACCTAGGTCTTCTGATTCCCAGTCAAGTGTCTTCCCCACAGAACTCCCAGGACTTGGAATAATTTAGATTGAAGATGTGCCCCCTCCCCCACAGTCTCCTAACCCCTCATACTCCAGGGAGCTATCATCTTTCTAGAAGTGTAAGGCAGTTTTTCAGCTCTCAAGTCTTAAAAATCAGATGACTAGAATAGCACTAGTAGTTTTTGGGCATTGGGGCAAGACTTTTAATATGAGAGGAGGAAAGCTTACATCAGATGATGTGGATTCATGTTCCCCATTTCCCACAATCTTCCACATCAAAATTATGATGCACTCAATTTAGTGAATCCTATAGATAGTGGGCCTAGTGTGTAACTTTAATTGCAGTTCTGTAGGTACACAGCTTGGCATCTAGTACAAAGAAACTTCCTTTAAAATTCAGAGGGGAAGAGACTTGACTCTGGGCTAGGGCAGGTACAGATTTTATTGATGTACTGCAAAACATGTTCTTCAGACTTCATCACTAAAAGTGATGCAATGGAAGCCAGTCATATCCAAGCGAGGAGAGGACTGGAAAGCAATGGGGTGATAGGACAAGACCTAACCAAGACCTCAAACACACGAACAATCATGATCTGTGTCCCTCACCAAGTGTAGAGAACATAATACCTTGGAAAGGATCTCTCTCACCATCAGGGCATTTTTCCAATTCAGGTAAGTATTTGGCATCCCAACTCTGGTTTTCTCTCAAATTTTAAAATTTCTTATAGCACAGGTTTAGCCCCCCAAAAGACATGAATTATCTTTGGTCATACAATGCTAACTTATGCAGAAGAACTCTATAGACCCAGCTTGGATCAGGAACTCACTATCGGACCAGTCATCTATGTCTGAGGTGGTATCTTTGGCTTAATTTGGTTTAGATGCTCCTGTTTTGTTGAACTAGTAGGGGCAAGGGAGACAGAGTTAGATAACAATGCTCTGTACTCACCTCAGGCTTTAGACTCTCTGAGGTCAGAGACTGTATCCTATTCCAATTCTCTAGCATAAAGGTAGGGATGTAGTTGACATCAAATTAAATGTTATGACTTGACTGTTGAGTTGTCCATTTTGCATTTGGGTTAATATTCCAGGAAGCATCACAACTTATTATACAGTTTCACATGCCTTTCAAAGACCACAGACCTCATAATGATTTTAATTTGTATACAAGTTGAGGCTAAGCCCCCATCACACTCTCCAAGGAATATATACCAAGGCCTTACATAGTTATACTCCCTGATCCTATAATTTTAATTGCATCCCCCAGGAGCCCAGCTTGACATCCAATTTGATTTGTACATAGAAGCTTCCCTAAGGCAGGCAACTCTAATGAATTTTAAAATCTATCTTCCCTGATCAGTCAATGGAACAATTTTTTTCACAAAGAGAACTTTTTAATTTTTCCAGAAAATGACTTATTCTGCTTATATTTTCTTTCTTTAATATTTCATGTGTTTTATGGATTAATTCAGGGACATAGCCATTGATCATTTTCAATGTTTATATTTGAATATTTAATTTGTCATTTTGGTACTTTTATTTTCGTTTCTTTTTCCACATGTTCTTGCCCTTTTCCTTATGAACCAAGATGTTTATGGGCAAGAAAATAGTCACTCTGTGAGAGTGACGAATGAAAATCACAGTTGCTAAATTAAGTTTAGTTCTTCCTGAAGGTCTGGAAACATCTTAAGGTCAAGCTTGAAGAGAAGTCAAAAAGATCCTTTTATTTTATAATTCTGTCTTCCTTTCCTATTTAGGATGACTTGACAGGTGGAACTGCTTCCTTAGCCAATCATTTTAAACAAAAATTCTACCCTTTCTGTTTAATGCTACTTGCCAGGGTTATGGATAAAAAATCACATATTCCTCTGATTTGTAGAATTCACTAGGTTTTACTGTTGTTCATGTGTGGAGACTTATAAACTCCAAACAAGGAACTGGTCATGAATTTAAAGATAAACTTAGGGAGGCGCCTGTGTGGCTCAGTAGGTTAAGCATCCAGCTCTTGGTTTTGGCTCAGGTCATGATCTCACAGTGAGTTCAAGCCCCACATGTCGGGCTCTGTGCTGATGGTGCGGACCCTGCTTGGGATTTTCACTCTCTCTCTTTCTCTGCCCCTCCTGTTTGCTCTTTCTCGCTGTCTCTCTCAAAATAAATAAACAAACAAACAAACAAACAAACTTAAAGAATAAAAAATAAAGAGTAACTTATGAATAATGTTTTTAAAAACCTAACAGGTTACTCTTCAAGATGGAATCAATACTGGAGTGATATAAAATGTTGACATTTGCTCTCTGCAGTCATGGTTATGTCCTTATTTAGTAATAACCATGTGCCAAGCATAATTCCTAAACCTTTCTCACTTCCCTTTATGTTGGATAAATCAATTAGTCTTTTTATGTCTCCATTTCCTCATCTACAAAATGACCTTATAGGGTTACTCTGAAGATTAATCACAAAACATTATCCCTAGCACTTAGTTTCAATAATCATTATAAGTTATTTTTACTGCACTCTAGGAGGAGAAATGGTCTTTGACTTCCATCATGATCTCAAAGAAGGAACAGATTTAATGATTTCTGTAGACTATATACAAATGTATATAGGGTAATGAGTGGCAATCAAGTTGATTGTAATTTTTCATAAGAACATTAGCTTCATTCAATTCTATGCCCACCAAGCAATATTTCAGAGTTGCTACATGTGACTGGGATGCACAACTCTAAGGACATCATTTGCATGTTAGTCTAGGTAAATGGAGTCCCTACTAGTCCTGTGTACAACTTGCATACCCTACAAGGTAGTCTTGCTTCTCATATACTCATTTGGAACTCACCCAAAGGCAGAATAAGAATTTCTGGAACTTTTCTGTTTCATCAGTTTGCTACATGCAATTCAATACTACAAATTCTTACCATCTCTAAATGAATTAGTGATCAAGTCACTAAACTTGAAAATCTGAGCAAGGAATTATTAATCCATATGACTGCCTTTAACAATAACAATACTCTGAGACCCACTTTAGCATCAACCTGACTTCTCTTTCTTCATCAGGTTTTTGGGGTTTTTTGTTTTTGTTTTTGTTTGTTTTTTTGCACAGTGTCATTAGCAAACTTCTCCTGAGCACTACCTACATAGTGTGCTAGTCTAGATCCAGTCTTGGGTTGGTTGAGGTGAAGGACGCAGATAGGGAACTTACAGTCTGAACAGTGTTAATCATCCTTGGTTATAAATATCTAGTAGACACTAATGTAAGTGGGGTAGAGACTTGCTACTCCTCCAACATCTCTTAATGGGGATATTAGGGAGTTTGGGGTGAGATTATTCTTTATCGTATAGGAATGTCCCAAAAAAGTGAATGGGATGCCTGGTCTTCAGACTCTAAGTTCAGTTAGCAAGCTCCTATCATTGTGACCACCAACATGATCCTAAGATGTTTCCAAATATTCTAGTTGGGAGAGGACGTTGACCCCTTACCCTCCACCTTGCTAAGAGCTACTGGGATAGAAATTCATCCATACTCTGCAGTAACTTAATCCTAGGATGCATATAGAAATGGAGGAAGCCATGTATCTTTCTTTGTGTCTTCCCTCTTGAATGATTTAATAATATGGCTGGATCATAATGAGATCCTTTATTTATTTTTTTTCCTCTTAAATGAAGTACTTTATCATGATGTTGAACTCCCTTAATGTAATGATGAAATATCTGTATCTGTTTTATCTGTATTCAGAATCTTCCATCTTTACTTTTTGGCTTAATTTTTTATATATAATCAGTAGGCTTAATGTCAAATATGATGTGATAGAGAATATAAGGGAGGTATTGATTGGTCTTTAAGCTCATTTAATTCTATTACCAGCAAGCAATGTTTACTGAGGGCATAATATTATTTATTGACCATTTAGGTGCTCTCTCAGCAAAGATTCTTTTTTTCCTTTATTAGCAAAGGACTTTAATGTTATTTATTACCTTTTGACTTTTCATTTTCTTTTCTTATGACTCCCTTCTTCCTTCACTACATTTTCTTACCTTTTCTTCCATTTCTTTTTTCATTAAAAAAAATTCATAACTTGGGGCTTCTGGGTGGCTCAGTGGTTGAGGGTTCAACTTGGGCTCAGGTCATGATCTTGTTGTACGTGAGGTCAAGCCCTGCATTACGCTCTGTGCTGACAGCTCAGAGCCTGGAGCCTGCTTCAGATTCTGTCTCCCCCTCTCTCTTTGCCCCTCCCTTCTAATACTCTGTCTCTCTCTCAAAAATAAAAATAAACATTAAAAAATTCATAACTTTTGTTTAAATTCATATTCTAAACATATAAACAAGAGTGAGCAAAAAGGAATAATCAATGTGAAATAAATAATTTCCCAATTATTTAGAATATTGGGTCAGTAATCCTGAGATAAAGCACCTAATCTTGTTTTATTTCAAGAGTCCAGTCTGCCAAATTACAACTGTAGCATAATTTTTTTTATTGGAATAAAGTACTAATCCCAGTATTGTACTTTGACCTTTGCATATACAAATTCTGTATATGGTAAGCTTACTTTTTTTTATAAAAATGAGCTTAACTGAATTACATTTAGCTTCTCATTGTGGAGTCTTTGAACCAGATGCATGGCTGGTGTGTCGGACCCAATTTAATGTACACTGTGTGTCAAGAAGGTGTGTGTACATAAACTCTGCAACTGCTTCATGCCTTGCTTTGTTGGCTTTCTAATTACTTGGCAATTGCTGAATGAGCAAATGCTCAAAGCTCATTAATTTTCTTCTGCTATTACTTTCTAATACTTTCCAGAAAGCATATAATTTTCTTGTCTAAATGTTTCAAGTGTTAGGAGCCATTGCTGAAGTTGGAATGGTAACATAAATAGCTATGAAAATTGTCCCAGTAACCAGATATCATTTGCACTTACAAGCGTCCATCACCAGCAATTTTGCTCTAATCGCTGGGGAATGTCAGTGAAAAAATACCAAAGCATTTTGTATCCCTTTCATTCTTTGCATTCAGGTCCCAGTGTGCTGAGGAAACAGCTCTAAGCTTTAATTTTAGCTTTTTGTTGGCCTTAAGACATGCATTAACTTTGGAGCTAATTGCATGTATTTTTAAATAACTCATGTAAGCTATTGAAACTATAGTTAGCATATGGACTATCACAGCTCACAAGATAGCACTTTCTTTGTTACCTTCCAGCCTGAGATGGGCTGCAGCAATGTCTTGCTTTTCCCTGAAAGCTATTGTTATCTATACCCATGTCTAATTTCCCATCCTTCATCTAAAATTCACTTTTTAGATTGGTTTGTATTCTTTTGGAATCTACCCTGTGGTTTAGAATTTAGGAGAGTAGCTGTCCCTAAGTATAAAGGAGGGATATATTAAAGAACATGTACCTTTAAAAAAATTTCTAGATTTCAGACAAATTATAGGAAAATCAGAGGATTAGATGAGTAAAAGTAATGTTTTTCTTAAATATCTACCTTTTAACCTTTCAGAACAGGGTGGCTTTGAATGAAAATTCAGAATTTTAGAAAATATTTTCAAGGCATACAGGTGTTCATATTCTCATATCTACCTGCCACTTTGAAGTCATTTAATAAGCATTTGCTGAAGGAAAACACATAATTCAATAGTGAAGAAGTAAGTTTTGTATTCGTACAATGTTTCTTTACTTACTAGCTATTGGAAATGCGCCATTTAACCACACAAAACCTTTTCTCATATGGGTAATTCACATTCCTATACATATATTGTGCATATTATGTGTAGTACACATAATATATTATTAAAAGTGTACCTATCTCATAGGTCTTTTGAAACGATTACATGACCTAATGCTCAGTGATCACCCAGATTGGCTCCTGATATATTAGTGCTCAGCCAATGTTACAAAATAGATGACAGAAATCATATTCATTGTAGTTTGCTCAAAGGATAGGTAGCAGTGTGGGAGTTCATTCTTTCTCCCCACGGCTCTGACACTGACATGACTCAACGTGTGTAGGTCCCTTCACTCTCAGTTTCAAGTTTTTCAGAAAGGGATTATCAGCCCAACTACAATCAAGTATCCACCCCAGAGTCAATCAGGATGGCCAAAAGGACAGAGCCATGTGATGCTGCCATAAGTGGAGGAGCCTGTGTTTCAGGACCATTATCATCAAAAGCAGAAAAAATTGAGAAGCATTGTCTAGTGCTGTTACTGCATTAAAGTAGTGATTTCAGGTAGCAGTCAAGTATTTTATTTGTTATTGGACTGATTCCTACTTTATGTTCCATTAATGACCTGAAGGAGGTCACCTATTAACTTTTCCTGTTGGTGCCAAATTGAGGGTTGGTATAGAGAGGGTTGCAGAATAAAATAATGAGGAAAACAAGGTTAGAATAAATTTTACATTAATGAATTAAGGAATCAAAATTATAAAGCTCAAAGGGTAGTAATATCATTAGAGAGAAAAGTAGAAGGCAGTTTAGACTATTATAGAATAGTGAAAAGGTTGTATTTTCCAATTGGCCTTGGATATTGTTATGCTTATATTAAATATGTTTGTTCCTGGTATTCTAGAAAATTACTTCAAATAAAATAATGAAGCTAAATTGTGAAACAACTCAGTGAGAAGTAGGAAGCAACTAGGGATTCAACCTGTTTTACTTATTAATATTTAAATAAATCAACTCTGTTCAATCTTCTGCCTTTCAAACATTTCATAGATTAATTCACATGTCAAGACATGTATTTGAATTAAAAAGCACTCTTAACAGAAAAGTAAATAATCACAATATGAACCCAAAACTGTAATTTTATTTCATCAAAGATAATTTATGTCAACAAATAAATTCTTGAAAGTTGTGAAAATTTCAATATGGATTAAAAAATATATTTTTCGAGGATAAACTTGAATTTAGGCAATTCAGATCAGAATGGTATATCTCTTGATGTAAAAATTCTCAACAAGATACTAGCAAATGAAATTCAACAGTATATTAAAAGAGTCATTCACCATGTTCAAGTGAAATTCATTCCTGTGTTGCAGGGCTGGTTCAATATTCAGAAATCTATCAATGTGATACATCACATTAACAAAAGAAAAGATAAGAACCATATGATACTGTCGATAGATGCAGAAAAAGCATTTGACAAAATACAGCATCCGTTCTTAATAAAAACCCTCGAGAAATTCAGGATAGAAGGAACTTACCTTAACATCATAAAAGCCATATAAGAAAGGCCCACAGCTGATATCATCCTCAATGGGGAAAAACTGAGGGCTTTCCCCCTGAGATCAGGAATATGACAAGGATGTCCACTCTTACCATTGTTGTTTTAACAGTGTTGGAAGTCCTAGCTTTAACAATCAGACAAAATGAAATAAAAGGCATCCAAATTGGCAAAGAAGTTGTCAAACTTTCACTCTTTGCAGATGACCTGGTACTCTACATGGAAAACCCAAATAACTCCACCAAAAAAACTGATAGAACTGATCCATGAATTCAGCAAAGTTGCAGGATAGAAAATAAATGTACAGAAATCAGTTCCATTTCTATACACCAATAATGAAGCAACAGAAAGAGATATTGATTCTATTTATACTTGTACCAAAAACCATAAAATACCCAGGAATAAATCTAACCAAAGAGGTAAAAAAATCTGTATGCTGAAAACTATAGAACGCTTATGAAGGAAATTGAACAAGACACAAAGAAATAAAAAAACATTCCATGATCATGGATTTGAAGAATAAATATTGTTAAAATGTTGATACTACTCAAAGCAGTCTACACATTAAATGCAATCCCAATCAAAATAGCACCAGCATTCTTCTCAGAGCTAGAACAAATAATCCTAAAATTTGTTTGGAACCACAAAAGACCCCAAATAGTCAAAGTAATGTTGAAAAAGAAATCCAAAGCTGGAGGCATCACAGTCCCAGACTTTCACTTGTACTACAAGACAGTATGGTGTTGGCACAAAAACAGACAGATAGACCAGTGGAATAAAATATAGAACCCAGAATTAGACCTACAAGTGTATGGTGAATTAATCTTTGACAAAACAGGAAAGAATATCCAATGGAAAAAAGACAGTCTCTTTAACAAATAGTGCTGGGAGAATTGGGCAGCAAATGCGGAAGAATGAAATTGGACCACTTTCTTACACCACACACAAAAATAAATACAAAATGGATGAAGGACCTAAATGTGAGACAGGAAACCATCCAAGCCTTAGAGGAGAAAGCAGACAACAACTTCCTTGACCTTGGCCTCAGCAACTTCTCACTTGACACATCTCTGAAGGCAGGGGAAATAAAAGCAAAAATGAACTATTGAGACCTTATCAAGATCAAACACTTCTGCATAGCAAAGGAAACAATCAACAGAACTAAAAGGCAACCGATGGAATGGGAGAAGATATTTGCAAATGACATATTGGATAAAGGGTTAATATCCAAAATCTATAAAGAACTTACTAAATCAACACCCAGAAAAACAAATAATCTAGTAAAAAAAATGGGCAGAAGACATGAGTAGAAACCTTTCCAAAGAAGACATTCAGTTGGCTCATAAACACATGAAAAAATGGTCACCATCACTCATCATCAGGGAAATACAAGTCAAAACCACATTGAGATACCACCTCTCACCAGTCAGAGTGGCTAAAATTAACAACTCAGGAAACAGATGTTGGTAAGGATGAGGAAAAGGGGGAACCCTTTTGCACTGTTTTGGGAATGCGAAAACAGAGTGCAGCCACTCTGGAAAACAGTATGGAGGTTCCTCAAAATATTAAAAATGGAATTACCCTATGGCCCAGCAATAGCACTTACTAGGAATTTATCCAAAGGATACAGAAGTGCTGATTCACAGGGGCACATATACACCAATGTTTATAGCAGTGCTGTCAATAATAGCCAAATTATGGAAAGAGCCCAAATGTCCATCAACTGATGAATGGATAAAGAAAATGCACATGCACACGTCCACACACACATGAATACATCTAGGCAATGAAAAACAAGGCAATCTTGCCATTTGCAACAACGTGCATGAAACTGAAGGGTATTATGGTAAGTGAAATAAGTCAGAGAAAGATATACATCATATGTTTTCACTCATATTTGGAATTTGAGAAACTTAACAGAAGACCATGGGGGAAGAGAATAGTTACAAACAGAGAGGGAAGCAAATCATAAGAGACTCTTAAATACAGAGAACAAACTGAGGGTTGATGGGGGTGGGAAGTGGGGAAAACAGGTGATGAGCATTGAGGAGGGCGCTTGTTGGGATGAGCACTGGGTGTTGTATGTGAGGAGTCACAGGAACCTATTCCTGAAGCCAAGAGCACGCTCTATATACTGTATATTAGCTAGCTTGACAACAAATTTTATATAAATAAATAAATATAAATAGTGCTAAGCATAATTACATGCAGGAGAGAGCATTATGAGGGCAGGAGGCAAGCTTTTAACTGGAAATATCTCATGAGCTGGAGGACCTCTGGAGATCACCAAGAATCCTTTCTGCAAATTAACGTTATTCTGTTTTGGAATCAATTCCATTATTCAAGGACTCAGACTCATCTTTCCAACACAAAAATAGCTATTATGCGATGCAGACCTCATGACTAGAAGTCAGGAGAGTAGGCTGCATTCCTATTTCCACCACCTTTGTCCATGGATGAAACCGTTGACGCAGATTTATGGGCTTTACCAATAAAGTGAAGTGATGAATGACCAGTTGATTGCCAGGCCCCTTCTAGGTTAGAAAATCCTCTGGAGCCCTGGCTCTCCCAGCAGGATGGAGGAATATCCCAACTCCTCTCTCTCTTCTCTCTCTCTCGTACAGACAGGCACATAAACAATAGTGTATCTCTACATTATAGCTAGGCAATTGGCCATGATAATTCATTGACTGGTAAATATAGCTAAAATGGTTTCTTAATGTCAAACAGAATATAAAAAATATGGACACATTTTAAAAATATAAATAAGTATAAATATAAAAACTCATTTTGCTTATTTTGTACAGATTGGAGTCAAACATTTTAAAATGAGATCAAACAATCATTTTGTCATGGATTTATGGAGTTTGTATAATTACAGACTAAGTAATAATAAATACTGATTTAGCATTTCCTCTCTATTCAACACACTGCTAGTCTTGCTTAATTCTCTTACACAGCCCTTCACTTCCATTTTATATTAGAGGAAAATGAAGCACAGAGAGTTTCAGTAGTTTGCCCTAGACCACATGGGAGAGAAGAAGCTGCTATTGGAATCCAGGAAGTCTTTCTTCAGAACCTATGGTCTCAATTTCATGTCCTAGGATTACTCAGAATATACTTAACCAAATTAAAATAACACATCCAAACAATATGCCTGAAAGTCTTGGCAAAAATACT
Source organism: Suricata suricatta (assembly GCF_006229205.1). Lineage (NCBI taxonomy): Eukaryota > Metazoa > Chordata > Mammalia > Carnivora > Herpestidae > Suricata > Suricata suricatta. Next base: position 48,218,576 of record NC_043714.1, read on the forward strand.
TTTTGGCATTGATCCCTGAACTACAGTTGAACACTTCATTCTCTTCTTTTATACCATATTCAATTTTAAGGCCATTTTGAAACCTGCATGTTAAAGCATGCTAAATTTACCCAGAAAATGATCCAAAAGTTAATTGTTAAGGCAATGTCGGTCTCTAGTTTTGTTGCAACCCAGGTCTTTTGCTGTAACGATTACAAACCTCAAATTGGTGACTCACGCATCCAACCTGATTACAACTCAATCTCATTCAGCCGCTCTGGATCCTGGAGACTGTGCCCAGATGCTCAGCTGCTATTCAGTCATGACTTGAATGGTCAAGAATTGCAATGAAGATAATCAGGATAGAAAAGAAATTCATTGAAAAAAATTAATTCAGAATTTCAGTGCAATTTTCTTGATAAGCAATATCAGCTGCTACACATCTCTGTGATTCTCAAGGGTCAAAACAGTTTCCTGTATTTCCCTAATCTTCAGATTGGTGAGACTATGGAAGGATTTTGATCAGTTTTCTTTCCTATAAAATCAGAAAAATCTCAAACTCCAGTGAATCATGGAGTCTAAAAACTGCTATCTTCTAAGTAACACTGAACAGAATACAATTCAAACACAATGGAAGGAAATAGATACAGATATAGATATAGTTATAAATGGCATAATGTGTTTGAACGGAAAAGTTCTAGAAGACTTACAGGATTCCTAATATTTGTTTTTAGCTGCAGAAATAATTCTGTTAAATAAAATCATGACCTCTATAAAGCAAGTTCTTAAAGATTCCTCCATTACTGTCCTTCTACCCCATTTCATGCCTTTCTTATGGAAGAATGATTATTAATGCAATTGGCCAGATTAGTGTATGTTTGCCAATAAGCAGAATCATGTGTCTTGCTCTCACTTTCTCTTCTCCATCCTCTGAATCTGCTGCTGGCCATTTGGGCAGCTTTTTGGGCATTTGCTTCTGATCAGTTCCTCTCCTCTTTGCTGGAGTGTGGAAAGTTTTTGGTTTTGTTTTGTTTTGTTTTGTTTTTTGAGAGACAGAGCAGAGAGCGAGCAGGGGAAGGAAGGGCAGAGAGAGGAAGACACAGAATCTGAGCAGGCTCCAGGCTCTGAGCTGTCAGCACAGAGCCCATGCGGGGCTCGAACCCAGGGACTATGAGATCATGACCTGATCCCAGATGCTTAATCGACTGAGCCACCCAGGCGCCCCTGGAGTGTGGAAAGTTTTATTTGGGCTAAAGGAAAGGTAGAATGCCTATGCTCCAGCCCACTTTATCTGCATGTGTTCTGCGTAATGATTTAGGGGGAGCCTACTAAAAATTAAGCTGCTTTGCTTTATTTTATGAGTGTTCCTTGTAGGAAGATGTGGGAACATGTTTCTCTGATTTGGATCCTTGATTTCTTGAAGGTCTTGGCCAATATACCTTGAACCAAAAGAGCTTTAACATTTCCTTCAGCTAGACTAAACTTTAGACAGGCTTCTTTCAGACTCTAAGCCCTGACCTCTCTTTTTGTGGAGCATTTACTTTAGAGAACTTGTAATTGTAAATTCTTTTTCTGTCCCTTTGAGATGTAAATCTTTTTAAAAGCGTTTTGCCAGTTTTACAACCTAGGAATGTCTTTCTTAAGGGTCTGGAAACCATCTCTTTGAAATGTAAACATGAAAGGAGATAACATCCATCTCTCCCACTCTCAATAGCAAACACAAATGACCTAAGCACAGAGGAAAACATTCATTTGCAAACGCAGGAATAACAACGTGTGCTCAAACCTCTCCCATTGATCAACCACTGGAGTGGTTGTCCTTCCGTACTTTCGCCTCGCCCACTTCCGTGGTTAAAAGCCCGCTGGCCTTCTGTTTTAGTGGAGTTGAGTTCAGTTTCTCTCTTCCATTGCATTACCCTGAATACAGTTTAATTTTGTCCTTCGCAACTTTTGTGTTAACATCATCTAACAAACAATATAAATCTTACATTTATCTCGTGCTGCTCTGGCTTCTGTGAGGTTGGGTTGTCTCATTCAGTCTCCAGGTTGTCCCTGGAAGTAATCTAGAAGAAATGTCCTAAACTCTAGGACTACCTAGAACACAATTTGAAAACTGCAAATTTTTTTTAAATGTTTATTTATTTTGAGAGAGAGAGAGAAAGAGAGAGAGAGAGTGAGGGAGAGAGAGACTCCCAAGCAGTCTCCACACTGCCAGTGCAAAGCCCACAGCCCAATGCTGTTGCAGGACTTTTTACCTCAATACCTGGGTTCTTTGTCTTGCTGCTTCAAAGAACTAAGGGGTGGACACAAAATAAAATGAGCAGCAGATGAAAGTTTATTAGAGTCTAAGATTAGAAAGTAAGAATGGTAGGAAAGCTCTCTTTACAGAGAGGGGACATTCAAAAGCGAATGCCCAGGGCAATAGGCAAGGGTCCTTGTTTTATAAGGCTCTGGTCACCCTTTCCCAGCCTTTCCCCTTGTTCCTTCTCAGGTTCTTCTCCTATTGGCTGGATAGTTCTAGATGCTAGGTTGTTCATTCCTGATTTCCATTGTCTGAGGGGTGGTCTGTGGCCACACCATTCCTTGTGGGTCATATGTTTTATGGTCTACTACTTATTTTATTCAGGTCTTTTGTCATATTTCTGAGGGACACCTGAGGGGGAGTACATGGTGTCTGCTACATTCTGAAGAGGAACCTTTGCTGTGCTCAGACACTTCCAGCATTGTTCCAAAATATGTGTCTTTCCCCACCGAGGGACCTCAGGTCCTAATCCTTTCCTTCTCTGCCTATTTTACCCTATCTTTCCTATCATAATGGTAGGCTGGATCTCATGAGCTGTGAGATGATGGCCTGAGTGAAAATTCAGGGTCAGACGCTGAGAAAAGAGAGATTTTTTGGAGTTCTCCTGATGCCACCCCAACTCCACATCCCAGTCTAACGCCAGCTCTGCTACCTGTAGAAGCTACCTTTCCATATATCTTCCCCTCTCTGGATCTGGGGCCATTTCTTACAGATACTACATTCCTCCAGCTTCTTCCTGGCTTGGTTTCCATTCCATCCCATTTTCATAATATGGAAACTCCACAGAAGAAATGATCCCAATGAAACGTTGAAGGTGTCCAAGGAACATTGTTCCAGGAATAGGCTGAACCTAAAGTAGTATTTAAACTCTCTGTGTGGCTCTGTTGAGCATGTTGAGCCACAGTCTTAGTGGTGTCTTTTCACAGGAATTACTGGAGGGGAGGGATAAGAAGAGGTATCACAGTTTCTGGACAAGTGGAAAACAGCATGGTGCCTCTTCCTTGGACTGATCCAGGATGTCTGCCCAAGTTTTAGAGAGTAACTGTAGGAAGACTAAAGGAAAGATAGGGCCTCTGGAGATAGAAGACTTGTTCATTCGTAATGAAATGTTTATGAAAAAGTATGACAATGTGACAACACAAGTCCATGAAACTGGAGTTCTTACTCTTACTGCAATAATACCATAAAAAAGACTAGAACAAACTCAAACCTAGTGGTAACACACAATTGTTCTACTGAGCATCTGGGAAAACAGAATGTTTTTAAAATAATGATGCTTGACTTGTATAATTTGACCTTTAATAAAGTCATAGAAGTAAGGGTTCTGTGTGTGTAGAGAAATAGGAAGTGGGGAAGAGAGGCAAAGGAAAATGAATACGAAGTCATCCATGTATTGTACATGGAGCTTCCTTCCTCCTTTCCTAGCATTTTTGGAATACTGATATTTCCAGTTAAAAATGTGGGGACATAAATGTCTGCATTTATTTCATGGATATGTGGATATGCATGATACCATCTCATGGAAATATAGTGAGTGGACGCTAAGCCGCCCCCACTAGCTCCTGCTGTCCATGACGTGTGTGTGTGTGTGTGTGTGTGTGTGTGTGTGTGTGTGTGTCTCCTCCAGTTAAGTGTAGCACATCTGGCTTGCCTCTAACCAATAGAATACAGCAAAAGTGATAGCTTGTCACTTCTATGATTATGTTACATTATATAAAACTCTACGAGGTTGCAACCATCTAGAAGGATTCTGATTTGAAGAAATCAGTAAACATTTTGGGAAAGGCACTTGGCAAGGAGCAGCAGGCAGCCTCCAGGAGGTCCGCAGAGCCTCTAGAAGCTGAGGATGTCCTCCAGCTGAGAGCCAGAAACTGAGCCCCCACCTCTCTGAGTACTTCAACTGCAAGGAAACGAATCCTATCAACAACCTGAGTGACTTGAAAGCGAATTCTTCCCCATGTAACCCTCAGAATAAGAATGTAATCTGGCTACACCTTGGTAGTAGCCTTGTGAGACCCTGCCTCAGTAAAGGGACCAGCTGAGCTGTAGCTGCACTTCTGACCCACAGAAATTATGAGGCAGTAAAGGTGTAGTATTATTTTAAGCTGCAAAGTTTTTATTAGTTTGTTTTGCAGTGAGGAAAGAAAGATACAGAAACTGAGCGGTTCTGCCAAAGAGAATTTTGTTTGTTACTGAAATATCTCTAAAACATATTTTGGAGGAGTAAATTACAGTTGGCTAAGAGTTTACAGTTGAATATTTCGTATCTAGTGCAGTGCTTAGAACACGTGGGGCACAAGTGCTTGAGTGAACACACACACATGAATGAGCACACACCAGCGATCCTTTCAATCCTCAGTAAGGAGGCTCACCAATACAAGTTACTCTTCCTAGGTAATTTTTTATTTCCTATGGTTTCAATTATACTGTATACTCTAGTGGCTCCTAAATATCCCTTCTAGTGACCTTTTTCAGTATTTGAAGTCCCTCCCCCGTCATCTCACAGGCATTTCAAACCTAACACTTCCCCAGGGGAGATCTTTCTGCCGTCTCCACACCACTGTCCACTTGATCACACAAAACACACCCCAAGCATCATGTCAGACTTCACTCCCTCACATATGTCTCCTGTTCATTTGTTCATCAAGTTATATTGGCTGCACTCTCTTACAGCCTAGCAAACTGCTTACTCTATATCTGAGCCTGAGCAACTTAGACAGAAAATGTATAACTTTGCTCTTGGTTTAAATTCTTACTTTGTCTCGTTCATCTGGGCTTTAGGGGTCATCATAAAGCAAGTGCAGCTTTTTTTTTTAATATTTATTTTTGCACGCGCGCGCGCGCGAGAGAGAGAGAGAGAGCGAGCGAGCAAGGGAGAGGTAGAGAGAGAGGGAGACATAGAATCCAAGGCAAGCTCTAGGTTCTGAGCTGTCAGCACAGAGCCCTATATGGGGCTCAAATTCATGAACCATGAGATTATGACCTGAGCCATAGATGGACGCTTAACTGACTGAGCCACCCAGGTGCCCCACAGGTGCAGTCTTCACACACAGACTTAGGGGAGCCCTTCCTCTAGTTCCCTTCTCTTCAGGATTTTCCTTCTGCCAAGCTGGAGGTTGGTGGTGATTGCTGTGGTTCTTTCCCTCATTCCTCCAGCCGGAAAGATAGTGGTCTTGCCACCAGTTTTAGGCTGCTACGTTGTAGTCGACGGTCAGTGCAAAACTACAAATACTTAAAAATATCACCTTTGTGCCTGCCCCTTCTCCACGTTTGGATTCTTCTTTCATATCTGCTTACTCTGACTTCCTCTTCAGAATCATTAGATAGTGGGGGTTCTGTTGTAATGGGTTTCTTTTGTGTGTTTTGTTCAGAGTTTTACAGTTATTATCAGTAATAGTGTTGGCTTATTTTACCAAGTTGGAAGTGAACTCTGAGAGATTTTTGAAATCTTAATTATATATAGGTTTTAATTTTTCCTATGTTGTCAGGTATTTCTAGTCTAACTGTATTTTACTTGAAATGTGTGTTTTGCATAAGTATTTAGTTTTCTAAATGGATTGAGCTATACTTATTACCTTATAAGACATCAACTTCATAAAATGATTACCAAAAAGAAAATATATTCTATTTAATATATACAGAGAAGTAGTCTCAATATCCTTATTTATATTTTGTCTACTAAGTCTGCTAAAGACTGAGAAAATTAAATATAAGTAATCAACTATTACTGTGTTTCTTATGATCTCCCCTTGTGTTTCCAAAGATTTTGCTTTATATGTTTTATACAATGTTTTCAGAAGCATAGAAGTTTATAGTATCTATATCTCCATTGTGAATTTGAGTAAAGTTATCATATATAATTTTCTTTGCTTTCAATCTTCTGGAACTTACTTTCCTTTTGTTTTCATTTACTTGGAATAATATGGCTGTAACTTAACTTCCTTCTGTGGGTTGTTTTGGTTTGTTTTCATTTATTTTTAAAGTAGAATACTGGCCAAATGCACATAGCTGAGTTCCCCCTCTTCACAATTTGACATCTTTTTATATTAATCAGTGGGGTCTTTTACTAGAACAGTTATTATTAAACAATTTTTTTGTATCACAGCTTTTTAATGTTATTTTCATTATCCACTTTTTATCATTTCTTTATCCCAGTTTTTAGAAGAGCTGGATGTATTTATTTTCTGTTTTGTCATTTGGAAAGTACATAATGTAATTATAACTTTAAATAATATTTCAAATTTATTATCAATTTATATTCTATCTAAATTGCAACACTACCTAATGACTCTCTTCCTGAATGGGATATGAGGAAATTAACATATTTAATCGTACCATTTTTCAGCTACTTCCTTCTGGGGGATTTGTTACCCTATATGACAGGATTTTGGACTCCATCATGATGTTATGCAAATTTTCCTCTTCACAAGTTTTATGGAGACATAGGTATTTTATATACACACACACATACACACACACTATAGTGTGTGTGTTAAACAAGTTTTATAGAGAAAGAGATAGGTGTTACATATATGGTTACATATATGGGTGTGTACATGTATTTACACATACATATATATGTGTACATATATATATAAAGTTTATAATCATAACCATAATTCTGTGTTCAAATATATACAGAGCTGGGGCACCAGGGTGGCTCAGTCATTTATACATCTGACTTCAACTCAGGTCATGATGTCACGGTTCATGGGTTTGAGTCCTGCATCAGGCTCTATGCTGACAGCTCAGAGCTTAGAACCTGCTTCATATTCTGTCTCCCTCTCTCTCTGAACTCTCCGCCACTCACGCTCTGTCTCTTTCTTTCTCCCTCAAAAATAAACATTGAAAAATTAAAAAAACATATACATATATACAGAGCAAACTTTCATGAAGTCTACATTTTTGTTTTTCATTGCATTAAACTATATATTCAAGTAGGTTTATCAGAATATAGATGGATTACATATTACTGAATGTTTACATAATCAACAATCTCTCTGTTGTTTTTGCTGCAAGAAGACTGTATGGAGCCCAAGTATCAGCATATTCCTTACAAACTGTTCCACTTCCATCTCACAGCTATTATCGCTAATGATTTAAAGATAGACTAGTGTTTTCACTGTAGATAACCTCTTACTGGTCTAGATATTTGGAGAATTCTTTCTTTATTCTTAGAGATCAATATCATCAAGATATTTCTGAGTGCTATTTGTCTTTAATACATTTTTCTCCAGGTGATAAACCCTGTTAATCTGTAGTTTCAGGCCCTCAACAATGGTTTACCTTATTTTTGAATTTTTGTCTGTTGCACATGTTCTCGTTCCATATTCAAGCGTGACCATTATCTCGCAGTTGGATTTCCATTATTGTGTATAATTTGGATTATCATCTATTAAATCAGATTCTTTGAACTACATGATATTCTCATCTGTCCTTCATTCAGAGGCTCTTATGTTGTTACTTTTCTTCCTGCCTCCAGGGCAGTTTTAAGACCATCAATGTCATTTCCCCCCTTAACTTACTTCATGGTAATTTCCCTTTTATTCCAACCCATTTCTGTATCATTTTATTATTATCTCTCATCTTATAGAGTTGATCTTTTCTTTAATTTCCTTTAAAAAGGTAACATTATTCAATCTTTTGTTATCTAGAGAATCTTTGAACATATACTTTGTATCAATGAAACATAGTATACTATTTTATGCTGCCTTTCTTTATTTCTTCTCATAATTACTGCGTATAGACCTTCTCATTTTTCCTTTGTTCATTTTTAAGTGTGACTATTTCTATCTGGGTCTGTCATTTATTCTTAAATATTGAGAACTGACATAACCAAGCTGCCTTATTTCCTTGGGGGTCCATCTGGGTGGGTGGGTGTGTTTTTATGTGTTTTGGTTTTAAGTGTTTATTTATTTATTTTAAGAGAGTGTGTGTGCAAGCAGGGGAGGGGGCGAGAGGGAGAGGGAGAGAGAGACTCCAAGCAAGCTCTGTGTTATCAGACGCAGGGCTCATTCCCACAAACCATGAGACGAAATCAAGAATCTGATGCTTAATGACTGAGTGACCCAGGTACCCCCACGTTGGGGTGAATTCTCCTATTACAGTTTGACTGGGGCTTGGATATGTGGGCTCTAAGGGAAGAGAAGGTGAGGTGGCATGTGAGTAACCACAGGCAGGATACGTTAACTCTGTGTCTTCCATCCTAGTGTGTTAACAAGGACGGTTCGAGGGTTCTTTGCCTGATACAGCCGCCCATTCTTTCTTTTTCATGTTTTTTTTTTCATAACTATACCAATGACTCTCCTTTGAAACCATGGCAAATCTCTCTAGTCCATTGATGTGCCTTTAAGAGCAGCCCCTGGCCTGCCAGTGTGCCTTACTTTGCCGGGACGGGGTGTGGTAAGTCTTCAACACTCTGACAGAGTGTGGAAGGGATGCATAATAAATCCACGTCACGGACTGACTAAGTGATCAAAACACAACAGAGACGGAATAAGGAGAAATAGGAGAATAAATAACATTTTTGTTTAACAGAAAACTAACAAAATTCGAAGTGTATTTGCATGAAATGGAGTTCTACATTTTTTAAAATTATAACTTACATGTGGTAAGAATAATGAGAATGATACATACTTTAGGATTACGTGTTATGAAACTCTTATGAAGTGTTAAGGATTTTAACACATACCAAAAGAAGCTTTTCCGAAAAAAAATATTTTTGTATGATGCCTCATTTCAACCTTATTTTTATAATTATCAGAATAAATAAATATATCACAGCTTTGAACAGTTAAGACACATTTTAAAATTCTAGTATATTATGAAAACTCCACAAATCTTACTAGTTGTTATGGATCATGATGGAAATTTTTAGGTATTTTTAGAGAGTGATTATAATACTTTATCTGTGTTACTTGGTAGCTTAAAAAACATCAGAAGGGGGAAAACCCTATATATTCTGACTTATATATAACCCAACTGTTGATATTGGAATGGAATCTATCTTCCATTCATTTTCTTTATGCCCTCCAACATGGATAGGGCTAAATGTCTTCTCTTCTGGAGGGGACTGGGTAGGAGGGAAGGGTAGAATGAGACAGGAAAACAGTAGTAGTAAATCAGGAAGTGTGAGCTGAGTCTGCGTGTCCCCTATTATCTGTCCCCCATAAGCCTCAAAATGGAGCGAACTTCAACAACTGAGACCCCGTCTGTAGTCTTAGAGTTTCCAAATAGCCACAGAACCCAAAATCGCTCCCGTCAACATTTAAGCTAAAAGACAGAACTGCCACCAGGTGGCACTAAATCATAATCAGGAAATGGACTGATCGGGAATGTTTCTTAGAGGCTAGCTGAGTTCACCTCAGTCAGTTCATTAACCTTGAACAATTGCAGCTCCTTATTTTATGCAGTTTAATCATGTTGTATCGTACATATTGCCTTATGGCAGAAGTGTAAGGTACTTTCTAATACCTAATTCTTATTTGCTATAAGCACCCTAAGGAGTGGGCCAGGTTGGTATATGATTGTCCCTTTGGTTGAGAAAATTGAGGCACAGAGGCCAAATGTGACATTGAATAAAACAACAAACACATAGTAGTACTGATTGCTGATTTTTTTAATTCAAAAATTAATTTTTAAATGGAAGTCTTTGAACTATTCTACTATAAAATCCCTAAGTAAAGTATATCACATCTTAATTCAGGTAAATGGTTTCCATGGCAGCCACTACAATACAGTTCAAATACATTGTTTTCTTGCCATTTAACATCCAACAGATAAGATGTCAAGGTCAAAACAGCTCCTAGTCATATGCCCTTTATCCTGTGTACCTCAATAGTAGCTCAATCAAGCTATTGGCATCATGAAAATACCATGTCATCAGCTCGGAGGAGGAAACCTGTCTTACTATTGGCTATATAGAGCAAACAGACCTAGATCCAACTTATCAGATAGCCGTTTCATATTCTAAATTATAAATTTTAAAGAAGAAATATGCATAAGGACTTATTCTAGTTTTGAGCTAGCTAGAATTGGGTTTTTAACCCACTCTTACTCTGCTAGAAATCTATTAGATATAGTTTAAAGAAGTACTAATAACCTGAGATCCATCCTATGATTTAAAAATTAGGCTCATAAGTAAGAGCTGTCAATAAATCCAAAGCTGTCATGCTATTAATGAAATTAGAGTGAACCTTATATTGGCTTTGACCAGTATATCTCTTAAAGGGTTAATATTTAGTATTGATTAAAAAAGGAATAGGTGGACCTAAAATTTGTCTGTACTTTAGTGAGATACCAGATGCATTATTTCATTATGTAATAGATAATAGAAAAAAACCCCACAAGAATTCAGAAGGAATATTCAACTGCATAAGAGTCCCATTAATTTGAGCAAGGTACATGCATTTGTTTTGAAGACTGAATAAGTAATTTGTTTGTGAAAGGGCTCTAAAATAAAGAAGGAAATTAGTCTAATGATGTAGATTTGCACTTCAAACATTAGTCTAGAAGAAATAATAAATAGCAAATATGTTCCCAATTTTGCATTAGTTATTAACTCAGATGGCAGAGCCCAGAAAATTCCAGACACTGGATAATGAACACTCATTTGTGTCAAATCTATAATTTGTTCATTTCTAGTGGACACCTTTTCCTTATTAATGGGCACTAAATAAAGTTAGACTTCAAAGATAGCTCATGGAAAAAGGAGAGTTTTGCACTGTCTTTACATTTATTTTATCATTTCAGTAACCTTGGAGGTAAAACTCACTTTAATGTTAATCTAAAATATAAATCTTAAGAATGACTGTTTTCAAAAGAAGATACCACTCAAAACAGAGGAAAGGCAAAACCCATTAGTATGCATTTCATTGATTCTAAGATGAGCTTTTTCATGCTCTACGATTGCTGATATCAAAATAAAATTTCAAATCAATAATGTGTCATAGTGTAATTGGAAGTGTTTTTACCTCTCAGGGTGGTACTAAAAATCATTGTTAATCTTAAACTAATGATGTTTAGATTCAGTGAAATATATGATCTCTTTTCTGCCTCACTTTGTTTAAAGTGAATGCATCTTCCTCTGCTACTTGTATTGCCCCTGCCTCTTTTTCCTCGCTTGTATTTTATTTGTTTATTTTTATTTTTAAAGTTTATTTATTTATCTTGAGAGGGAGAGGGAGAGTTTGCATGTGAGGGGGCGGGGCAGAGAGAAGGAAGAGATTGCATCCCAAGCAGGCTTCATGCCCTCAGCTGAGAACTTGAGGCGGGGCTCCATCTCACCATGAAGGCGTGACCTAAGTTGAAATCAAGAGTAGGACGCTTAGCCGACTGAGCCACCTGGGTGCCTCTTTCCTAGCTTTTAAAAATGTATTTTAAAGAATCTACTTTCTCCTAATATTTGTATGAGTGTTGTTGGGTAATGTGTGTGGATGTAGACATGACTCTTTCACATATACATATACATATTTTACATATAAATATACAAATACATATATGGATTATTTTACATTTACATGTTATGTAAATATACCATTTTATAGTTAGACATATTCTAGAATATGCTGAAATTAAAGAATTTGAAGTTTTTTCATTAAGGGGAAGAAGCAATAGACGGGAAATACTTAGTATAAGGGTGAGGAAGTTCATACGGTGTTGAGGTAGTCATGTTTTGGTACTTAACAATAGCTCATTGCACAATGACTTGGAGACAGTCATCTTGACATGACTGAAACACTAACCTGAAGGTTAAAAACTTACTTGGATGTCATGTTCTGAAAGTCATTTCAATACGCCTTCTCAGTTATATCCAAATGATGTCAATAATAGTAATGCCAGTTTCTAAACACTAAACCTCATCTACATAAACCTTATTTTTTATAATGTAAAGTGATTATATAAATTTTTTGTGCTACTGTGGTAAACACTTATTTCTCATATATATTGATTACTATGACTCGGTCATTTCATTTTGTTATGTCACTTGTATTTTCAAAATTAATTGCAACTGCACTGGAACAGGGTCACTCATAGAGAAAGAATTATGCTGTATTCTTCCCCTCTAATTTCTCGCTGTCCCTGATACAGTCCAACAATGTTATTTAACTGGCTAATTGACTTAGAGAATCCTGGTCTTCCGTCTGTTTGTAAATAATATAAGAATAAATAACCCATACTAAGTAGCAGTCAAACTAATTATACGACATTTTCTAGTTGTTATTATCTCAATATTCACACTAAAATTCAAATTATTGCAGTGTTCACATTTCATCTGGCTCTTTTGAATATATATGCGCAAGTATCTGTTTGATTCTCTCCTTATATTCTTCACAAAATTAAAGTGTCTTAAAATTTAAAAAATACAATTTATAACAATTTTCAAGATAGGAAGATAAATCAAAAGCCACATAGAATTTGGTCACAGTGAAGGGAGATAAACATTATTTAGAAAAGAGATCTAGTGGTTGTCAGACCTAAGCATGGACCCTAGTTCTATGGTGTCTGGCTCTCAGGCTCAAAAATAAAAATGCAGTAACATTCATGTTATCTGATAAATGTATGTAAGTAGCTCTATCAGCCCTTCTACAGATAGAATGCTGCTTTGACTATGATATTCAAAATAGATTTGTCACGGGGGCACATGGGTGACTCAGTCAGTTAGGTGTCTGACTTTGGCTCAGATCATGATCTCACAGCTTGTAAGTTCGAGTCCCACGTTGGGCTCTGTGCTGTCAGCTTAGAGCCTGGAGCTTGCTTCCGATTCTGTGTCTCTGTCTCTCTGCGCCTACCCTGCTCATGTGCTCTCTCTGTCTCTCTCTCTGTCTGTCTCTCTCTCTCTCTCTCTCTCAAAAATAAATAAACAATTAAAAAATTAAAAAAACAAAATATATTTGTCAGTTACTTTCTTACGTAGAGCTAAATGAGTAATATCATGAAATTCAACATAGAATAAAGCAGAACTGATATTTATAAATTATACTTTTTTACCCAGAATAAATTAGGTGAAGTCTATAAAGTTCACTTTCTTTCAACTATCGTAGTTGAAGGTCTTTTCTTTTTTGTAGTTTCTGTTAATTTATTTCGTTGAGGAATCAAAAATATGTTGAAGAGCATAGCACAGATTCCATATACTACTTCAAAATGGTCTTTAAGTATAGTGTCCTCATTCTCACTAGAATTACATTATAGAATTTTAAAATGTAAATATTATCATTAATTATACCATGATTGTCACAGAAATTGAACATATACATGTACATTCAATTTCTATCACAGAAATTGTACATACATCCATATGCTCAATTTACATATATATTCAATCAACACACACACACGCGCACACATACACAGTCCCATTGCTTTTAACAAAAAGCAACAATTCACTTTTGTTGAAACCTAGACAACTGAAATATGGCTAGTTAAGTCCATCTCCAAGCCCTGTCTTTCCCAGCTGACAATGGTAGGCAGAGAGGTTACTGAACATTGGAGGCCTTCTAAATCACTGAGAAATCTTTTTGGTCTGAAATAACAAGATTTTAGATGTGAGTAGTTCACCAGGTATAAACCTCTGCCTCTGAAGTTCAATATCTCCTTAATTCTTGAAATTTTTAAGATTTTTAAAGTCCAAAAACAAGAAAAAGCTGTTATTTTATGTTATTTTAATGTCAAGTCTTAAATAACCATCAATTCTTATAGACTTCCCAATTTCAAACAATGTCCATATCAATGTTTTATTTTTAAAGAAATTCTGATTTCAAATTGCATGATAAATTCATGGGTAATGCCAGTTTCTCAGATCAGTTACGATAGGGGGGATTTCAGGCATGAAGCTCAATGGGATCTAAGTAACTATGGCAGCCTGCTGTTAGAGCACATAAATGGCTACAGAATTTGACCCAGAAAAAGACATTGTCGCTGTCCAAAACATAGGACATAGTATTTAATCAGTAGACCAAGCTCAGCTCTGGCCCAGCAACTATAAATATTTGAGATCTGTGAGAATGGGAAGATTGTTTCTATAGGTGAGACAATCAGCAAGAAGTTCTAAAAGAATAGAGGTACTTGGAGCCAGATAAGTTAATGATAGCATTAGAAAATGTGATTTGTTCCTTCACACCACAGTTCCAGTCACTGGCTGGAAAATACTCTCATGTCTTCATTAGCTAGAAGGATCCGTTCTGCTAGGAGGACACTTCCGTTCTGCTAAGAGGCAAGAATTAGGCAGCAAATCAGATTCTTTTTTTTTTTTATGTTTTTATTTTTGAGAGAGAAAGAGAAAGAGGCAGAGCGTGAGAAGGGGAGGGGCAGAGAGAGAGGGAGACACAGAATCCGAAGGAGGCTCCAGGCTCTGAACTGTCAGCACAGAGCCTGACGTGAGGCTCAACCCCACAGACAGTGAGATCATGACCTGAGCTGAAGTTGGACACTCAACTGACTGAACTACCCAGGTGCCCTGAAAATCAGGCTTTTATACATATAGGTTGAGACTTGGTTAAGGACATTTAGTAGTGGAGGAAACTACCACCATGCAGGGAGAGGAAACAAGTGCATAAGACTAAGCCAGTATTTCAGACTCTCGAAATGCTCAGGTGCTATGTCTTGATTGCTGGGCAGTAAGATTTATTGCAGAGCCTTCTAGATGATGGTGTTGAAATGCCTGATATACTCACTGTTGTATTTGCTTTTGACTCAGAAATCATGCAAGACCAAGTATCACAGTAGAGACATTGGTGGAGTTAATTACAAAGGTAGAGGCTAGCAAATTTTAGTGAAGAGTTACGTTTTCCTAACTAGTCAATAAGAACACAATGTCACAATTGTGTCCAGAGCATGTAATAAAAACACAGAAAGAGTAGCTAACCAAATGTGGCTTAGTGTTACCTGCTTAACATGAAATTAGAAACCATGTAGTCTAGCCTGGGTGCATCTTTTCCTGCATGTCATCGAAAACTCAATTTCCTTCCAGCTTCCATATCTGCTCTTCTTATGTACATCTTTTCTCCTCATCTTCACAAGGAACCTGCCCATTAGATCCCATATTCCTGGCAAGAAGACTTCCTTTTCATTCATCAATGAAAGCTATCTCTAACATCTCATCATGCAGAAATATAACACATGACTATCCTTAACTGCAATTGAGGCTGAGATTAAATTATTGTTTCTAGTACATTGCTGCCCTGAACACAATTGATTATGTTAGTAAAAAAGAAAAGTTTAGTGGATATTAGGTAGATACCTTCATTGTCTGGCATGAATTGCTTATATATATTTACTATATATTTTGGTATTTGGAATACAAGAAATTCATGATGAAATAGAGAAATTATCGCAGAAATCCTAGCTAGGAGGACATCACTTAAAACAGAACACTAAACTTGAGAATCATTTGCTGCCTACCTATGAAAATATAATATGCAATAGTTTTATATTGTATAAGCTATTAAAATACACAAATATATGGATATAAATGAAGTTACAGATTCCATTCTTAATTCTCAATGCAAAAAAGAAGGATATTACATATCTCTGAACCATGCATCATACATCGTTTTGCTGCAAATGCAGAACTTATACATTTTAAATAGTTTTTTTAACGATTTTGGAGATAGTAGTGTAATATAATTTAAGATCTCCTCTGAGAGATAACATTGAATTTATAATGCTACATTGAAGAGATTGTGGGGATAAAAACACCATCACAATCAATTACATTTCTTGATGAAACAGACAGGCATAGAGACATAGCTTTCTAATAGTTTCTTTTAAAATGATGGTATTCAGGTTTATAGCTCTAAATATTAAAATACCATCACAGAATATAATATTTAAAATGTAGAAAAGGAACAGTGGCATTTGATAACATTTCAAGGCTACATAAGTGATCTAAAATTCAACTGTTTAAAGGCACCTTGGTTTAGGAAACAAACTAAGACATTTTAGAACTTTGTAGGACTTGAAGGGCATATCATTCCTCTCTGCTTTCCAGAACACTGGAGTGAAGAATGAAAACAAAGGAAACAAAACTGATCCAACACTATTCTTAGTCACTTTGCTATAAAATGATAGAAGAAAAAACAAGATTTAATCTTGTGCTGAAAGTTTCTTTCCTCACAGATGGTATCCTCTGATTTATCTTTATTGTCCTGTTAGAAGAGACCTTGGCAACAAAGTCACACAGGAATGCTGACCCACTCAGCTGTGGAGGCTAGGTGATATGATATCTAACAAAATGGAAAATAAGGTATGATGGGTGTGTTTTTGCTGAGAGCAACTGAGTTGGTGAAATATATATTTCAGGACATAAATTAGTTAACACAAAGATTACTTGTAGATATGAAGGGAGGCAAACAAAACACTATTACCTGAATGGTGTGTTTTGCATAGGAAAATTCTCAAATTCTCTATATGTGTCTTATGATATTTTTTACCTGACTCCTAATAATACCACATTTAGCTTTTTCAAGCCAATGTAAACTTTATAGTTTTACTGTAATGTTTGAATGAGATTATGTGTATAAAATGCTTATTCTGGTCCTACTAGTAGTGAACATTCAATAAGTGGCAGCTATAATTAATATTTCATAACTATACAGTCAACTAATCTTTGACAAAGCAGGAAAGAATATCCATTGGGGAAAAAACACTCTCTTCAACAAATGATGTTGGGAAAACTGGACAGACATGCAGAAGAAAAAACCTGGACCACTTTCTTGCACTATACACAAAAATAAATTCAAAATAGATGTAAGCCCTAAATGTGAGACAGAGAACCATCAAAATGTTAGAGGACAATGCAGGCAGCAACCTCTTTGACCTCAGCTGAAGCAACTTTTTACTAGACACATCACCAAAGACCAGGGAAACCAAAGCAAACATGAACTATTGGGACCTCATCAAGGTCAAAGGATTCTGCACAGTGAAGGAAACAATCAACAAAACTAAAAGGCAACTTATAAAAGAGGACAAGATATTTGCAAATGACATATCAGATAAAGGGCTAGTATCCAAAATATGTAAAGAACTTATCAAACTGAACACCCAGAAAACAGATAAGCCAGTGAAGAAATGGGCAGAAGACATGAATAGACAATTTTCTGAAGAAGACATCAGATGGCTAACAAACACATGAGAAGATGCTCAACATCACTCATCATCAGAGACATATAAATTGAAACCACAATGAGATACCACCTCACACTTGTCAGAATGGCTAAAATTAACAACACAATAACCAACAGGTGTTAGTGAGGATGTGGAGAAAGGGGAACCGTCTTTACTGTTGGTGGAATGCAAATGAGTGCAGCCAATCTGCAGAACAGCATGGAGGGTCCTCAAAAAGCTAAAATCCAAACTACCCTATGATTCAGCAATTATACTACTAGGTATTTGCCCAAAGGATACAAAAATACAGATCTGAAGGGGCACATGTCCCAATGTTTACAATAGCATTATCAACAATAGCCAAACTATGAAGAGAGCCCAAATGCCCACCAAATAATGAATGGATAAACCAAATCAGCCATCAAAAGAATTTTGCAATATCAAGGATGGACCTCAAGTGTGTTATGCTAAATGAAATAAGTCATTCATAGAAAGAAAAACAAATACTGTATGATTTCACACATATATGGAATTTAAGAACCAAAACAGATGAATATATGGAGGGGGAGAGAAAGGGAAACAAACCATAAGAAACTCTTAAAGATAGAGAACAAACTGAGGGTTGATGGAGGGAGGTGGGTGAGAGATGGACTAGATGGGTGATGGGTATTAAGGAGGGCACTTGTGATAAGCACTTAGATGTAAGTAATGAATCACTGAACTCTATTTCTGAAACCAGTATTGCACTATATGTTAACTAACTGGAATTTAAATAAAAATTTGAAAAGAAAAGATATATCTTTAGACTCTTTTTCACACTTGTTCTTAAAATGGTTTCTCTTTTCTTTTTGTGTATTTTCAATCATCTTTATTGAATGCACTTAACATACAATACAGTGCAAATACTTTAAGGGAACAGTGGCAAATGTATACACCAGGTTAGCACTGCTTCAATCTGGATACAAACCATTTCCATCACCAGAGAAAGGTTCTTCATTTACCTTTTCCATCAATCCTCCATCCCTAAACCGCTGATTTTATTTCCAGCATGATTTGAAGTTTTAGAATTTCAAATAATTGAAATAGTATTGTACTTACATTTTTATACCTGGCTTATTTCTCTTGGTATAATATTTAGAGATTTATTTATGTGCATCATTTTTATTGCTGGGAAACTTTCTATTATATGAAGATTCCATAGTTTGTTTCTATACTCACATGTTGATGAATGTTTAGGTGGTTTCCTGTTTGGAAAACAAATAAAGTTAATATGAACATTGATAAACATCTTGTATACACATGTTTTCACTTCTCTTGGCTAAATAACTAATAGTGGAAATGCTAGGCCATTGAAAAATTGCCTATTTTCTGAATTGGTTGGACCACTTAATCACTATCACCAATGTATGATTGTTCCATTTGCTTTAAATTTTTATCAGTATGTGATCATCTTGTCAGCTTTTGTTCTTTTTCATGGGTATGCAGTGGTGTTACATTATTGGTTTTGTTGATGACTAATGTTGAGTATTTTCTGATGTATTTATTGGCCATTTCTATATCTACTTTTTATAAAGTTTCTTTTTGAGACTTTTGCTCATTATTTTTGACTTACTCTTCTTTATATAAAGTGCTGTGTATATTTGAATATGAGTTTTTTGTCAACTAAATGTTTGCTAATATTTTCTCTCATTTTGTGGCTTGATCTGCTTTTTTAAACAGTGTATTTTGAAGGGCACAAGTATTTAAATTTAATTATATCTAACATCTATTTTTTTATGATTAGTGCTTTTTGTGTCCCGTTTAATAAATCTTTGCCTTCCCCAAGTTCATTATTTCTCTTTCTATGCTACAATTTTGAATTCTATTGACTTACATTCAGGTTTATTGATCTTCCTGCTTTTGTGTCAAATATGCTTTACATTTAAGTACGCGGTATCTAAGAATTTCTGTTGTTTGGCCCAGTCTTCAATTTGCTATTCTGCAAAAGGGGCTGATTACTATATTATAAGTTGAATTGTATCAGGGATTGGTTGCAACAGCTTCCAAAACATTTTGAAAGTGAATTCAGCCTCCCCTTCCAAGAGGGCACTGGGACTAAAGATAACAATATTGCTGGACCTCAAAACTGTGTGACCTTGAACCTGCTAGATAGACCTTGAATATGTAAGACTTGGAAGATCTAGAGATCCTTGGACCAAATTTTTTTTGTAGACTGTGAGATTTCTATACCATAAGCTGTGGGATTTTCAAGGCTGGAGATCTGTGAGACTGGAAGGTCTTGACACTGAGATAGTAAGCCAACAGACTGGACTGAAGGAGTTGGTTTTTGTGAGACTCATTGACAGTGAGATGTTAAGATAAGAGACTGAGGGGCACCTGGTGGCTCAGTCAGTTAAGTGTCTGACTCTTGATTTTGTCATGATCTCACAGTTCATGCTTTCCAGCCTCATGTCGGGCTCTGAGCTGACAGTGTAGACCTTGCTTGGAATTCTCTTTACCCCTCTCTCTCTCTGTCCCTCCCCCACTCACTGACCCTTTCTCTCTCTCAAATTAAATAAATAAACATTAAAAAAGATAAGAAACTGAGATATTCAGATATCAGAATTATGATACTTTAAAACCGGGGAGACTTTCAGCTTTCCAGCCATCCCCAGCCTCTGATAACTCTGCAAAACGTGTGTGTAAAGGCATTACTTGACAGAAGAGCATTATCCTTGAATTTGGGCTTTTTCCAGATCAAAGCCTGACACACTAGACCATAGCTTTGCCAGAAGTTTCCCCAGTTTCTCCTCATGCAAGCCAAGATTTTCATTTTACAGAAGGCTTGTTCTAGACCTGACTTCTACCCTCACCATAATTTCATCCATGAGTGTCAGGTATGAAAGCTTCTTCCCTCTGCCCCCTTGTTACCATGGAAGGGCTCATCCCTCTGAGTTCACTGCTTTTAGGTTTCAGATTTATTTGTGTCCACAGCTCTTTGATGAAAATATGTAATTTTTTTGAGTGAAATGTTTACATTTATATTATTTTTTGAGTGAAATGTTTGCATTTATATGGAAATATGCACTAAAACAGAATGAGTCAATGAAACTTTGCAAGACCAGAATCACAAACTTTTGTTGGGAAGGTCTGGTCAGCTAGCAGTAGTGATCTTCAAGCCAGAAGACCAGGGAGCAGCCAGGAGACCTCTGTTCAAAGGTCTCTTTCCACTATACCCCCAAGTGACTTCTCATACACATACCCCCACACAGATTTAGGAGCATGGACATGTTCCTCATTTTCAAATACATTTAGTTTTTGTCTTAACTGCAATAAATATAAAATTGACAATGCTTATATACCACAGCACAGGTAATTTTTCAGATGTACTATGAATATTTCTGCCTATATATCTCTTACAGAATATATGAACATGTTTATGCAGTAATTTTTTATTGTTTCAATGGTGTAAAAGGTATTTCATATCCTTCTACATCCAACTATTCATGAAAAACCCAGGTTTCCCAACTTTGCAGGTATTTGGAGAATGTGCCCATTTGCTCCAACCCTTCACAGAGAGTCCCCTGATGTCAGTAGTTGAGACAGACTCAATCACAGAGTATGATGGGCTCTTAAATTGGTTACTTCAATTGGGCTTTCCTTGTCTAGGTGGTGAATGGTTACTAATTAGTGTGCCAAATCTGGATTTTAAACAAAAGTTTTAACATTATGGTTCTTCAATGGAATCAGTTTCTAATATAAAATCAAGGCTTCCATTTTCCCTACATCAATTATTTTGTCATTTGAACTGAACATTGGAAAAAGAGAAATTTACAACTTATATGTAAGATCTCATTTGGGAATAGAACTACCCAAGCAGAGCCTTATTGCCTCTTAATTTATTCAGTATCATTTTTTATTTTTTTCTTTTCAGTTGGATGCTGAAAATGAAGCTATCTTACATAGCTGCTATTGTACTATCTTTTAATGTTATGTATAGAATGATTGTAAATGGGTTAGACCTTGAAAGCTGGGAGTAGAAAATAACCATTGTGTTATGGAGAAAAGAGAAGGACTTAATTACTGCATGTAGACAGCATTATTAGAGTAATTACTGACAGGAGAAGACTTCAGAAAAGAAATAGAAAAAGGAAGGTCACTCCTGAGCTTTCCTGTAAAGCATTTATCATTTCACAACATAGAACATTTTTAGTATATCTTTTTCTGATGTGATAAAATGTAAGAGGCAGATGTCCTCAAGATGCTATGCTAAATAATTCCACTGCCTTTTTTTTTTCTTTTTTACCACTTGCAATGTTCATAATAGTGACACTTCAGAAGAAAAATTACAGGTTTGTCTTGAGCTCCCCCTAAGCATTAGTCCCAGAAGCAATATGGCATATATAATATTCCAGACTTTGTGTTAGTGTGTTGATTTATATATAGTCTTCTCTGTTTCTGACTAAAATTTCTGAAGGAAAACAAATTTTAAGATGGCCACCAAGGACAGATTCTCAATATTCAATATAAAGGTGTTCTAAACAAAGTCTAATATATTCATTAAAGTTCTTAAATCTGGAACTTATGTTTCTAAAGTTAAAGTATCTGATAGACACTTTGACTTTGAAATTGATTGTAGAGTAGATTGATGAACAATGAAATCTCCTCTGCCACCCCTGTTTAAAGGAAGGTACTAACATGCACAGATTAATCAATCCTCCGAGGATAAATGCACTTTTTTCTTTCTATGATATGAAGTTTTAAACATTCTATGGTTTAAATTTTTGATGAAAAATGGGCACAAAAAACTATTTGAATTCTAAATTTTTAGTTATAGATAAGTATTATAGTATACACCACTATTAGCATTGATTCAAAGACATTGTCAGCCTTTTCTTCCTTTGTATGCTTTACATTTACATCGATATTCTTTTCGAACTTTATCTTCTCCTTAAAGGATAAAGATAAGACACAAACATCTCATAAATTCTCAATAAAAGTAAGTGAATTTGAAAAAAATGGAAGATATTTCTTCCTTGCATAGGAGATAGAATTTCACTGAAAAGTATTTGGTAAGTCAGGTGTTAGTCAGAAATATTAACATAAAATTTAAACATAATATCAGAAAACTGGGCTGAATGATGCTTCAGTTGGATGTAGTATAATCTAGAAGAGTAGCTTACTTATTAAGATAAAAGAATTAGGAAATAAGTCCAGGATCAAAATTATGAATTGGGACTAGATGGAATAACCACATGGAATAACAGGGACCAGATCTAGCCTCTTACTGAATTAACCAAAAGAAGGGGGTGGGGGGTGGAAGGAAGTTACAAGAAGCAATTTATTTTTCAAGACACAGGACATCAACTAATAAAAGAGTGGCCTTGAGAAATGAGAAACAAATGAGATGCGCTCTACTGTTTCCCTAGCTTATTGCCTTGAGCTTCCAGTCCCAGATATAAATAAGGAACCCAGGTGGAGTTAGACAGACTCCCTTATTTGAGGGGATAAAATCAGGATCCCAGGAGACCAAGTTCTTAGAGTTATTAAGACAGAGTAACAGAGAAGAGAGAGTTGCATAGAGACAGAACTCCAGGGATCTGAAGAAGGTCCCTTTTTGGTATTCAGTAGAGTACTGCCTGGCTCATGCATGTGAGGAAGCCACCCAAGATTGGGAGAAGAACCATCTGATGGGTTAAAACAAATGGGGTCTGATGCTCACCTAGGGCCAAGAATACATGCCCATTCTTCTAATGGGTCAAAGAAGAAATCAAAAGGAAAATAGAAAATATTTTGAACTGAATGAAAATGAAAACACAGCATATCAAAAGTATGAAATGCTGCTCAGGCAGTACTTAGAAAGAGATTTAGGGTACTGGATGTCCATATTAAAGAAAAAGAACTTAAATTAATATATATATATAGTAGCTTCCTGGCAAGCATGAGATGATTAAGCACATCATCCATATATTAATTAAGCTTCTGTTTCAGATTCATTATGCCTATTATATGAAAAAGCAATGTTTTGTGACATGAATTAATATTTTATAATCATTCCTGGTGACTCAGCATCATAATTTCTTTCCAAATACTCAATCTTATCAGGTAATTTTACCTTCAGTTCCTAAATGAACTAATAACTTCAGTTGAACTATTTCCAGACCTGACTCACTTAATGAAAAAAAAAATAAGGCAAGTATGTTAGTGGTTATGTGACTGTATGTCAATGTGTCATCACGGGATCTGAATACCTTTGACTAGTTCTGCCAATATTTGACATTGACTGCTTTAATAATCTCTATATTGCTGTGGCACCTGGGTGGCTTAGTCAGTTAAATGTCTGACAAACGTCTGACCCTTGATTTTAGCTCAGTTTGCAATTTTCTGGAGGTGAGATTCAGCTCCCTGTCAGACTCCATGCTGGGGGTGGAGCCTGCTTGGGATTCTCTCCCTCCCTCCCTCTCTGCCCCTCCTCTGCTTGTGCTTCCTCTCTCTTTCAAAATAAATAAATAAGCTTAAAAAATAATCTTTTTATCTCTACTTTTTTCAATTTATCTTATACCTTTCATTATCTCTTCAACTTTTTTCAGATTTTCTGACTCACTCCTCAAATGAAATGGCTTTATCAAGGTTAACAATGAGTTACATCCCACCAAAGCTAATGTCTTCATTATCTGTTTTCATTTTAGTAGACCTCTTAGCTGCTTATGATATGGTTTACCTCTTGCTTCTCCTTGAAATATTTTTCCCCTGGGTGACATCATATTCTTGTTTTTCTCCCCCTCTCTCCTTTTGTCATCTTTCCTGACTTTTCTCCATCTGACATCTAAATGTTGCATGCCATGACCCAGTCATCTCATTTTCTCTGTCTCTTCTCTTGGACAAAATGATCTCACTCATCCTGTAATTTCTATTTTATTGAATCCAGGCATTTTTTCCCCTTTGTTAGGTAGCTCTGCTTGTGGAAACCTCCAGTGGTTTCAGCCACTCCAGAGTCTCCATGAAGAGGCTTAATGAGTAAGAGAAGCCCTGCTCTCTAAAGTTTGTATGCTAAGCATTTGCACACTTGTTGTCTAGTCAGACTCTAATGCTGCTAGGCAGGAATTATAAGCCTTATCCTCATTTTACATATTAAGAAACTAAGAGCCAAAGACTCATTGAGAATCACACTGTTAACAGACTAGATTTACAGAAAAGCCCACTTTTATATCACTAGACTGTGAGCAAGGACTGTCCAATTCTTTATCATTATCCTTGGTTATAGGAAACAAGAGTCATAATCACTTGATTAAATGTATGTATTTCAATTCTTCCTATTAAAATTATTTCTAAAGTATAGAATATGCCCATTTGCTGATTAAAAACTGTTATCCTCTGATAGTCAAGGATCTAGAATGCTTCTCAATCAGTATTTAGATCATTAACTTTTATTATATATTTTTTTAATGTAACACAATTTATTTTTTAACATATGCAATTATTTTCTGTCATTTACAATACAGTAGTTACAATGACACTCCAAAAAGAAAAGCAAAGTAAAAAATCAAAACCCCAACTTCTATTTCATGTAATTAGACTTATACAGAAATTAGAAGGTTAAGTAACAACTAGTTAATCACCTAATTTCACAGCTATCTGAAGTGGCAATCATTATATAGCAGCTTATCTATGATACATTAAAGATACATGATACAATTTATTACTTGCCCATAAGCTAAAACTCAGCCTGCTTAATACCTTTCCTTAAATTCCACCTCTATACTATAGTATACTTGAGATCCATGCAAAAAAGTAGCTACCTTTTATATAGGAAATGAATGATTACTCCCCCTAAGAAGCTATTATATATTTTTAAAGTCTAAACCTTGGAATGAATGAAAAAATAAATGAACAAAATATAAAATGAACATTTTCCCAAAGGAACTTAAACCCAGAACCTTTTCCCACAGTATGAGATTAAATCATAATATTGACTTATTTTTTTTGTCATATGCCTTATTTCCTTCTCTAAAAATAAAAAAAAAATTTATTTGAGAGTTCTAGTTCATGGGTCATTTGTTTACCTAGCAACAAGTTACCTTGTGACATCATATTAGCATCTGTCAGTTTCACATATCATAAGGTATGGGGAATGAGGAGACTAAAAGGAAGTGACAACTTACTGATCACATCTGGAGGAGATATGGGACTACAATAGCTTCTCATTAAAATGTTTTCCAAAACAATTATTACAGCACTAACTTTAGATCTTTGGCACTATAAATGAAATTTATAAATTTTGGTGGCTTAATGAGTAGAAGTATTTTTCTGAATCTAAATAGAAGTAAAGGGGAAAAGTTCTTCCTCTGTAAGGAATGGGTTATATGAAGCCACATGGAGGAAAATGTGTACTGTTCTCTAAACAAAAGTGGCGTTACAGTGATGGGGGGCATTCTAAGATGACAGTGCCAGTGATAACATAGATTCTGGATTTTCACAAATCCTGAATAAAAATAGATAGCAAAACCACACAGTAAAACTAAATCACATGGATAACCTGGAAAACACAACAAAATGACAAGGGGTCCCAGACATTCCAAAATATGAGAAGATGGGGGGAAAGCCCCAGCACGCAGGAGACCAACGCCATCAGTGTGTGTGAGAACAGAGAGAAGCAGCAGAGTGCCTAAAGAGCTCAGCAAACAAAACTGCTGACTGGCAAACTTTGTGGAGGGCCAATTTGAGCACAGGGACTGAACCATAAGGGCTTTTGTCCACCCCAGTGGACAGGACAAGAGTCCTGTAAAAGGTCTAAGATGTCATAGCCCTAAATGAAATAGAATGTTAAAAGGAAAAAAATTTAAATCAAAAGAAATAAAGACATGAAAACCATTTAAGAGAAAGAAA
The DNA here is from genome assembly GCF_006229205.1 of Suricata suricatta. Classification (NCBI taxonomy): domain Eukaryota; kingdom Metazoa; phylum Chordata; class Mammalia; order Carnivora; family Herpestidae; genus Suricata; species Suricata suricatta. The sequence goes on from NC_043714.1 coordinate 48,244,824, forward strand.
CAAATACTGATAGCACAATTATCATAGAGATTTTAAGATTTCTTAAAAGAAAATCAAGGCATCATGGGAAACAGTACTAAAATAATGACCAACCCCAGTAGCAATGCCCATCCCCAGTGCGCAGGTGATTCTGAAATACCATTCCCATTAACAGGGCTTCTTTGGCTGATTCCAGGTCTGGGGCTGAAATGTACAGAGGAATTTGGACATGTTTATATATCAGGAACAAGACAGCTGTGAAAGACTGTTACCAGGACATGTCAAAAAGAATTTGAAGAAGCTTCAACTGACCAAAGATAGTATAATTGCAATAAGAATTGCAATAGATAGAAATCCATGTAATATTTCTACATCCTTGAGTTTGTAATGATATTTTTCATTTAATAAATAAACCTAATTGATTGCTTTCTGAGGATGAAAACCAATTGATTAGATTAAAATATTAGTTATAAAGAAATAATCAAGAAAGTATCTTGACTTTTCCAATATGAACTATACCATTGAGTTAACAAATAGTAGATGAGTGAAAGCAATTTCTTATTAAATTATTTCAGATAACAAGTGAAACAAAATGAGTGAATATCACAATTTTGAACCCCCTCACCTTTTTAAAGTTTATTTATTTTGAGTGAGAGAGACAGAGAGTACATGCGGGAGGGGTGGGGAGAGAGGGAGAGAGAGATAATCCCAAGCAGGCCCTGCACTGTCAGTGTGGAGCCTGATGCAGGGCTCAAACTCATGAACTGTGAGATCAGAACCTGAGCTGAAATCAAGAATTGGACACTTAAGTGACTGACCCACCCAGGAGCCCCATGATTCTATAGCCCTTAATGAATTAATGATGATAAGCATTGAGCATGCAGAAATGCTGACACTAAACACAGAAATCACTATTTGACAATGTTTATTCAAGTTCAACAATCCCACTCTTAAGAATATATCTGGAGGGACTGAAATCAGTATCTTAAGAGAGAACTGCACACTCATGTTTACTGCAACATTATTCACGATAGACAAGATATGGAAATCATCTAAAGGTACTTCAACAGATGAGTGGATCAAGAATATGAGTATAGATACATACAAGGGAATATTATTCAGCCAAAAAAAGAAAATCTTGCCATTTGCAAAAACATGGATGAATCTGGAGGACTTATGCTACATGAAATAAGCTGGTCAGAGGGAGAAAAGTACTGTATGGTATCATCACTTGCATGTAAAATCTTAAAAAAAAAAAAAGCCGATTTCATAGACACAGAAGATAATGGTAATTGCCAGAGGCTGGGGGAAGGGAGATATGGGGGAATGTAGGTCAAAGAGTAGAAAACTTCAGTTATTAGAAGAATAAGTCCTGAGGATTAGATAAATATATAGGAATATATACCCAGGCTAATGTACAGCATTTTGGTTATAGTTAATAATGCAGTGTCACATACTAGGAAGTTGCTGAGAGTAGATCTTAGGCATTCTTTTTTTTTTAATGCTTTTTATTTATTTTTGAGAGACAGAGAGAGACAGTGCGATAAGGGGAGGGTCAGAGAGAGAGGGAGACACAGAATCTGAAGCAGACTCCAGGCTCTGAGCTAGCTGTCAGCATAGAGCCCGACACGGGGCTTGAACCCACGAACTGTGAGATCATGACCTGAGCTGAAGCTGGACACTCAACCGACTGAGCCATCTTTGGCATTCTTACTGCACACATACAAGAGTTAACTATGTCACTCCTGTGAGGTGAGGAATGTGTTAATGACCTTGATCTTGGTAAATATTCCACAATGTATATATATAACAAATCCTCACACTGTGCACTTTCATTGTATACAATTATATTTTTTACTATTTCTCAAAGAAGTTAAAAAATTTAGAAGCAGTATGTTATCTTATATGATTGAGATCAGAATACTGGCACATATGATTCATTCTCTCAACTAAAATGAGTAAAATTACTCATTCGTTCAGCCATCCATCCATATATTAAATAAAACCAAATGGCCTTACCGTAATTAACTAATCTCCCTCTCTCTTATATATGTACACACACACACACATATACACACAGGGTCATATTTTACTTGTGGTATTTCAATGATTGTGAGAACACAGAGATAAATGACACATATCTTGATTTTAGGATTAATGTAGTCTATTGGGTGTTTTCAGAGAATTATATCAAATACATAATTCAAAAATCTTCCCAAGAGGTGTCCAGAGCTACATGGAATTTTTTGAAAACTCACTTATACTAAACAAATAAAGCTTTTATTGAATTTATTGACTCTTGAAAGGTCATTTAAGGTCTTACTATATAAGTATTCTTACATTATGCTTTACTATGTTAAAAAATAAATTTGTAATTTCTGATTTTCTCCAGGGATTGGCTGTATGAAATTTTTTTTCAATGTGATTTTGAGGATCCAGTGGGATTTAGTTCTATTCTTCATTATAATTCCCAAATGAAAGCAAACATTAAACACATGTTAAATTTGGGCCACATTCAAGTTATTGACATTTCTAAGCAAGAAGGGTACTACTATGTCGGGAGCTGCCAGAAGAAAAGACACGTGCCTTGACCTGCAAGATCAGCCACCCGCACAGCTGAGCTGCGTTATCACTCCCAGCACAGCCAGAGCTGTATTATCACCTTGGGCTGAGGCCTTCTTGTTTACCTCCCAAGCCTGCCTTGTTAGCCTCTCGGCAGCGGCAGCGTGCTGACGCTGCAGTCCTCGCCCTTGTTTTCTACCAACTGACTCACGTCAGCTGCCAGCCTTCTACCCTATATAAGACATGCGAGGTCTCTCAATAGGGGAGCGGCTTGTTCAGAGCCGGTGCTTGGCCTCCACTCTCTGGTGCTCCCAGTCCTGCCCTGTTCTCACTCCCCCCCTCAGGACCCGCATCGACTGACCCAGCCGGCCAAAACACTACTAGACCCATTAATTGCTCCTTCTGTATTAAGATTAATTAGTTGAGCCTGGGAAGGATATTTAAGGGAGAAAACTGTCTTCTGGACACTTTACTGTGTGAAAAAAATTAACGTAAGCTAGGCCTTTAGCTTAAGAGTCCGTGAAATTACATTATTAAAAATCCCAAAGAAACAGAAAAGTACAAAGAAAAAAATGAAAATACTACCATCTCCCCCAAAAATAACTAATTTAAAACTTTCACAAATACCACTCATAGAACTTTTTATGTGTAAGTGAATATGTATTTATACATGTAGCTTTACATGTATACATATCTATGTACTTATATTAATATGTATATTTTTTGATATAGGTTTACATATACATACAGCAAAAAGGATAAAGGAAAATGAACTTCTTTAAAATGGGATCAACTTTTAATGCAATTTTAAATACATTTGAAAATATAACTCTTACTGAAATTAGTAGAAAAAGAACTGAAGTAAAACCTGAAGACCTGCTTAACTTCCTGTACATAATTCTTCATCCCAAGAGAAGTTTCTAGAAATAACTCTAAAGATAAGAATAAAAACAAAGATGTTGGAGTTGTTAAAATTATAATTGACATGGGCACCTGGATGGCTCAGTCGGTTAAGCAGTGCCCTGACTTCTGCTCAGGTCATGATCTCATGGTTTGTGAGTTCAAGCCCCGTGTTGGGCTCTGTGCTGACAGCTTGAAGCCTGGACCCTGCTCCAGAATCTATGTCTTCCTCTCTCTTTGCCCCTCCCCTACTTATACTCTGTCTCTCTCTCATTCTCAAAAATAAATATTTAGCAATTTTTTAAATTTATAAGTGACAGGTGAGAAATTGACATATTTCACATCCTTTGACCTATATTGTGATAGGATGGATTTTATAACATCAAAATGTATACATATTATATTAGTTTATAAACTATTAGTTTTATATTTTAATATATTCAATTTCCATCAACTATATTTTAATTATATCCAATAGGTGAAAAGAGCTTTAAAACATCTTTTTTAGTTCACAGGCAGGAACAGACCTGCATGTAGGTGTGCACTCATTAATTTACTCATTCAAATATTTGCTGAGGGTCTGCCATATACCAGGCACTGTGCACTGGGGTTCAGATAGGAAGCAATACCAGAAGTCATCCCTGCATGAGGTCACATTACAGCCCAGGAACAAAGGTAACAAGAGAACACATCAGAGACACCTGCATACACTTGGCCCTCAAGAAATGTACATTTTCTTCCTGTCTTTATCTCTCTCCACTCTCAACCCATTTTGGGAGTTCCACTGCTGATCTCTCTCCATCCAATCACAGCTCTCCTGGCCTCTACCAGGAATGAGCCCGTGTCCTGCAATGAAGTCTTTCTAACAATCTCTGATGCTGAGACCTACTCTTATCGATCTACTTTCTCCACCATGACACACACCCTGCCTTGTAATACTTACTTTTTTTTAAACACATTAGCATCTGTGGTGAGGGAATCTTTCACTAACTCACTTTGGAAAAGTAGTAATTTGTTTCATTGTGGAAATGTTGGGATTGATACTACTGTCCTAAAACTTCAAGCCTAATTGTTCATAACTTATTAATGTATGTCCAGTTTTCAGAGATTGTTTTCTCTTTCTTTGTCTCTCTTTATTTTGATTTTTCTACAGAGGAAAAACACTAGCAAAATTAATTTTATTTAAATACGGGGGGCAGTAGGGAGAGGGATAAGCAAGATCTACAGCAAACTTAGATGTGATGATTTTTCATTTTAGTTTTGGCTTGACTTAAGTCCTAACACTAGACCTTTATGCCAATAAGTATGGCAGCAGGACAAAGAGATAGAATTTGAAGAAGCATGTGATATATTTATAGAAAAAATATAGGACCATAGCATCCATTTTAAACTGCTTATTTTAGGCCTCTGTGATATATATATATATATACATACATACACACACACACATATATATATACATACACACACACACACACATATATATACATACATACACACATGCACCATATATATTTGTAGTGTGTGTATATATCATATATTATTGCATATATATCATATATATATTATATACAAACTACTATATATTGTATATGCTAATATTGTATACATACATTGTGTGTATGTACATATTATACATATATATTAATGTAAGAAAAAGGCTAGGATTATTTTCTAGATTCACCATAATAAATCCATCTTCTTAGAAGATAATTGTTCCTCTTTCTATAGAAATGATATGATTTGAAACTTGACTAAGATCCCAGTGGGAGGCAAGGTGAGTAGAAATGAGAAAAGTACTGGGGGCAGTGCATCAGAGGATAGTCTTTCAAATGTCCCAAGGGGCAAAAAACAGCTAGAGGAGATACCTTAGCCAGGGAAGGACAAATGAAGTGTGACTCGGGCTTTAGCAGCCATCTCAAAGACACCAAATCCCATGATAACACCTGCCAATAGTAAGTCCTGTAAGTGTGATTTAAAATTGGCTGCAGAATTGCATAGTACAGTGGTTTTCTGCTCCAAGCTGCATCCCAGCCATTCTGATTCCAACAGCCAAACAGGGTACCAGTAATATAGAAAAATCTCTACACATGATGCTAATGTGTTACTATATTTGGTAAATGTTGATATAATAAGCCCTTGTCTGAGTGGGGGTGAATACATTTTAAAAGATTTGCTACAAGAACCATTTGCTACAAGGACCATCATTCCATATCCTCCCATAGCGGACCTTGTATGTTTGTTCATGAGTTGTAAATGCAAATGAACGAAAAGGTCAGAGTTTTGTTTTAGGCTCACACATTGTCACAAAATGTGCCTTTTTTCACTGTCCTTGAAAAAGAATATATATATATAATAGCTCTAAGTAGCCTATTTCAAGCAATTAAATGTATATATGTGTGCATGTTTATTTATGTGTGTATGCGTATACATGTATAAACATTATAATTTGGCAAGTTTGAGATCTGCTTTGATAGACTGATTTTAGTTTGAGGACATACCCCTAAGATAACTCTGACCTGAAAATATGCAGATTTTTTCTTGTTTAATTCTATGTTGTCACAGCTAAGTAGAAAGGTGCAGGCAGTGTTCTGAGCATCCTGCTGAATTGCAGACTCTACTTTCTTAGCCACTTGTTCCCACATTTGCTGAAACAGTTTTGCCAAAGCATGCATAAGTATTTCAAGGGGTCACGGATTTGCAAAGTGGCCAATGGAAAATCAGGGGTCTGGTATCAGTATTTTGTCTGTTCTCCTATTTTTCTTGTCTCCAGTTCACATGTAAGCAACACATTTTTATGTACTGACATCAATCTAGTTCATCATGTGTATTTCCCAGGAGGTAATTTTATATGCTCCAGTGGGATTATGGAGGACATTTTTATCAAGAATTAAGTCAAATTCTGTACACATCAGGGCAAGATAGGAAGGGGAGACTGGGGAGACTGATACAAGTCACAACAAAGACTGCAGATTTTTGTTTTGCTCTACTAATTTTTAATTTTTTTTTTAATTTTAGAGAGAGAGAGAGCACAAGCAAGGGAGGGGGCAGAGATAGGGAGAGAGAGAGAGGCAGAGACAGAGAGAGAGAGAGAGAGAGAGAGAGAGAGAGAGAACCTCAAGCAGGTTCCAAGCTCAGCATAGAACCTGATGTGGGGCTCAATCCCACCACCCTGGGATCATGACCTGAGCCAAAATCAAGAGTTGGAGGTTCAACCCAACCGACTGAACCACCCATGTGCCCCTGTTTGGTTCTACTATTGATATTCCTTTGAATAAATGCATTGCATTTCCCTCTGACTCTTCATTAGCTTTTAGACTAGAACACATATTATTACTAATGACTATATTCTCTCTGGTGGCCATCTTTTTAATTAGTCTGAACTGTACTTGATTATAATTTGTGTCAAGTATTACATGATCATCTTAATATTTTAGATCTCTTTATTATCATTTTTTTTCTGTTTGTATCAAAGTCAGAACCATTCTACCCTAGAAACACCTTAACCAAGTTTGCGTTACTTAAAGTTTAACTACTTATAGTCTGAAACAATTCCTTGTTAGATTTTCCCAAAGTATAAATTTCTAGGTCACCACTGTAAGAAATCTCAAATGTCCACCAATTTATTCGTTCATGAGAAGGTTTACTATAATATGCTAAACTTTATGTCCAGTACCCCTTATTGCTATTTGTCACATAATAAGATTTCTTCAGACAATTGCAATTCTGTGGCAGTCCACTCACTTAAAATTCTACTGATGGAGGTAAGACACATCACTGTGATAATATGTGAAAAATTATAGTAATTTTTTAAATGGACTACTGGATTTAACTTTGTGCTCTTACATGAAAGCTTCTATATTACTCTTCAGGAATTCTATTTTCAATTCTCAGAGTTTTGATTGCAAAGTATTCATCATTGCCTTAGATAATTTTTACTCTTCTGAATTCATTTTATTCCATCTGGATTTCATGTTAGATCTTGCAAAGATAGCACAAATATATTTAATATTTAGAGCATTTCTTTTTTTGTTTGTTTATTTATTTTTGAGACAGAAAGAAACAGAGCACAAGTAGGGGAGGGGTAGAGAGAGAGGGAGACATAGAATCAGAAGCAGGCTCCAGGCTCTGAGCCATCAGCACAGAGCCCGATGCAGGGCTTGAACCCATGAACCGTGAGATCATGACCTGAGCTGAAATTGGATGCTTAACCGCTGAGCCACCCAGGCGCCCCAATATTTAGAGCATTTCTATCAGAAATAAACTTATTAGGAATTCCTTCATCAAGGAGTAGTTTAGCTCATAAATGATAGTGTGAAATCTATTTCTCTCTAAATATTTCTACTTTAGAGTGCATGTCCTCTTATAAAATCCCAATATGCAGTACTCAGGGGGCACGATCATCTTCCTACATACTGAGCTTTGCTTCAGGGATTCTTTAAAGATAGCCACTTAGAATTTTAGAAATGGGGTGTGGTCAGGTATAAAATATAAAGTGTGGCTCCTAGCCCTACAATTTTCTCACTGTGATCCTGGTCTTTAGACCAGTTGGGTCTCTGTTTTCTTACTCATATAATAGGGGAAATAGTGAATACCTTACAGATATCTTCTGTGGATGAAAATAGTGTGTCTGGCTTATAAGATGGACTCAGTGATGATAGGCAATGCAGCACGAACTCTTTAATTCTGAATGCTTTACTTTCTTTTCCAGCCTTGGGTTCTACTGTGCTTGATTCTTCTGGCTTCTTATAAGAAACTTCTAACATTTCCTCTTCCATGCATTTTAATTTCCCTTCTTCATCAATGATGAGCTCTTTGAAACATTTTATGATATTTTTATAAATATTTTTCTAAGAAAGTTATTTTACACTAATTACTTTATGACTTTGAGGTATTTTCCTTGAATGTTGATTTATTTCAAAAGAAGCAGTTACTTGGGCTGTGAGCCTTTGAAATACAATATTAATACAGAACCATGACAGAATAAGCCATTTTTAAAAGCTTAGTTTTAAAGGCATAGTTTTGAAGGTAATAAAGTATCTTCAGTTTCCTGGCCATCTGGATTATAAATGATGCCCTGAAATCATAAGGACAATGGCTTCAAGTTCAAGTGACCCTGCATCATGTGCATATGATGTTCAATTAGATGTCAATTTTGTTCACTGTAATATAGGCCTGTTTATTACAACAACTAGCCTGGCATATTACTGGTGGTAAGTATATTGCAAATAGTTGCTAATTGGCCTTTCGATTTGCATATAAATTATCAAATGAGTGAGTGGTTTAGCTATAGTTTTATGCTACTAGTATAACCTAAATTGTTTCACAGTGCTTTGATTATGTTTATGCAAGCCACTTCCAGCTCTGAAAAAAATATTATGAAATATAACAAAACAACACAGGAGAAATTTAGCCAAAGATAATTATATGTGGAATGTGACAAGATTCTCTGACACTCATGCTCGTCTCAGAGTGATAGCTTTCATTATGGTTCCCACTACAAATGGTCCCAGAGCACTAGGACAATGGAAACCCCATTGGAAAGGAAATAGGCAAAAGCCAAGTCTGTGTACAAACTACAAGAGGTCAATGTGTTCCTGTCTGAGAGGTAATTAAGACTGTACTTTCCAAGTATGGAAGTCTTTACAATATGTACCATGAAATAATTCTTGAAAGCATTTGTATTGTTTTAATGTTTATTTTTGAGAGAGAGAGAGCTTGAGCAGGAGAGAGGCGGGGGGTGGGGGGG
>NC_043714.1:48254113-48271960 GCF_006229205.1 Suricata suricatta
AGACACCTCTTTAAGTTAACAACATGGTAGTGTTTTATTTGAAAAGCACACTTGTATATCAAAAAATTTAGAGAAGCATCTTTACCCTTAGATAAATTACATACTTTGTGAGTTAAGCCAAAAGCTGAATTTCCCCAAGTAGTATTACTTACCTAGATATTTTTTGGAAGAGTATTTTTGTTATAAAATCAGAATGGTATTCAAATAAATTGCTTTCTTAATATTGGTTACATGTATAAGAATTACATAATTACATAAACATTCAAGTTGAATCAGAAAAACAGTTTTCCAATTAACCTCGTGCTGAATGTAATTACAAGGTGAATATTCAAAACTAACTGAGATGGCCATTCACAAATTATAATTGCTTTTATCTTGAGAGTGATAGAAGCTAAGTTTGTACTAATTAATGTTACGGTAGCTTTCCAGTGCTCTGAAGTTTAATTAAGTAGTCGTTTCTTTCACTTATAACCAATTTCTTTCTTGTTAAGCATTTTTTATGAGATTTATTTTTGAGAGTCTAGATTTTCTTCTATAAACTCTGCTATTGTCCATACTTTGAACAAAATTAGACTGCTTAGAGCCTGAATCTGTTGTTATAAAGAGAGTTATTATACTCATATGACATACAATGACCTTACATGTATGGCATTCTTTTCTGATGTTCTTGCACATAAATACAGTTAATGCAAAATTATACTGCCTGCTGTATTTAACTCATAGATGGTGAAATAATCTTTTTCTGTAAATTGTACTCAATACTTTTGGAGAAGCAATAAAATGGAGGTTGTTTTTAATGTTTTTTAATGCTTATTTATTTTTGAGAGAGAGAGAGAGACAGAGCATGAGCAAGAGATGGGCAGAGAGAAAGGGAGGCACAGAATCCGAAGCAAGCTCCAGGCTTTGAGCTGTCAGCACAGAGCCTAATGTAGGACTTGAACCCACAAACGGTGAGATCATGACCTGAGCCGAAGTCGGAAGCTTAACAGACTGAACCATTAGGTGCCCTAAATGGATGTTGTTTTTAGATCTCTTTTTACAAATTAGATCATATCAGAGAAATATTTGCCAAAATGACCAATCTAGAAAGTGGCAGAGCTAGAACAAAGAACTCCCTGAGTAAGGAACACCAAGAGGAGAGACTGTTTCAGAGAGAATGACCTAATGTATTGAAAGGTTTAGGATGTTAGAGAAGATAAGGCCAAGAAAGTCCTATTGGAACAGGTACAGTGGTGGTGTGAAGGCAGTTTTGGAAGTTTGGGGGGATAGAAACTGGATTAAAATGGGTTGAAGAGAAACTGAAGTTTGGGGCAATGGTGTCAAGTGCAAGCACATTTCAACAAGGGTGACTAGGAGGTGTAAGGGTCTTGAAATAAAGGACATCAAACTGGAGCAACAGAGAGACCTTTTATTTGTATCCTTCTGACAGCAATTTCTATGTTCCTGGCACTTGGACTGGTCTGAAATAGAAAGTACAAGGACATGAGAATGTGATGTGAGGGAAAGCAAATGTTCTGTCTGCATTTCTCAGAAGTGGATGGCCTAAGGATCAGCGAGACTGTAAAAGGACATTCTTTGAGTTTGAGTTTTGCAAGGACAATGAACAGTTCAACGATCTGAGAGCGTACATTCTTACTTTTCAGTTCAGCAATAAAAACTGAAGGCTAGGGGCTTGCAGTTCTTAGTGTTGGGGGTTGCAAAAAACATAAATGAAGCTGTAACTGGAGGGACTTTTAAAGGTGAGAGCCATTAGCACTTACAGATACCCAAGAGAGGAAAAATAGACCGATGATGCAGGGAGAAAAGGGCTAAGTGAGAAGTGGAGACTCAGGGATCAGGAAGAGATGAAATCCAGAACACTGAGAAGGGACTAGCTTTCGGCAGGAGGAGGCTCACGTTTTATCCATATTAGCTATCCAGATAAGCTATACCGTACAATACGGTAAAGGACCTATAGGGAGCCAAAATGGTTTTTTGTTGTTATTGTTTTCAACATATAGGATCCAGAATTTGGATTATTTTTTCTCAAATCTCTTCAAGCCCCTATAGTTTATAATTCTATGCTAATAAATTGTCTCCTCAGAAATTGTAAAGCTTTTTAAGTCTTCTTTCCTATGTTTTTAGCTATTTTTCAAGCCATACTTCAAAGCTCACAAAGTCTGTCTGACTTCATAGCTGGAGGTAAGACTTCACCACTACCTTTGTTACCTTGGACAAGTAACTCCACTCCAGTTTCCACCATTAGTGAAACAAACGCCTATATCATAGGATTGTTGTAATAGATCATCTTAATTAAAATAATATTATCTTAAATAAGATAAAAATAAAAAGATTATCTCAAGTAACATAATCGGCCTGCTTGTAATAGTTCCTAGCAAATACTAAGTGCAATAAATGTTAGAGACTATTACTTAGTTTTATCCCCAGGGAAAGCCACATTAACCTATGTAGGTTTCATTTTGCTGACTGAGCATCTAGAACATTCCTTCCCCATTTGACAAATTATTACTTTCTCAAAAATATTTGTTGAGGGAGTTAGTGAAAAATTCCCTCATCACAGACGATGTGTTAAAAAAAAAAAGTAAGTATTACAAGGCAGGGTGTGTGTCATGGTGGAGAAAGTAGATCGATAAGAGTAGGTCTCAGCATCAGAGATTGTTAGAAAGACTTCATTGCAGGACACGGGCTCATTCCTGGTAGAGGCCAGGAGAGTCTGAGATTGGATGGAGAGAGATCAGCAGTGGAACTCCCAAAATGGGTTGAGAGTGGAGAGAGATAAAGACAGGAAGAAAATGTACATTTCTTGAGGGCCAAGTGTATGCAGGTGTTTCTGATGTGTTCTCTTGTTACCTTTGTTCCTGGGCTGTAATGTGACCTCATGCAGGGATGACTTCTGGTATTGCTTCCTATCAGATCTTAGCCTAAAACTCCCAAATTCATCCTGATGAGAAGGAAGTCCGGGGTTAAATGGATCCTAATAAATGGCCTGAGAAACTATAGGCATAATGGGTTAAGTGTGAATATGAACCCCCAATAATTTTTCATGGAGGTAAGCTTGACTATCAGCCATATTTGGATGTTCCATTATATTTATCCAGATCACTTGGGGCATTCTAACTGGAAGGGATTCTGAAATGTAATTAGAAGGCATCCAGCTTCTTTGGTTTTGAAAGGTATGCTGCATGAGATTGAACTAGGTGAAAGCGAGTTGCTGGGTAATAAGTGCCACACTGCGTTGGCTCCATTCCATTGCTGCCATCTTAGTCCAGGCTTTTGACACATCAGTAACATATGACTGAACACCACACAACAGTTCTCACATCTCCTGTATTTTGTCTTCAATCCTGCAACATATTCATTTTTAAGATCTCACTTCAGTATGTCTGCTTAGATTATTCTACTTGCTCAAAATATCTTTTTTTCATCCTTCTTCCTAGATGAATACTATTAAATACTTCAACACTAACTTCAGCTTATATTTGCTTTTCTAAGAAGTTCTCAGCCAAGGACTCCATCTACTCTAGAACTCTTTCATTCTACATCTTTTATCTTAGAATGCTATCATATACTTCCGATTCTGCTATAAGTTACGTATGGGCTCATATTGTATTTTATTATAATTTACTGCACTCCTAGTACCCAGGTCTGTATACGACAAATATACTCAACTTGTTAAAAAAATGCACTAGGCTTTCTTTTCCTTTGGTGTCCCCTCTATGATTAGCATAATGACATGTTTTACTGACTTAATGTAGTAGATGCAGAAATGTCCCACCCATGTCCCCATGGTCTACTTCTGCAGATGGTCCCCTTACAGAACAATGACTTTCCTGTGTCTCTGTGCCTAAGGATATTCATCACGCATGCTTAACACTTCTGTGGGACAGATTGGAAGTTCTGAAGGGTTAATGCCTCAGTAGAAATCCTTAACCAGTGAGGAGCAGGAGTTAGTTGGTGGATGAATATTCGAATTTCCTCTTACCTTTCTAGCTTACCTCTCAGTGGAAAAATTCTAAGGCATGTTTTGTACAGCCTCTCAGAGGGTTGCAAACGGGATTTTTCCTGTGCTGTCCACAAAGAAAACCTTCTCGCTAGGCACTCTTCATTGCCTATCTTCCCTTCCTTGTCTCACTTCCGTACTCTTTCCGAGTGCTTGCTGGATTCATTTCCAAATTAAACTACCTTCCCACACATTCTTGTGTCAAAATGTGCTTTGTGAGACCTCTAAATAATTAATGATGTTCTCATTCACAATAATCTTTATGAGCTCAGTAAGGCATCTCCACAAAGCTTACCTCAGCACAGGGAAATTCATGTGTGCACTTGACACACAGTAGATATTTAATAAAATGTCAATTACCTTCTTTCATGTTTTGGTGACATTTTATTCACTTAGATTAAGTAAGATATATAGTTGAAGATGGTGAAATATTGCTTTTTGCATAGTCGTAGTGATCATAAATTGGTGGGCCTAAATTAATGAATTTTTTAAAATTTCCCTTGTTATATTTCATATAATTTTCTTTCAACTAATGGCAAATTACTTCTGTTGGTATATTTTTATAAATGAATTCAAATATGCAAGATCTATTGAAACTTTCAGTAGAATTGTAAGAAACTGATGAAAACATTCACATTGAACATTTTATCTATTGGTACACCCAAGTGCATGGGAATCTTGGGCTTTTCACAGATGTAATTTTTATTCTTGGGGGGTGGTGGTGGGGAACAAGGCAATTGTGTGTTCATCCTTGAAAGAAAACGTCAGGAAGGATTTCAACTTAGGCAGTGTACTTTCTGGCATATTATCACGTTTCTGTCACCAGTAACTGCAAAAGTCTATGCACTGAAAAATAAATTATCTGGAAGAGGCATGGAAAAATCCAGCACTATTACATTTAATACTGTTAGTTTTTAAATACTTTTAAATACTTTATCAATTTTTTTGATATGTACACTCTCCAGTGATTTTTACAATAATCCTGTAAAGGAGATGGATTTTTTTCATGTGCCTCCATTTTACAAAAGAAGACATGTCGCTCAGAGTAGCTAAATACTTTGATTAGAATAAGAGATGGACCAAAGTTCTAAGTAAAGTCTTTTGTGTCACTCCAATGATGCACTATCTTGTCACAGTCAACACAAGACAAAGAGTTTTGGCACTTCAGTTACTCTTGAAATCTCTTGCCAAAGTCACTCCTTTCTCTTAAAAAGGAAAGAAAAACAACTTGGATCTAGTAGCCTCTAAAGTTCTTTTAGAAAAGAATTACAGTTTTACAAACCACTTTGACTATCTGCATGTTACTAACCATAAATCAGATTTCATTGCTCTTTGTTTAAAAAGGGACTTAAGGTGGCTCACCCATCTTGTAGTTGCCTTTTAAATAACCAAATACCGTCCAATGTAAAGCTAAAATGTCTAGAGACATGAACAGATTTTGGATTGGGTAGTCATGTGAAAGTGGTGTTGCCAATTTAGCAATATTGCACCTGTCACAGTAAGAAGAGATTCAAAAAAGAGGCACTCATTGGTACCCTAATTCAACTGTATAGTGATTTATTCCCTAAATGGGTGGATTAAGGTGGTAATAATGGAATTGACAAATAATGTTGATATAAGACAACTTACAAAAGAAGAATCAGCAGGAGCAGATTGTTGACTGAATGTATCAGAAGTCATGAAATAGTAAGAAGTCAATGAAAAGTAGACTTTTGCTTTCTCAGTATTTACAAAGCAAACTATCTTAGCTAACTTTGGGTGGATCGTCTGTACACACAAAGTAGAATAAGATAAAAGGTACATGGTTCTATTAAATATGTACATAATACTCTGTTTAGTGGTTTTGTGTGTGCCGATTAGGAAATAAAAAGAAACAAAAAAGATAGCATGTTTCTTGGAACTAGGTGCTATCTAGCACCCATTTCCAGATTATCTGAATCTAGAGTGGTGTGAGCATTTCATTGTCATTTTATTCATTTTATAAATCTGTAAGATGTAGAAACTAATATTAATGCAAATTATTCCTACCCAAAGATATGAAAATGCCCTTTCCAGTGGAGATGTATTGGTTCTCACAACCACTGGAAAAGAAGTCAGTTTTGTATCTGTTAATGATCTTTTCAGCATTGCTCTCTTTCCTGTATATGTATCGTCTTTCACGTGTCCTTGAACCAGTTTTTAATGCCTTTACTGACTCCTTCATTAACTCATACCTTAAAAAGAGTCTCTGACCTATGTTCCTTTGGTATTTGTATGAGAGTCATGACTTTACTATTCCTTTTAAAAAATTTAATATGAAAAATTATCTTGTAGCAAACTTTATTTTCTAATCCAATGGATTATTTCCTCTTGATAACATTTAAGTTGCTACAATGGTGATGGCAGGGGCTGGGGGCTGTGTATCTTGGATAGTAACTCAGTGTCAACTTGCCAGGATCAAACAGGATAAATATCATTTCAGAAGGATAAGTCAAATGGTTTGCACAAAGGAATGGCATACTTGGGTCTTACTTCACATCGGTAATTACAGTTTGAATAATGAGAGTTCAATTATTTGGTCTTTGCTAACTTTTACACCTGAAAGAACATCGTGGCAAATGTAATGCATTGTACGTATAACAGAATTACTGTATGATGCAAAACTGATTCAGTGAAAAGTGTGAGTAAGGGGTTGACTGGCTCTTTATAAAGTCTGTGTAATTTTGGATTAGATCTTGGCCACATTCACAAAGCTAATCCTCTTTAAGATGCTGCTTTTATTACAGCACTTCGGGTGCGCCCTTTCAATTTTAGCTCAAGTGGAAGCTTGTTCCTATTTTTTTCTTTTTCAAAATAAGGACAAGGAGCCAAGATGATTCATTTTACTTTTTACCTTATGTGAGTCACGCTGTGGTGTGTGAGCATCCTTCACCATTAAGACACAGCCTCATCTGCCGGCTGCGGGAGTCCACACCTAATTACTATCTGTTGAAGGGCTGTTGAAGAGATCTCAAAGGTTCTGCAGATATGACTCTAGGCTGCCATTTGCTAGCTCTAAAATGATGAGTTCTGTAAATTCATACTATCAAGATATGCACGTTGTTAACTAGTTTATGACTGATTTAACTCCACTCGGTAGTTAGTTCCTTACTTATAATCCTCAAGTTTACATTCCTTTGTGAAACCTTCCACGTATTTTAAGGTTAAAAAAAAAGATTTTGGCATGACTTTATTGGTATTCTAGATTAAGTGACACATTTAATAGAATGTTAGTTGCATTTATGTAATAGTATAATCTGGTTTTCTTTAGCGATTTTGGGGGGCGGAAGAGCTTCTTTCTTCTTAGCTCCACCTTCATTTCCTATAAGCAAAGACGTCTCTATTTCTCTCCACAATAGGAAGAATACAAAGGGAATCCTCGTCTCTCTTTCCATCCCATTGTTTAAAGTTGAAAGAGCAGATCTAACTCGTAATGGCTTAATAGCTATCAGACTCTTTTAACAGTACATAACAGTAATGTGTTTCAAAAGCAAGTGCTTTTCATGATCTCTTGCACTACTGTTGCATGCATTGTGGTGGAGAACCAAGCTTTCCTCTCCATGTCTCCTTCCCGAGGCAAGTGTAGACTCCCAGTTCTGATGATAGATGCTGGATTTCTGAGGAAGCTCGCAACAAGCCGTGCATCTGGCGAGGTAAGTATATTTGCAGTCTAGTTTGAAAATTCGGCCCTTCCCATAGATGGATGTCAGAGAAGAGATGTGTTAATAAGAATAGCGGGGCCTCACCTTGGCCTCGGACCCCAGCTATGCTTTCCGATCTGAATTTTTCCAAAAGCTCTTTACTGTAGAAAATTAATGGGCTGCAACTTACAAAATCCAAAGATTGATCTCCACTTGGTGTCTTTGTACCTTCATGAAATAACCCAAAGAAAAGGAAGGATAATTATTGAAAGCCAAACAGAAATATGAGATCTAAGACATTTTCTATGTAGATGATAAACTAGTTAGTCAGAATCATGTCTCTTGTGTAGTATCACCTCACTTTAACTTTGCCAGAGTTGATTAAATACGTATTTACTCATTAATGTTATGGTTTAATATATTATTCCATTAAACTGGTCTACAGATTGCTCCTGGCTTTCTGAGGTTTGAAGCTCTATTAGATGGTAAACTGTGCCTACATTATTCAATAATACAGTCATATGCAAATTTGGAACCTTAAGAAATGCTGACAGATGATAAAATAGCCATTCTAGGCATGGAAGTACTTTATTTTTATTCACTTTTATTTAAAAAAGTTTTTACACTGCTGGGGTGCCTGGGTGGCTTATTTGGTTAAGCAACTGACTCTTGATTTGGCTCAAATCATGATCTCATGGTTCATGAGATTGAGCCCAGCATTGGGCTCTGTGCTGACAGCATGGAGCCTTCTTGAGATTCTCTCCCTCCCTTTCTCTCTGCCTCTCTCCTGTGAGCTCGCTCTCTCTCTCTCTCTCAAAATAACTAAACATTAAAAAAGGGGTTTGTTTGGTTTTTTTTACTGTCTGCAGTTCAAGATGACAAATAGAGCACAAGAAACCTCATTAAAGAGATGGTAAAGGAAATTGAAAAGATTGTACAGTGAGGTGAAAAAAAAAGGTGCTATTCATTGTAATAAAAAATTTATATGGAAAAAAGGAAGGGATAACTAGTAAGTGGTAGATTCCAAAAGGTTCACGGTACATCCAAATCAAACAGGAGTGCCGAAGGACAAATCAGTAAAGGAAGTCACAGCTTAGGAAAGATGTTGTGGGGACTGTGATGAAAAAGGAGTTGATCACCTGGACAGAAACACAGACAGACTTTAGATCAGGATTGGCAACCATGGCCATCGGACAGATCTAGTCCACAGTCTGTTTCTATAAATGAAGTTTTATCTCCATCTATTTATAGCTCTGTGTGTGTGTGTGTGTGTGTTTTGAGTGCTTTCATGTATGATGGCAGAAGTGAGTCATTGTGGCCAAGCCTTCAAAACATTTGCTATTTGGCTTTCTACAGAAAAAGTTTGCTGACCCCTGCTCTAGACTTAGAAATAGAATTCTGCAGAGGTGACCAGGGAGAAATGGGATTCAAAAGAAAGAGCATGCAGAGGTGGTGGATTGTGAAACATCTACCTCACCTTCCATCTCCCACCTTTCTTAGGTCATGAAAGAGTAAAAACCTATCCAGGACTGAAAGAGTGAAAATCAAGTCAAACTGGAAAAGCAAAGAGCACCTGGGCATTATTCACACTCTAAAAACAAAACAGATGAAGCCAGCCACAAAGTTAACAGAAAACACTGTTTCCCTCAAGAAATTATAGCAATTGTAAAATGCTGTAACAGCTCCTTCTCTGACTGGGCACTGCTTTCTTACCAGTGATGCTCCTGACCCGTTTTGCAATTTTCATTTATTACCAGGGGTACTGAGTGATTAAGTCTCTTTCACGTTAATAGTACCTAGTACCTGGTTAATCCCACTTCTCCCAGTCCTGCCTCAGAAAGAGTAACCAACCCACAACCAGTGGCTGCCTCCCTTAGCCCTCTTCAGCGTCCTGCAGGGGAAAACCAAACCTTACAACAGACACTTTTGTTCCTCCTTCCTGTCTAGCGGAGCCCTCTAGAGGGCACTTCCTGGTTGAGAATTAACAGATTATATTTTATTTTTTTAATTAAAAAACTTATTTTTTTAAATTTTTGAGAGACAGAGAGAGACAGCATGAGCAGGGGAGGGTCAGAGAGAGAGGTAGATACAGAATCTGAAGACAGGCTCCAGGCTCTGAGCTGGCTGTCAGCACAGAGCCCAACACGGGACTCAAACCCATGAGCCATGAGATCACGACCTGAGCCAAAGTCAGACGCTTAACTGACTGAGCCACCCAGGCTCCCCATAAATCATATTTTAGACTTGCTCTTGGACATCTGTAGTTGATCAGGCTTTAATAGCTATTAAAGTATAATATTCAAAAAGTAAAGAGCATGACTCTCATATAAATGTAAATTGAATGCATGTCAAAGATATTTAACTCAATTAATGAAGGAACAATAAAATTACAGGGAGGTAACGTAATAAAAAACATAGTAAGGTGGGAGTGCTAGCTTAGATAGAAAGCTGGTTTAACTACAATCTTTAGGGTATCTTTTCTACTCCACACAAGGCCTTTGCATCTCTATGAAACAAAAACCCAAGAAATAACCTCTATTCTAGGAATTGTAAATATAACACAGACAATAAAATACAAATCCCAGGAGTGTACTAAAAGAATATTTAATAATCTCTTTTGCTTTGCCTAAGTTTCAGGTAATTTCTCTTATAATGCCAATCCTAGTGGACATCAATTCTCTCTCTGCTAGGTAAACTATGGGTAGCATTTTATTTTTATTTATTTATTTTTTGTAAGGTAGAACCCTTGTGTTGGGAGAATGAGGAAAACTTTTGTGCTATTCATATTGAAGCTTTGGCCCCATGCAGACTTTCTGGTATTTGTAAGGCTTACTCCATAATGGCTGGATCTTGCTTGCAAACCCTAAAGCAGAATTGACAGATCATGAACTAGCCATACATGCAAAGATCCCAATAAACATCCCCATCTCCTTTCCTAGCAAGCCAAGACTACACTGTATGTTGACTAACTCAAATTTAAATTTAAAAAAATACATAAGAGGAAAAACAAAAAAAAATTAAATAAATTACCAGTCCTCACCAAATACTTCCAAAGAGACCTCAGAACCAAAGGAATATATAGGTAAAACAAAAATACATATTTTTTTCTTCACCAGGGGAAAATTTAAGAAACTGATGTGTATTCTCAGAGAGATTCAAAAATATTTTGCATCATAAAGAACAGAATACTAAGAAAAAGGGAAATTAAAAACAAAAACAAACATCTCTTGGACATTTAAAATACATTACCAAAACAAGATTCAAAAGGAAATTTGAAAAAAAAATAGAAATATCCAAGAATATAGAACAAAAATTCAAAGATTAATTTAGTTGGTCGACCCCTGTTGGCAGATGCCTGTTTTATGAAAAATTCATGACAAATTAATTTAACGTCAGCTGGTGATTCATGGGGTCAAATCTTTGAAGTGTTTGCAGGTGAATATATATTTTATTGATTTAAATATCTAGTACTATAGTGTATATTTGAAAGTTGCTAATTGAGTGATTCTTAAAGATTCTCATCACAAGAAAAAATTGTAACAATCAAAAAAATTAAACTTAATACACACATGCATACCTAAACACCTAGCATGTGAACAACACGTGTGAATTACTTACTCCTTGGATAAGTTCTGCACAAGTTGCTCTGTGGGTGGGGCATAAGTATAAAAAAATTATAAAGCATTAGAAACCTCGAAACATAGGGATAATTTGTGATCTATATAGTTCAGCTCTATCCAGAAATCCCCTTTAAATGAAAAAAATTAGTTTTAGAAAAATTAAAAATATTCCCTATTCTTGCATTAAGTTTCACTGTGACTAGTCTTCTAAACATTTGGAAAAACTCTCAAGGAGCATGAGACATTGACAGTAAGACTCTCTGGCCTTCAGGGTCTCTGACAATGAAGAATGATAACGCTTCAAAAAGATGAGCCTTAGCATGTGTATTGCAGGCACTCTTATTTGTTGTGCACGTAGCCTCCTGCCCTCAAAAAGAACAAGAATGTAGTGCAATAAGATGTTTTTCTCCACCTGCATTGATGTTTCTGAAAAGCCTTACGTGGACTGAGACATGGTGTAAAATTGATCCTCGAAGATAAAACCCTATGAAATGTCATCATCGTTGGATGAGACCAAGGGCTCACAAAACATGGCTAATGGGTAGATAGATACCCAAGGCTTTTCTCCACTCCTAGAACTCAAAGGACGCTTAATTAGTCTGCCTGGATTATAGATCTCTTAATCACCATGATTCACAGGTTAAATTAAAATTAACAACACCACGCAATTGCTCATCTGTGGAAAGAACACAGCTGTAGCCAACAAAAAGGATTAAAAACAGCAAGTCAAAAGAACGGAAATGGATGGTTTGGGGCTTCATTGCCTGTTTTCGGATTTCATCTTCCAGTCTCTAACACCCTTCTTATTGCTTGTCTTTAGTGGGCTCACAGTATTTTTCTTCCTTTTCTTTGTCACATCTGCAGCTGTATCTTCCCTTTCAAAAAAGCCACAAAAAGAGGTTCTGGGACCTTGCTAATTAATCACTTTACTATCAGAGTGAACATTTACTGACCCTCAGCATTTCTCTACCAAAATTGAGCCAAAGAAAGAATCAGCGCCAACATTTATTATTTTTATTTTGTTTCCTGATAGTGAAGTATGTGTATTACGTTCATTTAAAATATTATTAAATTTGGAAATGGGATTAAAAAAACAGATGTAGACAAATTCAGCCCTTGAGGATTTAAATTTAAATACTATGCTGGAGTCTAGTAAGTCAGTATGATGACTTTTGGACCATTAAAATATGACACCCAATACCTTTGGGTCAACTTCTTCTCTGAGAAACTAATGAAAAACAATGAACTCCTAACTCAAAGTCACTAGGGAAATTAACACAAAATTCTATTGCATAAATAAATTCAGGAGGTTTATGTGCTCACTGAACCCAATGTGTAGAATAGTTAAGAATAGTTGGTTTAAAAACAGAATACCTTCCGTGACTGAAATAACAGTCAATCTGTGACTTCAGTGTGATTATACTAGGTAAGCGATACAGACTGTTAAGGGAAATGGTTTAATGTCTTAGCAAGAGTTCCTAGTAAAAAAAAAATCAGAGTTTCAGAGTTCAGTTTGTCAAATTTCTTTTTCCACAATTCAGTCTTTGCAGATCACTAGGTTACTCTGCTTGTTTGGTTTGTTTGTTTCTACCATGTATCCTGTTCAGGTGTTCAAAGCCTCTGAGAAGAAACGATCAATGGTTTTAATCAAATGTCTCATCATTCAGGTCCCTTGCCATGCATGCAGTCTCCCACAGCAAAACACAAGCCTGCTCCCAGCACATGCTCCTGTCAGTCCCTTCATCCAAACCAATGCCTTCTTTTGCCTTCCTGATTAGCAGCAAGATTAATAAACTGTAGAAATAAAATACCTAATTAACAAAAAATGATTTTACACATTGCTCAATTGTCAGGTGCCAGACACAACCGCTTATCACACTAAAGCGATCGTAAAAGGCTTTGTGTCCACCACTTTGGTTGATTGGGTTTTACTTTGGCAGATAAATCAGAGCTATATTTGTTCCTGTTTTGTGAATTTAAGTGAAAAATAGAATTAAGCCATAAAAACGGAATCATATTTAGATGCACATATTTTGCATTTAGCTACACAGCAGGTAAATTACAATAAAGGAAAGTGGGACTGTGCCATATTTGTCCTCTATTATTAGTGACCACATAAGTCACTAACTCCCCATCAGGTTCCACTCTCAGAAATGCTGCTGTAGGTTGGGATGTAGTTTGGGCATCAAGATTTTTAAAAGTTCCCCACTTGAATCCAATATGAAGCAAAGTTTAAGAACCACTGATATAAATAAGTTGTTTTTTTAATTTTTTTTTTTTGAGAGAGTGTGCACATGCCAGCAGGGAAGGGTCAGAGAGAGAGAGGGAGACAGAGAATCCCAAGCAGGCTCCGCACTGTCAGCACAGAACCTGACGCAGGTCTCCAACTCACAAACTGTGAGAGCATGACCCGGGCTGAAATCAGGAGTCCCATGCTTAACCTAATGAGCCACCCAGGTGCCCCTAAATGCGTTATTTTAAATGATAATATTCTGGGTTCATCTTATAGCACATCTAGCTAGAACTAGCATTTCTCCTCATTGCTGTACAGGAATTTAAACCAGTGCTTTCTTTTTCTCATTTAAAGTTTTTTAAAGTTTATTTATTTTGAGAGAGGGGGAGGGAGTGGGAGCAAGACAGAGCGGAGAGGGAAGAGAATCCCTGGCAGGCTCCACCTTGTCAGTGCAGAGCCTGATGCAGGACTAGAACTCACAAACTATAAGATCATGACCTGAGCCCATATCAAGAGTCAGACGCTTAACAACTGAGCCACCCATGCACCACACCAGTGCTTTCTATCCTTCTGATATCGTGGTGTATATAGAAAATTGTGACATTTGTGTGGCTCACTGAGGATAGAGAAGGCTAAATATAGTAGAAGCAACCAGCACAGAATTCTGAGCTGCCCCAGTTGGAGCTAGACTACCCCAAGGCTGAAGGAGGTCAGCATTGAGGCCCTCCAGTAACTGTTATGTACAGTTCAAAGGTTGACACACTCTACTTTAATTATACTAAAACGTAAAATCAATGAACATCAAACAAACAAGCAAATATAAGTGAAGACTACTTGCTTGGATTTTCTCCCCTTTCTTTGAGGCTAGCTGAGTTTGGGGCTCATTTAAAAGACTCTCAAGGCTCCTGGGTGGCTCAGTCGGTTAAGCACCCCACTTCAGCTCAGGTCATGGTCTCACAGCTCCTGGATTCGGGCCCACATCAGGCTCTATGTTGAGAGCTCAGGCCTTGGAGCCTCCTTTGAATTCTGTGTCTCCCTCTCTCTCTGCCCCTCCCCCGCTCATCCTCTGTTTCTCTCTGTCCCTCAAAAATAAATAAACATTATTAAAAAAAAAGAAGAAGAAAAAGACTCTCATAGAATGAACTGAGCCTCTGAATACATAGGCAATGTCAGGGATTTCAGAGGTACACTTGACACAATTCATCTTTCACTCCTAATTCATGGAAAAAGTAACCCAGAGTCATTCCAGTACAAGTCCCACCAATATGACCATGGGTCTCCTTATTCAAGGCTAGACAAGGTTACAACTGTCATTTCCTTTATCTTACCTTAAGCTTTATTATGAGGAAAAATGTACAACTTAATAACCAGAGCACCTGAACCTAGTAATAATGGATTTAAAAGCTATAAAATCATAGCAGTATAAGAAAGGAACCAAAGTTGATTTTTATTAAATTACATCTTTTTAATAGGAACAGGAAACATATAGCATGTGGGATGGGAATATAAAATAAGACAGAAGGGGCTGATTTTAATTATGCTTAATTACAGAACTGTACATGTGGGATTATGACAACGCAGAACACATTTGGTTTCAATTATTTTTGCTGAAAACAGGTAGGATGAAATGTACGAAATTAAACCATCAAGGAGGGGTTATACTGCGGTAAATTTCATATTTAAAATTTGCAGGTTGAAAACATTTAACTATGCAATAACAAGGTTCAGAAGTTTTACTTAGGAAGTGTCACAATATGGAGAGCAAAGGCCATCATTTCATAATTTATTTGAATACATTTTAAAGCAGGTGCTTTCTTTAGAAATTACATTCCTCATTGTGGGGAATCTCCATGTCACTGGACCTAAGAAATTACCTGCAGAATCTTTGGCTTATTTAAAGATTACAAATGCTATTGTATCATGCTGGTTAGGATGTTTTCCTGCTTTCAGACATGGCAACTCAGATCTTCACTTTTTTGCAAATCTTGACCTCTCAGTCTGGACAGATTATCTTGCTTCCTACTTTACAGCAGAATGGAGGAGCTGCTGGGATGCTTTCAATGTCTGATAACCAAACTCATTGACCTATTGTACCTCGGCCAAACTGTCTGCCATCTAGAGGTGTCGCCCTCCCTTCAGAAGGAAAATCTTTCTTGCCATCATAGGCCTATACCTGTCTCTCACTCTGCTGACCTTTTCTGCTTCCTTATCCACCCCACCTTCTGGAATACATCGGCCTTGTTCTCCTTTGATGTCTGCAAACATGCCAAGCTCTTTCCTGCTTCAGAGCCTTTATGTAACTGTTCTTCCTTTGCCCAAAATAGTCTTCCTCATGCTCCCTCCTCATTCAGAGCTCAGCTTAAATGTCAACAATTGAGAGAAGCTCTCTGTGGTAATCATTTCAAAGTACCCTCCCTCAACCTCCTGTCTGGTTCATCGATTGATCTTATTTCCTAAATCACTCTTAACTTTCTTTCTCTTTATTTTTAATATCCTTACCACTAGTCCATGTGGGACAGGTTAGTATTACTTGTTTCCTAAACTGCTATAAAATGTCCTTACTCATTATTTCCACGGGCAGGCATTCTATGAAAAACATTTACACCCTCACCTGGACAGGCATCAACTAGTAAGAGCAGATGCTGGATATGGTTCTAGAATAGCACTCTGAAGGCCCACCTCTGCACCATGTACCAAGTCTTTGGTTGCTTGCTTCTGGCATGGGGTCCGGACTGCCCAAATGGTGGCAAGGGCACTTGGGCACTGAGTAGCAACTACTTCTAATAATAATGAACTGTTGCAAGCCGGTGCATACCAATCAATAATATAGTTACCCAATTCCTCACATCTAAACAAAATGTATCTTTAATAAATACACACACGTATGACCAACAGCTTTTGGATAACTTAGCACTTTACTACATCTTTAATATGGTCTTGTCCACGATCCCATGGGCTCTCCCCAGTAGAGGCAAGCAGGAAACAGAACTGTAGGATGGACTCATACAGCGGGGTATGTGCATGTCCTCAACAGAATTTTTACTGAATACCAGCTCAGAGGACCACATTACGAAGCCAATGAAAATTCTAGTGCCATACAACATAGTCACAAATGAGTGACTATCTAGATGTTAGCCAGAGATGAAATTATAGATTTTGGATAATAGAAAGACAACCTGGTAAAATATACAAAAAGTCAATAAAACATCAATACCTTTTGACTTGGTAATTCCATTCTTATAAATTCACTTTAGTGAAAGGGAACTACACATTGATTTGCACAAGGATGTTAATTGCAATATCTTTTATGATAAATAAATGCTATATTTCTTCTATCAGTAGATGCCTACTAAGATAATGCATGGTTCAACTGCACAAGATGCAATAGGCGGCCATTAAAAATGTTTGAGACTTGTGTTTAAAAGCATGGTAAATGTTTATTATATATTATCCAGTGGAAAAAGAAAGCTAAACAGTAGCATGTGTAGTGTGATTCTAATTCATATAGAAATCAATTTATTAAGTTATATGATGAGAATATAATTTTCTTTATGTTTTCCTGTATTTTTAAATGTACTTCAGAGAACAGGAATTGCCTTTATAACAGGGGGAATGCTAATGCATGTTACTGAAAAAAATACTAGTACTTTATTTTTGAAAGGAGTATACCAACTTGCTTTACTGGCAATTGTGATCTTTTGTGAAAAGCAGATCTTTAAATGTCTATAATGCATGGAGAATAAAAGAGATTTTACTGAACAGAGTAACTACTATTTTCTGAGTTTTTTTCTGTGACTTTTTATGATGCTGTAAGATGCTGCAGCAGACTTTTTTTCCCCTAAGACCCAAGAACAATTTTCTTAAGATTATTTATGCAAGTATCTTTTACATATTAAAAGATTAAAGTAGCACTGCTAGGGATTTACCCAAGGGATACAGGAGTGCTGATGCACAGGGGCACATGTACCCCAATGTTCATAGCGACACTGTCAACAATAGCCAAAACATGGAAAGAGCCTAAATGTCTATCACCTGATGAATGGATCAAGAAGATGTGGTATATATATACAATGGAGTATTACATAGCAATGAGAAAGAATGAAATCTGGCCATTTGTAGGAAAGTGGATGGACCTCGAGGGTGTCATGTTAAGCCAAATAAGTCAGGTGGAGAAGGACAGATACCATATGTTTGCACTCATAGGTCTAACAGGAGAAACCTAACAGAGGACCATAGGGAGGGGAAGGGGGAAAGAGAGTTGGAGAGAGAGAGGGATGCAAATCATGAGAGACTACTGAATGCTGGAAATGAACAGAGGGCTGAAGGGGGAGGGGG
>NC_043714.1:48272060-48360838 GCF_006229205.1 Suricata suricatta
TGCTAACTTCTCAATGACTTTTAAAACTTTGTATAAATTAAAGAGGTATGAGATGACATCTGAGAATGTCAAGCTAAGAAAGCGTTTGTTATTCACAAGCCAAAAACGTTTAAGCCCATTCCATCAAATAAAGCTGATGCATTCTGGGTCAAGGAAATTTTAATTCAAATCCTTGTTTCATTTATTTTATTTTTAGTGTCAATTGACTACACGTTTATTCCAGCTGATAAAATCTTTAGGAAGGGAATGAATGCATGAGGAATGTCTGTCGAAAATCAACTCAATGTACTGCCGGCTATTCAAATTGAACAAACTTTTCTGTAAATGTGTTTCTTGTGACTTAAGTGCATTGTCATGGTTAACAAAAATTACATCTTCAGTTTGCAAGTCTCTTACAAAACTTCTCATTGATTCCAGCATAATGCAACTTCCTTTTTCTCCGGCAAAAGGAATTACTAATAACCTTCAGTGTATTTTTGGTTCCTTTTCTTTCACCTTTATTGTCATCCTTTATACACTGCTTCATTTACTCCATTATTTGTCTTGCCACAGATAACATTTTGTCCTCCAATATGTCCTGCTCTATGATTTTTCTAAAGCTCCAGTTTTATCAAATTATTTTTCTTTCTTATACCTGCAAAGACAACTTGTTGACCAAGAACTCACATTGACACAACTCAGTCTGGCATTAACATGCCTCCATTAGGCTACACTGTCTAGTCAACCTGCCCAAACTATCTTCCAACATAGGTTCTCTAACCTAGGCTGATTGTGCTCCTTTTTGCTACATGCATGTTGTTCTCTCCTTTTATATCATTTCCCATCTAAAATAATGATTTCTGGGCCTCTCCTCCTATGCTTAACCAAATTAATACCCTATCTGTCTCAATTCTTGTAAGTCGTTTGACAATCACTTTTAGTTTTCTCACAATTCCACCATTTGATTTAATGATCTTGAATAGCTATCTAACCTGTACGTGTATAGGTGTTGCTCTAATAAAATTATAAGCTTTTTGTTGATAAATATTGTATCTTAGACTTGTATTATATCACTTAACCCCTCGAATAAAGTGGAGCATCTATGAGTTGGGATTTTGGAGAAATCACCTAATTATACTAGCTTTTGAGATATGTCCAGAATATGATTACTACATTTAGAACTGCTTTCTAAAGGTATGAAGTTAGCCAGTTACCCATGGATGTGTGAAGAAAGTGACTAGGAGATAGGAAGAGGTATCTGAGCTCTTTCGTTTCTTACACAAATCTTCACACACTTCTTGTTTCTCAGGTACTGGATAGACATTGATAGATAAAACTCAGTGCCAAAAAAGTTTATGAAACTTATAATCTAATTGAGATAAGAGATAGTATATTGTTATCATGTATATGCATGTGTAATTTATAAATTGTTATACATGCTATTAACAAGTATAACAAGTGTCATATATGTTATAATGTTATATATATTATAATAATACATATTATTATATTATAATATAATGTTATAACTGACATTCACAAGGTGCAGGACGGAGAAAAGTGGATGGAGGGAGGAAAGAGTACAATTTAGGTAAGTTATCTGGAATGACCTTGCTAGAAGTGACTTTAATATTGGGACCCAGAAGAAAGGAGCCAGACACATGAAGAGAAGGTGTGGGACTTTTCAGATTCTTGGAAATGTACATGAAAAAGCTTAAAAGTGGGGGCAGAGGGCACCTGGCTGGTTCAGTCAATTAAGCGACCGACTCTTGATTTCAGCTGAGGTCCATATCTCACAGTCTGTGAGATCGAGTTCCGCATCAGGCTCCCTGCTTGCAGCATGGAGCCTGTTTGGGATGCTCTCTCTCTCCCTCTCTCTCTGCCTCTCTCCTGCTCACGTGTGCATGTGCTCAGACACATGCATATGCGTACCTTCTCTCTCTCTCTCAAATAAATAAACATTAAATAAAAGAGGCAAAAGAAACAATGGTTGTTTTGAAACATGAAAGAGAAACGAGCAAGAGGAGGGTAGAGTAGCATGAGACGAGGTTGGAGATGTTCTCAGGATTCTAGAGCACACGGGGCATCACTGGCCATGTGAAAATTTGTGTCCCCAGTTTAAACTAAAATGTGAGTTGATTTATTCTTTAAGGTCAGCTTTAAGCTACTTGGAACACACAGAATAGCTTCAATAACAAAATGGGTTTTTGCTGTTGTTTTATAAAACTACATCTGTAAGAACACGAGTCTGAACCTAACAGACGCCATGACTGGCTGTTTCCCCCTCTAAGCTAAAAGGTCTAAGGTCAGTCTCTTCGGAACCATTTGGCCATTTGGCAGTCATACATTGCCCGGGGGTATCTAATCAGGAAAGCCCAGCTACCTCACCCCACATTCCTAAAGGGAAGACCTGCAGATGGGAACTTTAGATAAGCCCCTGTTACCTAGTGTTAAAGTTAACCCGATAGTCACCAAACAAGACCCTGAACTCGCTCTGTAATTGGTTAATTTCAAAGATACCCTAAATGTTGTAATTGGGTCCCGCCAAAAGTAACGAACACTCTGAACAGTGTGTATGGTTAGAGCTGCTTCCAATACTGTTGTACCATTATGATTGGGTGTCTGTACCTATGTCACAATCTCCTGTAACTCCCCCTTCCCAAACTCATAAAAGTCCTACCCCGCCTTTGTTCGGGGCTCGCTCGCTCTCAGCATGGATCCACCACGCCGGTAAAGTCTGTGAGCCCGAGTTTAGGCCCCGGCGAGCCTAAATTCATAATAAAGCCCTTTGCTTTTGCATGCATGCTTCGGCCTCCCTGGCGGTCTCTGGTTTCTGGGGGCGATAAAGAAATCTTGGGTACAACGCATCGTTTATTGAACCGTATCACCATACATAGGAAAAATCGTAATGACCTAGGTTAGATATTTTTAACTTTTACATTGATTATTAGACACTTGTCAGTTTTTAAGAGTCATTATTTTATTGTTCTTGGAGTTATTTTATTGTTCTTTATTGTCCTGATGTTTTATTTATTTCAATGGTGATTAAATAAAAATGCCTCCAGTTCAGCTACACTAAACTTTTTTTTTTTAATAATATGAGGCAATGATCTTCTGTCTCTTGGTCATTTAAGTCCAGACAGGTCATTATGAGACACTGATGTAGGACGCCCCACCTACATCTGCTTGTATGTAAACCTAAGACTGAAGGGTTCTGATGAAAGTGATCTTTCAGTGATCTTTGATCGTGTCAAATTCACAAGCATCTCTATGCCTGTTTAACTACAATTAAAACTAATTGGAACCACTTCATTCTTGCATTTAATATATTTATTGTCTTTCCCCACCTATTAGAGTTCATTTGCCACCTAATATTTTTCTCAGCATCTCAAGGAATGGCTCAGAGTAAGTTAATTGTGTTTCTGTGAAGTCGAACCTTGGGGAGGAAAGAAAAAGCTTGAATCTCTATCCCCTAAGCTGTACTATCCTTTCCAATCTATGATACAAAATGACCTAAATCAATCAAATTAGCTGAAAACGTGTAGCAGGTTAGCTTACATGGCCCTTGTGTGATTGCCATCGTGAAATCACGAAACACGTCCAATTTTAAACTGATCTTGAAGTGAGATGAGTAGATGTTAAATAATCCTCTATTTCCTCTCAACATGTTTCAGCGACAAATTCCATTTTCAACAGTTACATGATTACAAGCCCTGAAATTCAATTTCATGATGAATAATTAAGCACCTCTCTTCAGAGGCCCTGGGAGAAATCACATTCTCTGCATCACAAACACTTGGAATAATCGATTGGGAGTCAATGGGCAAAATACTTCAGATTTAATTTGCAGTTCTGAAGGGTCCTCCTTCACGTCAGCCATCAGGGAGTGAGCTAAAGCCTCCTCCCCTTCCATGTTATGTTGAAGGGGGTGCAGGATTTTATCTTATTTTGGTATTATTTCACATTGCAATACCGTATTTCGTACTTGGTTTTAAAAGATACTCATACAAGAGAGGTCCTAGTTATTTAAACATTCTTTTAGAGCCACAGGTGGAAACAATGAAAAACATAACTGAAAACTTTTTTGTTCCCTGTTTTTTATTCTGGAATTCAGGGGGTAGTCAAAGTGGGAGTGTGGTTTAGAGATAAAACTAGTTTTTCTCTTGAAGAAAAAAAACTAGATGCCAACCCCTTGGATGGTAGCAAATGGGTTAATTCCTCTGTGTCTCATTGCTTTATCTGTAAAATGGGTATAATATTACTCAGTTTTGTTATGAAGATTAAGTGAGATTGTAAATAAAAGATCCTTTACACTGTCCTTGGCTGGAATAGACAGTTCTCTCCAAAGACATGTCTGGATCATTCTGCATTCATAGACTAGAAAAAGTTTCCAGGGATGGTATTCAATATGATTTCCCCTAAAAACTCTTTTTTTCTTCTTGCCTGGGGTATACACAGGCTCCGGTGTGTGATTGAACACTTCCTCTGTGCACAACAATGTCTCATCCTCAGCCCAGTGCAGCCTGGCCGGGCTGTGCCACAGATGGGGAGGGTGGATGAAAGCAATTCTTAGCTCACAGGTTGTAAAAACAAAAAACAGATGGTGGGCCAGACTTGTTTAGGGGGTGAGGAAGCACGAGCCTGAGCTGAGAGGGGTGCTACCCGGAGTGGGTCAGCAGTAGATCCTTGCTATAAATGCCTCTGGGCAACCCATGCCCGAGCACTTCTTTGGGTTTCATTTTTATTATCCGGATGGTGGGGCGGGGGAAGATATATTTGATTATGTTGGAGTTTTCTTCCAGCTCAAAAGTCTCTGTCTCCAAACCTCAGTGTCCCTGAAAAAGCAAACACAGAGCCATCTAGCCCTGGCCAGGTGCTTTTTCTAGACCCTGGGGTCTGAGATTTTCAAAGAGATCTGTGTTCTACTCTGTGAAGTAATATTGGCCTGTCTACTTAGTATTTGGAAAGTCTTCCAGGGGAATCCCAGAGGACTGATAGTAGAACATTTGCTTTCGTTAATTACCTTTGGAGTACTTTTCTCTGTGACCGAAGGGACAAGGAAGGAGCCATACGTAGGCAGCCTTAGACAATTTATGGACACTGGAATTGGAATTTCCTATAATTTCTATTTTTCATAAAATATAACTCTTTTGATTTTTTCCCAACCATTTACAAAATAAAAGTATTTTAAAAGGAGAGAATTATGTGGCTTTGTTTATCAAAAAGAGGCAATGACATCTACAGGAAAATAAGGAGATAAATTGGGAGTTAAAAAATTTTTTTATGTGTTTTATTTATTTTTGAGAGACAGAGAGACAGTGCGAGCAGGGGAGGGTCAGAGAGAGAGAGAGAGAGATACAGAATCTGAAGCAGGCTCCAGGCTCTGAGCTGTCAGCACAGAGCCTGATGCTGGGCTCAGAACCCATGAGCCCTGAGAGCATAACCTGAGCCATAAGCCGGACACTTCACCGACTGAGCCACCCAGGTGCCCCTCAATTGGGAGTTTTAGAGTCGGCTGGAACTGGATTTGAATCTATTTTTTCCCCTTCCATTGGCTCTGTGATTTTATTTTTTGGTTTATATTTTTATTTTTGAGACAGAGAGAGACAGAGTACAAGTGGGGGAGGGGCAGTAAGAGAGAGACACAGAATCCAAAACAGCCTCCAGGCTCTGAGCTGTCAGCACAGAACCCACACGGGGCTCAAACCCATGAACCGCGAGGTCGTGACCTGAGCTGAAGTCTACTGCTCCACTGACTGAGCCACCCAGGCGCCCCGGCTCTGTGATTTTAAACAGAAGTGTGCTGAGTATGCAGCTCTCTCATCTGTAAAATGGTGGTAACAATGCCCACCTGATTGGGCTATTCTAAGGATTAAATGAATCATTCTATATAATGTTCTTGTATACAGAAGGTACTCAATAGTGTCATTGTGACTAATCTTGTTACTATATTTTGTGCAGAATGGTCCCCTAAAAATCATGTCCTGATCATAAGAAACTGTGAATAGCCAGGTTTTCATGCAAAGGGGAATTACAGCGGCAGGTGGAATGGAGGTTGCTAATCAGCTGACCTTCAGATGGAGGGCATTATTTCAGATTATCCTCGTGGCCCAGTGTGATCACAAGAGTCCTTATAAGAGGAAGAGGGAGGCATGAGAGAGAGGAGCAGAGGGATGGTGGTGAAGGGGGCGTGTGACTCTATATTGCCAGGCAGCGGTGGAAAGGAGCAGCAAATTCGGGGATGTCATCGGTCTCTAGATGCCAGAAAAGGTAAGAAAACGGATTTTTGTGTTGAGCCACTAAAAAGAAATGCAGGTCTACTAATACTTTGATTTTCATGCAGTGAGACTTATTTCACACTTCTGGTTTCCAGAATTGTAAGTTAATAAACTTGCATGATATTAAGCCACCAAATTTGTGGTAATTTGTTACACCAATAGGCAGCTAATTATACTGTTGTTATTGTTCATGCAAAAAAACCCCAACAATAACAACAGTCGTTCACCTCTCTTTCCGTAGTGCAAAGATTTTGCTGAAAATGGCTTCTGTCAAAACTCCAAAAATAGCAAAATTAAAACCACAAATTAATAGTAGTTAGCAGGAGTCTATTGTGGGTATAAACATGGTCTTCTAAGTGGAGGCTTTCAAATTCAAAGACTGATATGAAGCTTAGGAGCGTGATGTCACAGGATGATTGGGAAGCAAAAAATGAAGATACTGTTTACATTTCAAATGGAGAGGGTTTCCACATAGCAAGGGTTTGGTTAAACATGATTATGTCCTACCACTTTCTGAAAGACAATTTCAGTTTATGATTGTCAGAGGCATTTACAAGGAAGAAATTAAGTTTTTTGCATATTAATGAAATAAGATTGACTTAGTTTTGCTCTCCTGGCTTCAGTGACTTATGCCTGCTCAGGGACTTCTCAAGCCCGGTCTCCATTTTGTATTTCAGTTCAACTGTTCCCCACTTGGGGGCTTCTCTCAGCAAGCTAAGTGCCTGACCAGGTAATACAACACTGCGCTCAGTTACCACTGTTGATGTGGCCAGGTCAAGGAACCCCATATTTGCTTTTTTCCACTTGCTGAGTCAGGATGGAGGGCCGTGTAGTCTATGTGATGAGCTGTTGCATTGTCTTCCTGGGTCTGAGTGGTCTTGTGCTCCTCCAGTCCTGATGGGTATCATTTGATGTATGAGTGGCTGCTGAAAGGCATGTCGAATCCCTGAAAGGATACAATGCACTAGGGGTGTTCATGACAACTCTCAGGAGAAGAGCCTAAAGCTGAAAAGCTCACCAGGAACCAAGATTTAACCAATTAAATAAATCAAATGACTTATAATAAGATCCAGGTTTTACCTTGCTAAGTCAACCTATGTTTTGTTTTTTGGATAATGTATAATTGGCTGTCAACTTTTTTCTGAGTTATCTACATAGGCACAACCTGATGTGTTAGCAATCACACAGCCTCATGATTGCATAGGATGAGATGAATGCCAGGATGTTTTATTTTAGGAAGTGGTGTTGCTGGTGAGCCCCCTAAATCAGGACTCCAAATGATGGGAGCAAGCAGGTAATTTAAGGAGAGGCATTTCTTTGGAAACAAAAGGAAAACAAAGGTGAATTGTAAACAAAGGTGAAAAGGTTAACGAAGGTTAAAGTTAAAACAAATGAAAAACTCAAGCTTCAGAGCTTGGAGAGCAGCCAGTTGGGAAAATTTATAGATCTGAGTTGGCAGTATCTTCAGGTGGTAGAAAAAAGACAGCGGCTGATTCAGTCTAATGGGTTTTCCCAGTGTGTAGTTTGACTGTCTTTGATGCTAAATTCAGTCTTGTGAACTCTTCACGCGTGGCTCAGACAGTAACAGACCCGAAGGTTGTCCATATATATGTTGTGGTGGTTTCTCTGTGGAGTTGATGAGTTGATAACAAAATCTAGTCCATTAACAGGACTAGAATCTGTTAATGGGTATACTACAGTTTCCTACTGAAACACATTTTTTATAGTCCTCCATTCTAATCAGAAATACTTATAATGAAACTTGTTTGTAAAATAAGTCTTATAAACAAGTATAAGTCATGCTTCCATAAAATAGTCTTAGTAAGCTCGACTTAATTATTTACATAATTGATGGGACGCCTAGGTGGCTCAGTCGGTTGAGCGTCCTACTTCAGCTTGGGTCATGATCTCACGGTTTGTGGGTTCGAGCCCCGTGTTGGGCTCTATGCAGACCACTAGCTCAGAGCCTGGAGCCTGCTTCAGATTCTGTCTCTTTCTCTCTCTGCCCCTTCCCTGTTCATGCTCTGTCTTTCTCTGCCTCTCAAAAATAAATAAATGCAAAAAAAAAATTTTTTTTTAATATTTACACAAATGAAGGAAGAATCGTTATTCTATGCATCTTCTCAAAGTATGACATTTCAGTCAAAGTTTTGGTCCTCTCCGAGGGGTTTTATTGACTCCATAAAGTCACTTAGTACTTTAAAGTTGTTTGGTGGTAAGAAATTTTCAGTGAGATGTTAAGTTTCTTCAGGCTAAGAAGACAAACTGAGAATGTGTTTGTGTCCTGTTGAACAAAGAGAATAGATTCTTACTGAACTTAGGTAAATACAAACATTGTCATGAAAAACAAGAATATTAAGAGTTCCTGAATTCTGGAGGGATCAGGTAGGAAGAAAAAGATAAACCATTTCAGCTTCTGTTTATAAAAGTATATTTTACAAAATTGATGTACATTATAAAAAGCTTACAAAAGAGGAGGAACAGGGGTCCTTTAAATGTGGAAAACAAACATTAAAGAATGAACAGTATTTTAAATGAAGTCACACGTATTCTGATTCTCTTCATTAGTTCACTAGATCTCCTGTAATTGTTGTTCTGCTTCACCTGGGGTTAGCAGCTTTACGAATCAGTTGCATTTAGAGTTTTAGAAATTCTTCATCAGTTCCGTTGTTATGATGTGTTCTGGTGTACTTGTCAGGTTCTTTTCCATGAATCTCTTTGAAGATGAAGCATTTTTATCTGTAGTTCATTGTAAATGCTTTCAGAATTGCCAGTAAAACAATGGTCTGTGAATGACAAAAGACAATAGCTCTGGTTAAAGATCGGAGGGTTCACACACATACAAAAATAATGCAATTGAGAAGTTAATTTGGTTGTCTTATTGATCTATAATATTTCAAGATAATAACTGGAATTATGACTGATAATATTACACCAGGACACTTCAGAAATTTAGAAATGTCTTATAAGACCTGAATTATATTTGTAATACATACCCATGTAAATATAATCTAAGACTTAAAGATTACTTTTTATTTGACAGTGTTACCCATGCAATTCAATATATCCACTAAGTCTAAATACATCAACCTCTCTTTTTGTAAGGAGAGAGAGCAAATATTTTGAGATTTTTCAGAGCCCCTCAGGAAAGGTTTGGTTTGTCTGAAGTCAAGGAGACATTATCTAGAATTCGATTTGGGAAAGCTTGTCAAAGATGTCAAAATGTTGAAGGCATTTGATCAAATAGAAACATAAGGCACTGTAAAATAAGGCTTAGATATCCAATCAGTGACCATAAAAAGATTTCATAGGCAAATACAGAAACCTTTCACACAGTCATAAAAAGAACTTAGCTCATATAATATTGTAAAGACTTGGTTTTTCTAAGTAATAAAAGACATAATTAAGACAGGAAAACAGGAAATATTTTCTAAGACACAGAATTGTTTCCTGGACAAATTATATTAAAAATAAAAACCTTCTTTAAACTTGGAATAGACCAATGACATTGACATTAAAAATCCTGTGGCTTTAGCAGAAAACAGAAAAAGTCTATTTTTGTATTTGTATATTATTTAGGTCATTTGAAAATGAGCTTGAAAATCCTTTATAAAATCTGTTCAATTTAGCCTGCTTTTAACTCACAACATAAAATTTCATTTCCACAAGCCTACAAATTTCTGTACCCATTTAGGTCTTATTTTTCTTCTTTTAGAATAAGTAGTCATTTTATTTTAGGTATTATAGTCTTTTTCCTTAACAAAAACACCTCTTCTCTTCCTTGAATACTCTTCATACAGAAATATCTTATTTTCTTCCCATATTTTGCATATAAAGTTGTTTCCCTTCACTCTTACTGTTTCTAGCAGTTCTGTTTTACGTATTGATAATCAATTTTAAATATTTGCAACATTTTTTCCAGTGAAAACTAAGAAGCAGGCAATTATCTGCTTATCCTATATTAGCAACTGTCATGTACTAACATCCTGTTGTAGATGAACAAACTTACACATAATTAAAATTTATAGTATTTTTAAGGCAAGAGGTTTTTCATAAGTATAATTTTTTTTAATATGACAAAAGACATTCTAAGAAACCCAGATTTTTTTTGTTTCTATGTAATTATTAAGCCAAAAGTGGGGCGTCTGGGTGTCTCTGTTGGTTAGGAGTCCAGCTCTTGATTTCGGCTCAGGTCATGATCTCCGGGTTCTGCGATTGTGCCCCACATCTGGCTCTGTGCTGAGCATGGAGCCTGCATCAGATTCTTTCTCTCCTTTTCTCTCGAACCCATCTTGTGTACTCTTTCTAAAGACTAAATAAAATTAATTTTTTAAAAAAGCCAAAGTAAACTTAAACTTATAGTAATCAGTGTCCAGTATATTGCCTCATAGAAAAGATGTGGATTTTCAGTGAATATTCTTTCAGTTACTTAGTATAAACTTTTATTTACCTTTCTCTAAAGTATTTTTTAAAATAATTATGCTTCTATGAGTCTTCAAAAAGCTAACATCTTATTTTTCTTGCTGATGAATCTTATAACAGCGGTATCATCAGCTTATTGGATCAGGAAATCGAGGTGGAAAACTTGTATGCTTGCACAATATTGAGAACTCCGAAGACCTGTCTGCCTCTATGAAACCAACCAACTCAAGCTAACTTGTATTTATTGACGATTATCCCAGGTCATATGAACCTGAAAAACATGTGGGTTTGTTTCTCTATTTGAGAGTTTAAGGAATACTTAGGTGATTTCTCTTCTAGCCAATTAAATAGAACTTAAATATGACACACATATATCCCTAATAGACACAGAGATCTTATAGCTTTCATTTTACAATTTTAGCCATGCATCAGGTACAGAAAATAGCCGGATTCAAATTGTTTCTGGAAGAGAGACTGGGTCAAGGTTACCTGCTCAGAAGGCCAATGTTGGGTTTTTTTGTTTTTTGGGTTTTTTTTAACTAAAGACTGATGATTGGCATGCTGTAAAACCCTCTCTGAGCCATTTTTGGAGTCATTTTGTTTTTTAAAAGCGTCTACATACCCAACAATTTATTCCAATGGCTGAGAGGTTTGGGATCCTTACTTTTCAAGGGTGCCCCTTAAGTTGGACTAACTTATCTACATTAAATGTTCCCCAGAGTGGCCACTATGATTATAAATTATCCAAGAATTTACCCATTTTGTTTACATGGTTTAAGTGGTTTTGTCTGCTCAGGGAATGCTCAGGTCTCCTATCCATTTTATATTTAATACTGCTTAGACAGGAGCTCCATTTTTTTCCAACTCCTTGCCTCTAGGGGAGCCACATGACCGGTCTGCTCAAGAAGCTTGTAATTAGTACAAAACTTTTAAGTGGGAGGTGTTCCTTTTTCTGGGACTAGCTGTAAAGGACCCCACCCTATAAGGTGCGGAAAGCTTTGCTGAATCACCATCTGGATTAAAAATCCAGGAACGGCTGCAATGGACTATGCTCTAAATAAGAACTTTGCATAAGGCACTGACATTTTAAGGTTAATTTGTTACAGCAGTTACCATTATTCTGCCAGAGGTATTATCTGCCACTAAACCTCCATTGATTGTATTTCACTGGAAAACTGGCCAGAAACATCCTTCCCTTTGCGATCCTTTCATCTCTTCAGGAAATTGCACGTGGTTCTTCAGATCTATTTGTGAAGCAGCTGGTAGTTACCTTTATAAGATCTTTGAATCTTCTAATTGCTGTAATCTCCAAGACCCTGATAACTCAGAACACCCTTACTAAACTCTGAAGATATTTCAGGTCTTTGCCTCCTGACAATAGGAAAGACTGTTAATGAATCATGGGTGATTCAAGGGGGAAATGATATTGTTCTCACCTCCTTAATGTCCAGATGCACAAATTCCCAAGATTAAGCATTTACATCAAGATTGGTGTCCGGGCTGATACCCAGGGCCATGTCCTCTAATCAAGCTCCTGAGTCTTAGGCATTGCGGATGTTTTAGAAAGTGTGTGAATGTGAGCATTAATTAAGTGACTACATTGTGATTTAGAGACAACTGAACAGGAGATTGTGATCCAAACATTTAGATTAAAAAATAATGGGCTGTTTGCTTTGAGAACAGGTCTTGTGACTAGAGGGTCTGTAAAACTGTAGGATCCTGTTCTCAACTTATTCTCTTTAAAGCCAAAGTATATGCTGCAAGATGACAATGGGCATTAAAAGAGGAGTCTTAGGGGCGCCTGGTGGCTCAGTTGGTTAAGTGGTTGACGCCAGCTCAGGTCATGATCTCACAGTTCCTGGGTTCAAGCTTTGCGTCAGGCTCTGTGCAGCCTGGAGCCTGCTTCTGATTCTGTGTCTCCCTCTCTCTCTGACCCTCCTCACTCACATTCTGTGTCTCTCAAAAATAAATAAGTGTTAAAAAAAAAAGTTTATTCCCAAATAAGTTTGGGGCATCCTGAATTAAAATTAAAGTTAAATGCATTTGTTATCTTTGTTGTTGGAGCTTTGGTTAATACATTTCAAAGTGAGAACTGTAATGTGTCAGTTTACCTAATATTTTGATAAGGGACTTGCACACATGCATATATATAACATGAAATTAACATGCCCCTAAAGGATTTTGCAGATTACTTTGCTCATAATGCTAATTTTTAGGGGCTAAATTTCTAGCTTCCTTATTATTCATTTTGCTTTTTTCCCCTTTCCTTGAATAGTTTCAGTTTAATTGCTTATATATTCTCCAAATAACATTCTGTGAAAGGGAAAGTAGAAAAACTCAGAACTTTTCCTGGTTTATTGTTTTAGCTTGTCTGGGGTTACCAAAAAATGTTTTTACATGTACAGACCATCACACCAGGGGCACCTGGATGGCTCAGTTGATTGAGCATCAGACTCTTAATTTCAGCCAGATCATGATCCTAAGGTCATGAGATTGAGCTCCATGTTGGGAACCTCACTGAGTGTGGCTCAGTGTGGAGCCTGCTTGGGTGTCTCTGTCTCTGTCTCTGTCTCTGTCTCTCTCTCTCTCTCTCTCTCTCTCTGTGTCTCTCTCTCTGTGTCTCTCTCTCTCTCTCTCTTCCCTCTCTTCCCTTTTCCCCCTCTCCCTCTCCCTCTCCCCCTCCTTCCCCTCTCATGAGTGCATGCTGTCTCTCTCTCAAAAATATAAATAAATATAAAAAGTTTTTAAAAAGACCATCATACCCATGTTTTCTTGAATCTGGCAAAATCCAGGGAATAAAAAAAAATTCTGGCGCTGGGGTAAACTTCTTAGAAACAGAGAGCATGAGCAGGGAGGGACAGAGAGAGAGGGAGACACAATATCCAAGCAGGCTTCAGTTTCTGAGCTCTCAGCACGGGACCTGACACAGAGCTCGAACCCAGGAACTGTGAGATCATGACCTGAGGTGAAGTCTGATGCTTAACCAGTTGAGCCACCCACATGCTCCCTGTGGAAAACTTCTTGGAGAAAAGGTATCTAATGAGTAATTGAGTTAAGTTTCTGTGGTATGGTGTTGAAGAGAATTTGTTGGACTATTTTCTTATTAAATTATAAATAAAAAATCTGTCCTAGATGTGTGTTCAGGCTGCTATAATAAAACTATGATAGATTGGGTGGTTGGCTTAAATGGTAGAAATTTATTCCTCACAGTTCCAATGGCTAGGAAATCAACAAGATGCTGGCCAATCAGAGTCCTAGTTTGCAGATGGGTACCTTTTTAGTATGTCCTCACAAGGCAGAGAGAAAGAGGAAGTAAGCTCTTCTGTCCTTTCATGTAGGCTCTCCCCTTATCACCGAATTATCTCTCAAAGTCCCCATCTCAATACTATCACACTGGAGGTGAGGGTTTCAACATACAAATTTTGGGGACACACAAGCCTTCAGTCTATAGCAAGAGGAGTTGTGATGGTGTATCTATTTTGCCTTTATGACGGTGTGATGATTGACTTGGGATGAGCAGAGACTACCCAAAAAGACTCCCACGTGGGTACCACAACATAGGTGGACAGTGTGCCGAAGTAGAAGTGAGGAGCTCAAGTGCTAGTTTGTTTTATCAGCCGACCGTGCTGAGTGACTCTGGGTCATGACTTTTCTTCGCACATTATGGAGATCTGCTTTCCATAGTCATGTAGGAGTTCTTTGATCTAAAGGTCAATGTTTGGGGGAGGGGAGAATCTTAGAGAATGAAACTGACATTAACATAAATATCAAACTCGAAAACCTATGATCTCCCCAGTTCATTGGCAATCACAGCTTCATCATAAAGATGGACTGTTCTACTGAAAATCTGAAAGTTCGGAGTCATTGCAAGTTATACAGTTGCCAAAAGAACTCTTCAGAAACAGTAGCCATGGAGACCACACGCCGAATGTCTCATGGGGTGTATAAAAACATCTAAAAACTAACAATCAAAAGGAGTGCTTGGCAAACACAGAAAGAGGTTAAGAATCTGTGCTTACCTTGTGGGTGAAATAAGAGCCTTTTGGCTGTTACTGCTGCTCTTAACAGTCTAAATGTAAGGTCTAAAAGCAAGAATCCCACCCTCAGATCAGGCTCTGTGTGACTAAGTTCACAGTTGGCATCTGTGGTTTGATCTGTGGGGATTCTGTAATGACTGAGAATCTTTAGTCTCAGTTTTATCGACAGTACCCTCTCAGACAGCCTCGATAGCATGAAATGTTCTGCCACAACATAACTCTTGTAGTGACCAAGAATCTTTAATCTCCAGGACCATCTCCAATAGCACTGGTATGAAATGTGCCGCTGCCATCCGTTCTTTTATTTGATGGTAAACCTCTTTAGTGAAACTCCAGAAACAGCATGCCTATGCATAGGATGGAGGAAATGGTCCCTAAACTGTGTTACATACATGAAACCATACTGTTGTACATATCATCTACCTATTAAAATAAAACTTACGTGTATCTTTTGTTCAACTACACATGTAACATATAGATTTTTTTCTTGTCAAATATTTAAACTATAGGATACAGGATAAAAGTTTCCTGTCTCGGGGACACCTAGGTGGCTCAGTGGGTTTTAAGCATCCAACTTAGGGTCAGGTCATGATCTCATGATTTGTCAGTTTGAACCCTGCATCGGGCTCTGCACTGATAGCACAGACTCTGCTTGGGATTCTTGCTTTCTGCCCCCTCTCTCTGCCTCTCGCTCATTTGCACTCTGTCTTTTTTTTTTTTTAATTTTTGTTGTGCCTTTTTTTATTTATTTTTGAGAGACAGTGTGCACAGGGAAGGGTCAGAGGGAGAGGGAGACACAGAATCTGAAGCAGGCTCCAGGCTCTGAGCTAGCTCTCAGCACAGAGCCCGACGTGGGGCTAGAACCCATGAACCATGAGATCATGACCTGAGCTGAAACTGGACGCTTAACTGACTGAGCCACCCAGGTGCCTCTGCACTCTGTCTTTCAAAACAAACTTTAAAGAAATTTCCCATCTCACCCCATAGTCCCATAATCCCACTGCCTTCTGACAGACAAACCTCGATACCAGTTTTGCATATAACTTTGTCTCTTTACCATATGTTCTATGGTTTATTGTATTTGGCTTAGGGTTTATTATTTAATAAGTTGCTATGAATTGATGTGTTTTGACCCCCAATGTGCTCTTTGCGACTTAACCATGGTTTAATACCCTTCTACTTCGGTACACCTAGATCTACCTTCAAACTTGCTGTTCTAAAATTTGCATCAAAACATGTCCTGTTTTTCCAAAATAAAGTATTTTCCTTCATTAGGAAGAGATCCAGAAATAGTCAAGAAAAGGAGACAGCTGGCTTTAGGATCCAAAACCTAGTCTCATTCCATCACTGATGCTTAATATCTAGTTAAATTGAAGCAAACTGCATATACATTAGGCACCTTAGTTTCCTCATCAAAGGGGCAGAGGGTAATACAGTTGTGATAAATGAGAATAAAGAGGAATCCCTATCGACATGTTGTCTGGCACAAAGTAGGCACACAGTACCTATTTTTCCTTATTAAATTCTGTAAAGTATTCTAGAGT
Organism: Suricata suricatta; assembly: GCF_006229205.1. Lineage (NCBI taxonomy): Eukaryota > Metazoa > Chordata > Mammalia > Carnivora > Herpestidae > Suricata > Suricata suricatta. The sequence continues at coordinate 48,288,321 of NC_043714.1, forward strand.
AGACGCATTTTGTTGTGGGTGAAATTAATGAAGATGCAACCCTTTGTGTAGAACACATATGGGCAGTCTTCAGAACCCTATCAAATTTGACTCTACAGTAATTGTCTTCTTTCCATTGGATGTGAGCTCTTTGAAAGAAGGATGCAGGTTTGGCCCAAGTCTCTATACGCCAGAGCATACAGAGCCTTGTTCAGAGTTTCATATGATCAGCATACAAAATGTTTTTTCAAATATATGAATGACCTTCTCTTCCAAGTGAAGCAACTGCCTCTCTGTGCCAGAGATTTTCACTTTCTATGTCCTTCATTCATGATTTCCATTATTGTACTACTATCAATCTGATCATATTAAATCTCATTGAATGAAAGAGCCTGGCACATATCAAATGATCAATAAACATTTGTTAAACAAATTGTTCATCTATTAGAAACTGAGGCTTCTAATCTTTAGAAAGAAAAGTATTTATATTAAAAATCAGTATTAAAAGCTGTTTCTCGTCTTTTCTCTAAGTCCCATACTTGGTGTTCTCCACTTCTGTTCTATAGAATTCTTCCCCACCGCACTCCCTTCCCTTTGTTTTCGTCCATTACATTGCCTCTTGAGTTGTCCTAGGATTCAAGATGAGAAATAACCACTATCTAATAGCAAGAAGTCAATGTCTAAGTTCTATATTAAGTGGCTCCCTTCCAGAATTTAAGGGTCTCTGTTGCTTATTGTTAAAATATAACTGTTTCATATACATGTATAATCTGACTCTTCCCTGTCCAAGGTCCTCTCAGGCCATCTTTCTCTTCATTCACTAGCCTTGAGCCACTCTGCCCTTGCTATTGATCAAGTAATGGAGTGCTTTGGGGCCTTTCCATTTGTAGCTTCCTTCGCTGGAATTCTTCTCCCAGTCTTTTCCATTGAATCACTTAGGCCTCAGCATAAATGTCCTATCCGCCAAAACTATTGCCACTCTTTCTAAGTTCTATCTCCCCATTTTTAACATTTCTTTCTCTTTCAAAGTTCTAAAGTTTCAGGTTGAAAATAGGTTACAGTTTGTAAATTTTCATTTTGTCTCCTTTGTTCATGTTTTGGCTCTAGTTTCCCCATCTTTGTCTTTTAATCTTTGGATATACAGTAACTGGTGTATGTTTTGGTATGTAGTTGATACTCCCATGTTTAATGAATATGTCAATAAATTATGTCTGGATGTTTAGCTAACTCAAATCAAAGGATGTTTGGATGTTCTAGTAACTCTTCTGTAAATTTGAACTTACAGTTTCTGGGACACAACATCTAGTAAGAATTTTAGTTTTGTAATGACAATAATTGAGATTTTGATGCTTTGAATCCTTGTATGTTATTATGTACATGAACAAATCATTCAGTTCTCATTTTTCCATTATGCAAGGTGTTACTCTTATTGATAGAAGTCATGTTTGCATTTAACCAAACATCTTCACACCATTAGTCAATCATCAGAAACCTATTCAATAGTATTAATATGTAAGAAACGTTAGGGAACTTTCAAAAGTGACAAACTTTCATTATTAGGTAATCCTATCTTTTCATGCCAAACACTTAGTAATTCCAGAACTCGGTGTCATTCTTAAAAGACCTAGTCGATAGCTCATCTTTATTGCATTAAAGTAGAACATTGTAAAATAGGACACTGACTCAATCAGTATTTTAAATGCATACACCCAGAATATAAGGGCTTCAGTTATATGCCGTTTTCTTAAATTTGGGTAGATCATAAATTAATGACTGTGACAGTTTAAAAGTACAACATTAAATTATCATGGATAAAGAATTGGATTCTATTTCTTGAAAGTCTTTTTTTTCTCCGTGCCAAGAACTCTTAATTGCTTTGAGCTCCAAAATACCTCATCTGCATCAACATCTCCCTGATGGCATTCCTATTTTGAACATATCTTTTGAAATTACTTATTAAAAAGATTGTTTACAGAGAAGTGAAATGCTGTCTCAATCACAGCATAAGTAAATGTCTCTTAAGAATGTTTAATCACTTAAGATTTTTTTTTTACAAAAAGAGGTTCATGAGAATGCAATATGATTACTATGTATCAGCATAAGAATGGATTTTGCAATCATAAAAATAACTGTCCCTGGTGACCTTACCAACATATTTAACATTTTGCTCATTATTTCCAGAATGTGAAACTGTAATATCATTGGACCCATTCTGGAAAGTATTTTGCAGGGGAAAAGGAAACAGGGTGCTACCAAACTCTTCTGCACATAATAATGATGGTGATGATCATAGTCAGTGGTTCTTGAGGGTGTGCAGTATGCTAGACAGTGTGCTAATTAATTTACATGCCTTGGTTAACTTAATCCATATCACAGTTATGGAGAAACAATTACCATCCCAATACATGAACCGAAAGAAACAAGGCTTTGAGAGGTGAATACTTGCCTGACTATGTGCCCCGTTCAAGCTAGTCTCATTGTTTTAGTCTGTCACTAATTAGAGGAGGTGAATGTGGGAGGCAGAGAGATGCCCTGAAGCTCCATTACTCAGCAGAGAAAGACCGAATTCCTGAGGATGGGTAACAAAAAGGAAGGAGCAGTTCCAAAGACAAAGTGGTTTTCTAGAAAAAAGATAAATGAAAGTATATTGCTTTAGCACAGAGGGATGACAACAAAACAAAACAAACACAAAAGATTGTGGGCCCTTAGGTATTGAGAGTATGTGAAGAAATAGTAGAGGAGAAATGAAATGGGTACGTATGCTGATAACCCTGGTTCTATCCTGGTACTGAAGTGCATTCTAGGAAGGCATCCTTAGTGGAAATGGTAAGAGGAAAAGATGGGGGAAGAAGTTGTTGAGGGATTCGGATAGGAGCTGTTTTGGTTGGTGACGATCACAAAAATAATGGCTAATTCTTACTGTACTGTGTTTTTCATCATTATAACTGTGCTATGTTAGTAATCATTATAACTCCTGCTGGCAGTAGTTATTATCATTATTTTATAACAGAGAAAAGAGAAGTGACTTGCCCAAGCATCCACAGCTATTGTTTAGTAGGACCAGCAATCCACCCCTGGCAAGCTGCCATCACGGTGGCACCACCAGTCTCTGTGTTATCTTCTGCTAGATCATCGGGGGTGAGATTCTGAGGCACAGCAAGGATAATTTTGTTGTTTTTAAACTTGGGTAAGTGGCCAGTGCTTTCACTAACTGGGAAGACCTTTACATTTTGTTTTGACTTTGATTTTTCAAGATAAGACTGAAGGACCAAAGAGTGAAGTAACTTGCCTGAGGTCCAGGTTCAAGGCTTAGCTCTGCCAAGTACTACCTGGAAGCCATTTTTTAATCTTTGGATCTCATCTATATTCTATGAAGATAGCAATTGACCTCTACCTGGAGCAGAATTTAACATGACACTGAGTTTAAGTTCAGGGTCCCTCACTGCATAATCCCCTTCTAGAGATCTATGCCTAATTTTATATTTATAATTTTAATTTTTCCACCAGAAATGTATAAGCTTCACACAGTTTGGTTCCATTCTGGATCTATTTTAACCTGAGTAGTTACAATGTCTTTGTTTACAAACCTGGGATAAAAATCCAGATGATCTGACATCAAGCCAGAATTCTATCCCATAGATAACAACGGATGCCTCTTCTCTCCCATTTCCAAATTTCTGGATCTCCTCTCACAACCCCAGCCTTCTTATCTTACCTATCACTGAATCACTAATGTCTAGGCAACCCCTAGTTTCATGGGCTATAAAACGAAATCTTTCCTACCATGAAAATATCTGCAGGTACAATAAAAATCCCTTCCTTTTAGTTACATTTTCTTAACGTTGAATTTTTTTTTTTAGGCTAACCAGTGAAAGACAAATGCTGCCAGGTTTTAAATCTCATTTTTCCAGAGGACATTTACATTCTAGGAGAGGCTACTTATTAAAGCCAAGTACGTAAAGATGGAATTTGCAGCCACTTGGCCAGCTAGCTCCTGACTTCCTGCACACCAGGTTCCCACTCTGGTCCTGTTTGGAATCAGAGGATGGTAATTGGGTCCCACGAAGCCTGGCAGATATTTCTTGGGGAAGTGAGCTCATCGTCACTAAAACCGACCTCAAAAATCTCGATTCTGAGACAAATGTGGAGCCAAGGCTGTTATAATGAAACATGGAGTTATGAGCAATGTTTCACTTTTCATGGTGCTTCAGATAAATTCAACAGCATTTAAAATTTCATACCTGGAAAATACTTGCATATTTCACAAGTATAAATTCGTCTCTGGATAGCATAAAACAGACTTTTTAGTTAATGAAGCATTTCAAATGCATTTAATTGGCTCCTAAAAGAAAGCCAAAAAAAAAAAAAAATCAAATTGTTGAGTTGTAATCATCGTCAAGGATGCTTGTTCAATATAATTTCTTACACAGAGTTAAAATCCCTTTTCCTGTAATGCCGATACAGCAAAAATAGCCTTAAAGTATGTGATTTATTTATATTAATTATTCAGATATGCTCATCTTCTAAATAATAATTTGCCAAGTATTAGAGCAGTTACTTTGGACTTTCTGCTGCCTATAAATGTGTGCATGAATGATTGAATTCCAATTCCTCTAACTCCACAGTAATACTCTGTTGAGAAGTTTAAAGAAAAAAGTTTTGTCTTTTAAATCCTGATGTGGAGAAGATGAGCACGTAAGTAATTGGAGCATGGTTCCAGACTTACAGGAGAGTGTTTGCAGATTTTTTTTAGATGCCCTAGAGAAATCGCCAGTTCTCTTCCAAGATCTGCTCTCCCCTCTGGGGGGTACAGAGACCAAACTCCCTACTAAAAAGCGGGAGAACAAAACAACAACAAAAACCCTGTGCCTATCTGGATAGAGTTTTTTTTGTTTCCCTGTTTCAGCTGCAAGCCATCTGGCTGAAAGTCTGATTAGAATACAAACGAGAAACATTTTCAGACCAATCAGACCATAATATGCAAATGAGCTTCAGTGCCCAGAGATTGCACTACAAAGTTCCCAACACTGGGAAGTCCTTGCTTTTCCTGAATCCCCACCCCAGCATGTGGTGACTTCAATGATGAAGGTAAGACAGTCTCTCTTCTAGGCACCACCAGACTGATGACTGACAAAGGTCAATTGATCCTATTACTGCTCCTTCAAAAACCCCACTTTGTGCTTAGAACAGAATTTAACCTCCTTAGCTGTCTCCTAAATCCCTCTTCTAATCTTGCCTCTCTAGTTTCACCTCCTCCCATCCCATTCTCTTCCTGGATCACTTTATTCCCCTTGAATATCTGTTGCCTTTTCAGGGGAGTCAAGGTCTCTCCTTGCCAGGGAGTCTTTGCATTTGTACTACCCTGGGTCTGGAATCCTCTCCGGGCTCCACACAGATGCACCTGCCCTGACCTGGAGCTCTCTTCTCCACGCAGTCAGCCTCCTTGACAGTGTCCAGTTTCCTTCTCTCACCCCCACTTGAGATTTTATCACAAACTAATATTCTCTTTCTGTGATTTCTTATTTCTTAATTTTTTAAATGTTTTTTTATTTATTTTTGAGAGACACAGAGAAAGACAGTGTGAGCAGGGGAGGGTCAGAGAGACAGGGAGACACAGAATCTGAAGCAGCCTCCAGGCTCTAACCTAGCTTGACAGCACAGAGCCCGATGCAGGCCTCGAACCTGCAAACCATGAGATCAGGAACTGAGCCAAAGCCTGGTGCTTAACTGCTTAACCGCTTAACCAACTGAGCTGCCCAGATGCCGCTCCTGTTGTCTTTCTATCTGAGCTGGATTTAGTCTGACCCAGACTAGCAAACTTAACAGACATGGTGTAGGAACCACTACTCCAGCATCCTTGAGGTTTTTAATGACCTTAAGTGCTGCCAATCCCCATCTGAGTGTGATATTTGGAAGAAAATGGTTTATAGCAGTTATAGGAAAAAGATACAGTAAATTGCTTACGCATTCATCAGGGAGGAAGTGTAATCCATGGGAAAAGATACTGGTCAGAAAGACCAACAGACCAATATTTAAATGTTTTAGCTACATGGCCTGATTGCTCTTTTCATGACCTACTATAAATTTAGTGTGGAGTCCCAATTTATCTACCTGTACACAGGCTAAGTAAGTAATACTTGTCTTCAATCTCTGTGAGCGTATAGGAGGCTATTAAGTAAACAGATGGATAGAGAAAATTTCCTTACTCATGGTAGATATTTGGTGCTGTAAAAGTCCATTGGGTGGGCTACCAAAGACCTGAAAAAGAAATGCAAGCAATTCAGTAGGAGAGGATGGGACTTATTACTGATATTTTGTCTGCATATTTGTATGAGCTCCTGAAAGAATGGAGTTAACACCTCTCTAGCCATGTGATTACAAGGAATGAAAAAATATTCACAATTTGTCAGTATTTGCTTTATATGTATATTTTTGAGGGTATGTTATTAGAGGCAAATTTAAGATTTTTTTCTTATTAAACTATTATCATTATAAAATATCTGAGTTTATTAGTCACTCTTACTCTACAGCCTATTTTGTCTACTATCTGTATAGCCACAAACTATCTTCCCTATAGGTAGTAAATGTCTTCCCAGGAATATGTCTTGCTGTAAAGTCTAGTTGGTCTGATATTATTATTCTAGCTATCTTTTGGTTAGTGTCTGCATGGCAATTACTAAGTTGAATAAGCACAATGAAGGAAATTTAAAAAATTCATGATGAAATAGAAAGCAATCAGGGGCAACTTTAGATAGGATATTAAGGAATACCTCTGTCCTAGGAAGGGAGAGCTAGAGAATGAGAAAGTACCAGCCAATCAAAGATCCAGAGAAAGAACATTCCTTGTGGAGATACAAAAGAAATCCCTCGTGGCCTAAAGCACTAGCCCTGGTCCTGCAATAAGAATCAGGCCTATGGGGGAAAAGGTGTAAGTGAGCTAAAGGCACTTATAATGGCTAGAGGGGAATTCGAAGCTCGGTAGGAACTAGATAGTGTAGGACCATATTAACCGGAATCAGCAAACATTTTCTGTAAAGGCTCAGAGAGTCGATACAGGTTTTGCAGTTCAAATGGTTTCTGTTGCGGTGACTCAATTCGCCGCTGTAGGGGAAAAGTAATCCTAGATAGTGTATAACTGGCTGAGCGTGGCTGGGGCTCAATAGGACTATAGTTGTTTACCCCTAGTATGAACCATGGTAAGGATTTGGATTAGTCTAAATGCGTTGGGATGTCTTTAAAGAGGTATTTTCGTTGCCGTTATTCTTCTTGATTGTTTAATATGAGAGTCTGATCCATATTTTTCAGTTGGGTAGCAGGATAGGAGTGCAGGATAAGGGGCGCCTGGGTGGCTCAGTCGGTTAAGCCTCCGGCCTCGGCTCAGGTCAGATCTCACGTTCCTGGGTTCGAGCCCCGCATCAGGCTCTGTGCTGAAAGCCTGCTCAGAGCCTGGAGCCTGCTTCCAGTTCTGTGTCTCCTACTCTCTCTGCCCCTCCCCCTCTCATGCTCTGTCTCTCTGTATTAAAAATAAATAAAATATTAAATATATATTAAAAAAAAAAGAGTGCAGGATAAGTAGCAGGATAAGAGTGCAAGCAGATAGAAAACAAAAACAAAAAAACCCAGGGAGTTATCACAGTGTTCAACTCAGGCTATAGGAGCGCTTGGATTCGAGTACCTTAGAATGGGCCTAGAAATCCAATATATTAATTGATGAAAGAAGGATTTGATAATGCATTTTCTTCATCTTTAACATAAATTCCGAAAATCAAAAATGACTCTTTAGTAGTGGCATTTAATGACACAGAGAAAACTTGGAATTGAACTAAATGGATGGAAACAGAAATCTCACTTTAGGCCTGTTTTTGGTTTGAGATGCCTATTAGACATCCAACAGAGATAAGATGTCAGGTAGGATGTGGATATGGGACTCAGGGAAGGGCTTTAGGACAGAAATACTAGGGTGAATCAACGAATTGCTGATGATCACCTAATTTTCACATACAAAATCTCATTTTCACATGGTTCGATTCCATGTACCTTTTATACTCAGGCAAGGAGAAAGTTAGAAAAGAATAACAAGCACAGAGACCTACCCAAGGCACGCCAACTTTAAAGGTCGAAAGAGGAAATGTCAGTAAAAGAGACTGAGAAAGAGCAGCCGGTGAAGAAGGAACAAAACCTGAAAAGTGCCCTGTAAGTGGAGACGAGAGTGCTTCAAGGGAAACTATGTTGAAGGCACTTGAAGGCTGAATGGTCGGGTAATACCAGGAGGAAAGCCATCAGGCAGCACAGACGGGTACTGATAGGGGACCTGGAGGAAACATACTGCAATAAGTTCATGAATGAGAGGTGATTTTGAAACAATTGCATCATCAGTTCTTTTGAGATGTTTTACTGTGATGTTCAGAATGGGAGGATAATGGGGATTTTATGTTGGGTTATTGTTTTAACATAAGAAATACAAAAACATACCTTTTTTCTTCAGTGTTTATTTTTGAGAGAGAGAGAGAGAGAGGAGAGAGAGAGCACGCACACACGAGAGTGTGAGCAGGGGAAGGGCAGAGAGACAGGGAGACACAGAATCTGAAGCAGGCTCCAGGCTCTGAACGGTCAGCACAGAGCCTGACGTGGGGCTTGAATTCACTAACTGTGAGATCATGACCTGAGTTCAAGCGGGATGTTTAACTGACTGAGCCACCCAGGCAACCCCCAAAACATAATGCCACTAGAAATCCTCTATTACAGGAAGTAATGTGGCCGATGCAAGAACAGCCAGGTGCCTGCAGGGGAAGATGGGTAAGTAGGTGAAAGGGCAGGGGGCCTGGAGCACAAGCTAAACAGGGCAGGAACTGGCACAGCCGAGGTGATCCATTCTCTAAAATCTGGATTTCAGTTCTTAACCTTCCAGCCCTGACAGATGACATTAGATTGGCCATTCATCAACTGAAGGATAAAGCAGTATGTTTCTAATACAGAATGTTTTAATTCTGAAAGAAATTAAAATGGAAGACCAGGGAACACAGAAATCAGAATGTATTGGTTCCGGTAAATATTGGTTTCAAGATTAAATTAAAAGTCCCATGTATTCTGATCAGTAAAGGGGACAGAGAAGAATTGTGCCACTTCTTTGAGAGAATACAAATGGATTGTTATGGAATATAAACACAATTGTTATAAATTATATTTCAGTTGCAATAGAAGCAGAGGAATAAGAAGAGAATTTGAGGGGGAGGATGGTTAGAATTCCATTCAAACCATTAACACAAGGTGCTGCCAAGAATCTTTAACCAAGACACACTGGTAGGGTCTTGGTTCCACCCAAAATTTCACTTGGGTGCTCTTTCCTATTCTAGCTCCTTCCATAGTACCATGTACATTTCCATTATCTACCAACTAAGGGGTTAATACTTTGCACAGAAAGAGATCTCCCATCCTACCTATCTTCACTGCAATGTCTCTTTCTAGTATTCCACTCAACTCTCTACAGATGAAGCAGACTAACACTAAGGTAACAAAAAGTTTCCCTCCCGAATATTCTGTAAAACATTGCCCCTCCACGACAATGCTTCTCCAAAGGTCTACTTAATGCCTTGGTTCAAAGGCAGGCAGGCAGGGTCACATCCCTTACAGAGAAGCCAAACAGAGTACAGCAAGCTCAGGGGTCAGGGGCAGCGCATAATAAGGAGATCTAGCTTAAAAGTGAAAGGCTGGGAATGTGTTTGGAGAACTACAAAGTCATCCAGTTTGACTTGAGCACAGATTACATGGAAAACTCCAGGAACTGACGGCTGGGGTAGGAGCAAGCAAAGAGGAATTGACACTACTTGTGGGTGATTTGGTACTAAATTGCTTGGTTTAGGATTCTGACTTCTCTGTGTGAGCTGGAGCAAGTCCTCCAAACTTCTGTGCCTCAGTTTACTCCTCTGAAAAATGGGAGTAGTAATTAGACTTATTAAGAAGATTACATGTGTGAATGCATGAAACATGTTCAGAACAGTGCCTGACCACAGTGAATGCTCAGTAAAAGTGAGCCGCTATGGTGGGGGAAGAGAGGGCTGGGTGGCTCAGTCGGTTAAGCCTTTGACTCTTGGTTTCAGCTCAGGTCATGATCTCATGGTTTGTGGGTTTGAGCTCTACATCAGGCTCTACACGAACAGCATGGAGCCTGCTTAGGATTCTGTCTCCCTCTCTCTCTGCCCCTCCCCTACTAGCTCTCTCCCTCTCTCTCAAATATTTAAAAAAAAATTGCTGCTGTTATTTGGTGAGAGTGGTATCTTATTTTAGTAAAAGGATGTACCATGGCCGGTTTCATGGGGGAAACAGGTTTGCATTTCAGTGACTAAATATAACTACTTCTGATGTCATTGAAGCATAAGTGCCTACTGCAAACTACTCCAAAGTGATCCATGACTCTTCGACAGAGTGGGAGGCTTGGCTGAGTCACAGGAGGTGCAAAAAATTAAGGCCCTATAAAAGTTCTTTACCACCCAGCTGACCCAGCATCAGTACTGGACAGTTTGTTTATGCTCATTGACATTGTTTTCATGCTTTATGACACACTTCAATTACGGTTTATGACAGTTTGATGTTATTTGTAAAACTCATAAGATTTTTTTCAATTTTCTATTGCAAATCCCCTAGAACAACTCTTAGAAAGATAGAAGTTCTTAGTATTGGTGGTTTAATGTTTATATTTGAGAGAACTAGAGACGGAGTGCGAGCAGGGAAGGGGCAGAGAGAGAGGGAGACAGAATCTGAAGCAGGCTCCGGGCTCTGAGCTGTCAGCACAGAGCCCGATGCGAGGCTCAAACTCACAGACCGTGAGATCATGACCTGAGCTGAAGTCAGACGCTTAACCGACTGAGCCACCCCAGCATAGGACACCCTTCTTAGTAGTACTAGATTCTTTTAACCCCCAAGGTAATCTGGTAACAAGAATTTCATCGTAAATTTGTTCAGTCTTAGAACTTGAATCTATGAATGGTGAACAAGACTTTTTAGTAAATACAATATGTATAGGTGCCCTGCAAAATTTCCATAAAAAATCCAAAACCCAGCTCAAGCAATCAGCTTGGTCTTTTGGCACCAAATAAAACAAAAGAGAAACTCATATAATTTTTTCTCTTGATCCCATACCTGATTTTTTAAATTCATTGTAATAAGAAATTAGCTTGCTTTTAAAATGTTTCTAATTGATTGATAACAGTAAACTATTCACTGAATTTGTGTGTCTAAATTATAACATAACACCTAAAACTTGCTTAGTAACATTTAGGTAACTTCTCCAAATTTTTCTAGGAAGAAAGGAAAGGGGAAAGATGAATTATCTATACACAAACTTCCCTATTCAAAAACTGATTTCTTTATGGTTGTAGGATGGGAACTCCAGCTAATTTTGTCAGGGTCTCATCACCCTGAGCTGGTGTCCCATAATTCCTCTGCCATTGCGGTCTCCCAAACAGAATCTGAGGTGCTAAGAAATAGTCCCGTGAAATAGAAGAGAGAGAAATCATCCCCTGCCTCCCAATATCTGTTATCTCTGAAGCATACAGCATTTAAAAATTGATAAAAGATCATTTTATCCCATCTTAGAGTATGAACTTGTCAACACTGCTCTAAGAAGAACGGGTCAATATCCTATGCTATAGTGAACCATTAGAAAAACACACTGAGACAATGTATTAAAACCAGCTTATGCATATTTGCGGAGAATTCAGCGGTGAGGCTACCAGCATTGCACCTAGGTGTGAGAGGAAGGTAAATGTTCAACTTAATCATCTGTTTACCTAAAAGTTAGACAGCTAGAGTACACAACTAAAAAAGACTTGCTAAAGTATAGTGCCCACAAATTATCAGATTTTTTAAATTGTCAAAGAAATATTTTGACATAAAATGAAAAATAACCACATACTACTCTTTTAATTGAATGCATTACTTTCCATACGTTACTTCATTGTTCCCCAGCTCATGCAGGTCCACCTGACGCCCCTGATTCTGGTCTTCCATTGCTTTCCTCTGAATCCCACAGGAACAAAGGCTTGGGAGCTATCAAGAGCTTCCAAGGTCTGAGACAGTAGGATTTAGAAGGACTTCTTCTATCCTATAATGGAGATTTCTGCAGCTCTTAGTGTTCTACGATTCTAATAGTTCACAATTTCTGGAAATGACTCCAATCAAAGGGAGGCCTAGCTTCCTTTCTGGTCTGACCCCCGCTTCCCCAACTGCCCACCTCTGCTGGACTCTCTCTCACCGCCTCCCAGTCACTGACCCCAGAAGGGGCTCCGTTTACCACCGGAGCTTGTAGGCTGCTCTTCCAACCTCCGTCCAGCCAGGAGTCGGGACTGGGTTTCAGTCTCCCTTGACTTTTCTCTGGTTGATCCCACAGGAAAATTCTTGCCTCTGTCTCTGTCTCTCCCTTTACCTTCAGACTTCGGAAGCCAGATGATGTTCTCTATCATTTGGTTCAAATGCGCTTCGAGTGGGGAAACCTTTGCAGCATTAGATGGGTATATGCTACTGTAGTCCCAGAGGCTGTGTGGACAACTGTCCTGGGAGGATTTGGCAGATGGCCAGCCCTTATTCCCTGTTTTTCTTACCTAAATCCTCTCCATCTGTGAATGTGCAAGGCTGGCCTTCATGCTCATTTACAGTAGGCCCCTTATGAAAGCCATCTTTAAAAAAAATCTTTTATGTCTACAATCATAATGGTTTGACCATACTGTATTTAATAATTAGCATTATTTTTTAATTTTTTTAATGTCTTTATTTTGAGAGAGAGAGAGAGAGAGAGAGAGAGAGAGAGAGAGAGAGAGAGACAAAGCATGAGTAAGGGAAAGACAGAGAGAAGACACTGATTCTGAAGCACACTCCAGGCTCAGAGCCCGATGTGGGACTCCAACCCACAGACTGTGAGATCATGACCTGAGCCGAAGTTGGCCGCTTAACCCACTTACCCACCCAGACACCCCTAGCATTATTTTTTAAGAGTCCGCATTGCTTTTTATTCTCCATAATAGTTTATTTTAATGGTTGCATAGTATTCTATCTGGTTAAAGTCATCATTTACATAATCATTTCCATATTACATATTACTGAATTATACGTTGTTTTCTCTGTTTGCAAGGTTAAATCATAAAATGTTTACAGCACAAAGTCTGCCGTGCCTTGGCAACTTACACACTTTGCACCTCAGTCTCCTCACCTGTATGATGAGAAGCGGGCATGTGAGGATTAACTGAGTACAAACAGCATCTAATGCGTACCTGGCACGGCGTAAGTACTATGGAAGCATAGTCCTTGAGGCATTTCACTTCTACTATATGGAAAACGTTTAACAAACACCTCCATATATATTTTGGTTTAAAAAAAATTTTTTTTTACGTTGTGAAAATCCTGTTTGCTTGATGAAGGAAAGACCAGTTTTGTGACTTTTGACCTATAGACAAACTACTTCCCATAAGTCCATACTAATTTCCAATTTCATAAAAATATAATAACACTAGTTTTGAAACCTGCAAAAATGTCTTACCAATTTTACTCTACTATTAGCAAATACTAAACTATGTTTTTATTAAGTAGGAGATTTTTTAAAGCAGGTTTGCCATATGATTGTTTTTCTTTTTAATCCTGTATGAAGTCTTTCATAATATTCTAAACAATCACATAATCAGTGCATCCCACTGTAGGTATACAGAAGTATACCTACAAGTCAAGAAATAGGACATTGGCAAACTCAGTAGAAACACTAGATTTTTCTTGGTCTCTAGGATAGAATTATAAATTGCAAATTTACTAGGAGCCCATTGAAATTTAGTACGTATATAACTATGTGTGTCTTCCTCTAGTTCAGTTAAACTAAAGCCAGTGACTTGGAAGATCATTTAATTGTCTCTACTAGGGAACAGGATGATTTGGGAAGAGCACAGTATGTTCCGTTTATTAACAATGTGAACTATTGGTAATATTTTTTGCCCTGAATTCAAAATCTGTTTTTACGCTTTAACTTAATTTTCATAATAATGACTCACGATGATCATTATGATGGTGATGATCGAACACCTATTAGTTACAGGGCATCTAATATGTATCAGACATTTCACTAAACATTTGACATTCATTATTCCTAATCATAAATTCTCCACCAACTGTTTGGCAGATAAGGCTATTGAGAATCTGAGTGCATAAGTGACTTGCCCAAGATTGAGTGAATAGTAAATGTGCATAGAATAATTCTGTGGTAGGAGCTGCCATCTTTTAACATAACTCCAAAGATTCATATAAAATCATGAAAATGTGAAATTCTATCTTGATCTACTGGGGAGGACTGTGGTCTATTTTCTGTCTCTTTAAATTCTTAAGAGTGTCTATCCAACACAAAATAGAGACATCTATTTTTCATCCTGTAAAACAAAATTTTCCTTCCTTGGAATTTTGTTTTTTGTTTAGATTGGATGAGAGAACTAAAAGTAAATTTCCATCACTACCTTGTGGTCTGTGTACCTTCAAAAATGTGCCAACTTAATAACAAATCGGATAATTTATTTACTCTCCTCGCTTCATCGTGACTTTATGCATGGGCCAGCTGTGTCTTTGAACATCGTTTTTTGCTCAGGGCAAACTGATCCCTAGGAATTAGTGGCTAGTTTTCCCAGATAAACATCAAGATTCTTAAAATGAACATGTTGTCTGTAGAGACCCATGAAAGGAGAACTTGCACAACCTTAGAACTAGGTAAAAATCATTTTTTTCATTCGTTCATTCACAAACATGTATCAAATGACCACTATGTGTGGCATTAAAAGAAATGGAGATAAACAGGAATTAGTCCCACCTTTGATAATAGACATAAACCTACAGTTCAAGAAATATGATAAAATTGTGTCATAGAAGCACTGTGGAAGGACACTGAGCCTCCCTGAAACCATAACCTCCTTCTATGGCTTAAGGCAGAGTCACTTGTGGAGAGAAGGCTTCCAAGTTACGCTTTCAAATAAGACTCCCTCATTTATCCCCAAAGGCTGCAGAGTGTTATGAAATGGGACCACAGGGGGTGTCTGGGTGGCTCAGTGTCCTTCCACAGGACTTCAGCTCAGGACATGATCTCATGGTTCATGGGTTCGAGACCTGGGTCAGGCTCTGTGCTGATGACTTGGAGCCTGGAGCCTGCTTCAGATTTTGTGTCTCCCTCTCTCTCTGCCCCTCCCACACTTATACTTGGTCTCTCAAAAAATTAACATTTACCAAAAAAAAAAAAAGAAATGGGACCACAAAGCTAAACAAGGCATAAACACCCACTGTCCAGCAGCACATATTCTTGTGAGGAATATAAACGTGTACAACTGTCTGCTATACAATGCAGGGAATCTAATGATAAAGGCCTTGGTGATGCTACTCTTCCTCAATATTTAATCATTCACAGGGAAGAGTGATTTTTTTTTGCCATATATCAATTCATTGAATTAAATTATTTTGCCAAATACCAATTATTCATGAAGAGGACATCTTTACTTTCCATTATTCAAACTTATGACAGAAAAGTTGGTTACCATCCCTCATTAACTTGAACACAATTCTATAGTTATAAATAGGAAAACAAAAAAGACTTAGAATGTAAGATTCTGGGGATGGAAACTAGCATCTAAACATTGTGACTCCAACAGGAATGATCATTTTGGATCTGGAATGTGATTACAGCTGAGACCTCAGGAGAATAGAATAATGCTTTTGTATTCAAGCTTTCTGTGCATCCCTAGAAAAAGAAAATATATGCTTCAAGTAACCTAGGAGAGGACTTTCTGAGATGACTGACTTGGTCTCTGTATCATGAGCTGTTCTCATTGAACATCAACCAATTAATAATTTTGAGTGCCTACAATGTTTACTTCATCCTTCCAAGAATTCTCAGAAAAATTTAAAATCCACCTTACAATCTGTGTATGTATATGTGTATAGAGGGATCCTCCATTTAGATTTTTAAAAATTCTATAGAATTTGATTTACACATACCTTTGTAGAAATATAGTTGATCTGTAAAACAGCAAACCTATGTTAAGAATAATCCTATACATCTCCAGGCATGTTTTTCCTCTCCAGCATCAATGCTTTACATAGCACCTGGCATTTAGTAGGTACTTATTCAAGTACTTATATCAGCTAAAAGTGACAACAATAAACCAAGCCACCAATTCCATTTTTTTATTATTTTAGAAGTTGAACGCATTTAGGGGGAAATATGAACATTTTGTAGACTAATATGCTATTTTTGAAACTGAGCTTCACCTTGACATCAGGAGTTAATAACCATCTGGTTGCCAACGGAAATGTTAGGTCATCTACTCTGGAGCTAAAGCCTTCATTGTTTTGCAAATGATACAAAATTTACCAAACTGAAAGACCATTGCTTCTTTCACTGCTAAAGCCCCAAAGAAAATCTCTTCTCTGAATTGATTAATCTGTCCTGCTTCTCTGGGAGGATCCAAGGAAGCTAACCTCACCTGCTTTCCGTTGGCATCACTTTTCAGATGTACTCTTGAAATATTGGAAGATCTCTTTTTTTAATGTTTGTTTATTTTTGAGAGAGAGAGAACGAACAGGGGAGGGGCAGAGAGAGGGAGACGGAGGATCCAAATACGGCTGTGTTGTGAGATCATGACCCGAGTCAAAGTCAGACGCTTAATTGAGCCACCCAGGCACCCCTATCTTTTTAAAAATTTAAAAGTTTAGCACAAGTAGGGGAGAGTGGGGGAGAGAGAATCTCAATCAGGCTTCACACTTAGCACAGCGCCCAATACTCAATCCCACAACCCAGGGATCATGACCTGTGTGGAAATCAAGAGTCAGATGTTCAACTGACTGAACCACCCAGGGGCCCCAATATTGAAAGAGTTAAAGCCATCCAGGAAAACATTTTTCTGCAACATTCAGCCATTTATTCCTTGTTAAATACAGAAAACAAAAAGAAAACTCCCTGGAATGTATGTAACCTCAAGACCGACTGAGACATCTTTTTATTAGTAGCATCCTAACCTGTCCTGAAATATGCTTAGCCCTAGTGCGAGTGCTGGTCTGTTGTCAGGGCTTCCCTGTTTGGTTTGGTTTGTTGTTTCCAGATATTAAAGGAGGAAATAAATCTCTGATGAGTTAGCGTGTTTTCACAGGCGGCTTCGATGCTTCCCTGCACACTGCCCCTGAGCAATCATACCTAATGTCTGGGCAGAGAACCAATGTCTCATGAGCAGCAACCTGCAGGTTTGATTAGAGACTGGTCTGACAGCTCCCAGGGAGATGGCTATCCAATTTCCTTCAGCCTCCGTGTTGGTAGATTTGGACAAAAACGCATGATGGCAAACTAGGAGGCTGTTTGGGGAAAAGTGGAAAAACACTGTAGAATGAGCAGAGGTCTAAGAGAAATACCATGAGGCATTCGTTCTCCAGCATGGAAAATAAATGTGAACTTTGATTTACTGTAACAGGCAGTAGGAGGTTCCCAAATAGAGGAGGCTGTATTTACAAATGAGAACCACAGACTGCTTGATGAGGAGGAGGACCAGGAATTCAAATGTACTTCACCACTATTGCCGGTTTCACGAGAGAGAGAGGTCCCTGGTGGAGCACAGATGGCATGTTTGAAGGAGAAGCTGATTATGCCAAGAGGTTAGTATGCCTGAGAGCCGTGCTTATTGATCTGTGAGTAGGAGACGCAGGAGAACTAGCGATGAATATTGATCTGGGAGTAAGACGCAGGAGAGCTCACGATGAAGAAGAATGTATAACTCTCTCTAAAGCACCTGAGAGAATCAAAGCAACCGGAAATACACATCTAATATAGGAATTACTTTAATTCCCCTGGTCGCTCCTTTTCTTTATCTTAAAATAGCTGGAAGAAAGCCCATCTGTTTGAAATGCAGCACACAAAATGAAAAACATGGAACATTTGAAGCTGGTGTTTAGTTAAGAAATATTTGCAGGCCGAATTAAGGAAAAAAAAATATGCAAGAAGCACAGGAGTAGCAGGGAAAGAATTCCAAAAGATGGTTCTAGCCAAATTTGCTTCAGGAGCAAAATCAGCCATGACACACTGAGTGTTGGCTTTCACTGGGCTCACTTCCCTTAAATGACAGTCTCTATTTTTAGAAGTATTTGGCCAGTTTCTACCATCTTCCTCAGTACCTGATGGAGACTCAGAATTACAAAGAATAGAAAGAACCTTTGCTATAACTCTGCTCTACCTGAATCTCTGATGTTCTCCAGGAAGCTATATACAGCTCTTGGTCAACAGACCTTACTGGGAAGCTGTATAAACTTTTATAAATATGAACTCCCTGGGTGTTTTGAAACTGAGCTTCCCTAAAGGACATTAGCATTTTTAGATTTCACATCGTTAGTAATTAAAATTTATTTTACCATGCTGGATATACTGTTACATAAAATAAATTTAAAATGTAAGTTCTGGATCACACACACGGTAAAATCTTAGGGGAGAAATCAACTCTGACTAGAAAAATTAATCTGAAAAATTTCATTTAAATACACCTCCAAGAGAAGTTTTGCTTATTTAACTTTAAAATGTGAGCTGAGATACGTTTTTAAAAATATTTTCAAAGACTAGGGCACCTGGGTGACTCAGTCGGTTGAGCATCGGATTTTGTCTCAGGTCATGATCTCTCAGTTTGTGGGTTTGAGCCCCAAATCGAGCTGTGGACTGACAACTTGGGACCCTGGAGCCTACTTCAAATTCTGCATCTCTCTCTCTTTCTGCCCCTCCTGGGCTCATGCTCTCTCTATCTCTCTCTCTGTCAAAAATAAACTAAATATATGCATATTTTCAGGGCGCCTGGGTGGCTCAGTCGGTTAAGCCTCCGGCTTCGGCTCAGGTCAGATCTCACGTTCGTGGGTTCGAGCCCCGCGTCAGGCTCTGTGCTGACAGCTAGCTCAGAGCCTGGAGCCTGCTTCCAGTTCTGTGTCTCCTTCTCTCTCTGCCCCTCCCCCTCTCATGCTCTGTCTCTCTCTGTATCAAAAATAAAACATTAAAAAAATTTTTAATAAAAATATACATATTTTCAAAGATTATTTTTCATTCACATTTCCCCATCTTTGTAAACAGTTACCTTTTGTTGACTCAGCTGAAACAGCAATGTCAAAACCAGTGAGCTATAATGAGGTGGACACTGTGGTGGCCGTCAGTGGAGAGAAATGTGAGGAAATTTTTCACTATGACTGTGGTTTGTCACTTTCTTCATTTAGTTCTATTTGTTGTTGTTTTATAAATTGTGAGGCTATGTTTTTAATTGCAGATACATTTGGAATTTTATATTTATCTGGTGAAGTGACCGTCTGTCTCTAATAATACTTCTTGCCTTAACATCTACTTTTAAATATATATTACATCATAGACACCTGGCTTCCTTTTGGTTAGTGATTGTGTAGTGTATCTCTTTTTCTATTCTGTTTTTAATCTGTGTTTTGGTATTTGAGGTATGTCTTTCGTAAGCATCATATGCTGGAGTTTTGTAGCTGTTTTGTTTTTGTTATTAACCCATCTCTGCTTTTTAATTTGATAATTAATCACTTGCTATAAACTAATGGCTGGCACATTTGGATTTAATTCTACCATTTTCCTATTTGCTATTTGTTTAATTGTTTTGTGTTCCTTTTCTCTTTTGCCTTCTTCTTGATTAATCAAGTGTTTTTATTTTATCACATTTTTCTCCACTAGCTTGTCAAGTTATATATTCTTTTATTACTTTTCAGTGGTTACCCTAAATATTATCATATAACTTTGACATTTTAAAATCTGTTCCAAAGGAATATTTTTACCATTTTCCAACAAGGACCTGGTGATATATTTACTCTATGCTTCCTACCTTTTGTGATATGATTTGATTCTATATTTATTTATTTAGACTGCAAGCTATTATTGCTGTTGCTTTATATGGTTAATATTCATTCATGCTTAATTGCATGTTTATCTTTTCTGTGCTCCTCACGTTTAAATTTTGTCTCTATAACTAGATTGCCAGCCCCTTACACAAGGCTTATCCGTTGTCCTCAGAATATCAGTCTCCCTGACCACGTGCTGTGAACACCTTACGTTCTAGCCATATCAAATACTTACCTCCAACTGCGGGTCATCATGATGTAACGGGCTGGCTCTTTTGTCGCCATCTTTGCAAATGTCACTCCTTTTCCCTCCAAACCCCATATCTCTATCTTCCAGATTAGATCAAAGATCAGATGCTCCCTGTTCTGATCAGATCTGGATCTCATGTCCCTGGGACATAAATTTAATTGGCTATATTGAAATTTTATGTTGAAAGTTTACAAGATGGTTTTTCTACTAGACATTGAATTTCTTGGTATCGGGACAAACCTCTTTACCTCTGAATATGCTGCCCTGAGTTCTGTGTTTGGCACATGTTTTAGTTTTCTATGGCCTCTGTAACAAGTACCACAAGTAGGTGGTGTAAATTATAGAGATTTATTGTCTCATTGTTCTGGAGGCCAGAAGTCCAAAATCAGTGTTAACAGGGTTGGTTTCTTTTGAGGGCTCTGAGAGAATCATCTGTTCCTGGTCTTTCTCCTTAGCTCGTAGACGGCCTCTTCTATGCTCATACATTCTGTTTCTAAATTCCCAGATTATAAGGAGACCTATAGTATTTGATAGAGACCAACCTTCAGTTCATTTTAAATTAAGACTGTATCCCCAAGTAAGGCCACCTTCTGAAGTACTGAGGGTTAAGACTTTAACACATGAATTTTGGAGGGACACTATTCAATTCATAACAGCACATAATAGGTATTTAATTACTATCATGGAATAATTCATTTGAGGAATTAAGAATTTGTAGCACCTATGTGGACATAGAGTTTCTGATTGATCGACTCGCATGTTTGAGATAAAGGGACTCATCTTTCAATTTATACTACACAGTTTATATATAAAAGTTCTAGATAATACATGAGTTGACAAAAGATAAGCAAAATGATATAGATGTGTAAAGGCCCCTGTAGTGATAAAAATGATTTTTAAACTTACTTTCATGTATATATATAAAACAAAAAATTTTAGCTGAGACACACATACTTTAAAAGAACTTGTAATCACAAAGTATTTGTTTCTAAATACATTTCTGAAAACCAGAAACAAGCAATTTTTTTAAATATGAAAATTTGAATTAAGTCACTAGAGGGTGCTGTATGTCACTGTACATAGTAACTTAAAGAGAAGATGTCAATATTTCAGAATTATAAACAGTGATAGAAACTAAATTTATAAAGTGAGAATATCAGATATAGAGACACTTTAAGAATAAATCAGATTTGAACAAATTCACGTAATGTTTACAGAACATACTACCCAACAATAGCATAATACAGTCTTTGCAAATGCACATAGAACAATTACCAAGATAAACCGTATTCTAGGCTATTAAAGAAACCTCAGAGGACTTCCAAACAATTTAAGACATGTGAATATGTCATCTGACTACAATGAGATTAAATCAATAACAGATTCCTGGAAAAATCTCTAAATATTCAGAAACTAAATACCCTTCATTTATTATTATTTTAAATTAAGACTGTATCCCCAAGTAAGGCCACCTTCTGAAGTACTGAGGGTTAAGACTTTAACACATGAATTTTGGAGGGACACTATTCAATTCATAACAGCACATAATAGGTATTTAATTACTATCATGGAATAATTCATTTGAGGAATTAAGAATTTGTAGCACCTATGTGGACATAGAGTTTCTGATTTATCCATTTATTACTAATGGATCTAAATACATACATACATACATACATACATACATGATTAATGGAGTGTCTAGGGGCTGAGGTGGTTAAGCATCTGACTTTGGCTCAGGTCATGATCTCACGGTCTGTAGGTTTGAGCCCCACGGGACTTTGTGCTGACAGCTTCGAGCCTGGAGCCTGTTTCAGATTCTATGTCTTTCTCTCTGTCCCTCCCCTGCTCATTCCCTCTCTCTCTCTCTCTCTCTCTCTCTCTCTCTCTCTCTCTCCCTCCCTCCCTCCCTCTCTCCCTCGCCCTCTCCCTCTCTCAAAAATAAACATTAAAAACATTTTTTAAGATATAGACATTTTAACATGAAAATGAAAACAGTATATATCAAGATCTATGGGTTCATGGTAAAGCAGTACACAAGAGGAAAAATATCGAGTAAAATGCTTTTATTAAAAAAATTAAGTTCTCAAAACAGTGACCTCAGATTGCAACTAAATAAACTTAAAAAAAATAAAAAATAAAACAAATACAGAGTAAGCAGAAAACAATAAAATGATGATTAGAATGAAATCTAGGAAATGGAAAAAGAAAAGCAGTAGAGACAACCAATGAAATCTAAAGTTGGTTCTTTGAGCAAATCAATAAACTTGATAAAACCCTGACTATACAGACCAGATGATCATAAAAGGGAAGACCCAAATTAACAAGACAAGAACAGGAGTGATGACATTACTATAGACTCTACAGAGCTGCTATGAAACTACACATGGAATGAAATTGTTATTTTGTTTTTCTGATTTGTTGGGTTTTTGTTTTGTTTTTTGAGAGAAAGAGAGAGAGAGAGAGAGAGACAGAGACTGAGAGAATCTTAAGCAGGCTCCATGCTCAGCATAGAACCCGATGTGGGGCTCAATCGCATGACCCTGGGATCAATGACCTGAGCTGAAATCAAGAGTTAGATGCTTAACTGACTGAGTCACCCAGGCACCCCTGGAATGCAGTTTTAATAACCTAGGGACTAAGAAAAGAATACCTTTGTGTGATGACTGGTCTTCCCTACCCTGCCCTCTGTTGGCAATGTTGGAGACTTTCTTTGGGTTCTCTATAGCATTCTTCTACCTACCCCCTCATACTTTTAAATTACTTTTATATGTATGTAACTCCCACCCTAAACAAAGAGCTTCTGCAGACATTTGCTGAACAAAATGCTTGAAAATATGAAGGTATAAAACACTCTATATTATAGGAGCTGTAACATAGAGTTAGAGCAAACATCAGCAGACTCAGCAAGCTCACTTTGAGTGACTTCTTGGGGTGACCACCTGGTGGTCCCTCTGGAAGAAAAGACACCGTAGAAATAGCAGAAGGAAACAGCTGGATCTCTTTCTTGCCTGTCACCTCTAATTTGCTTTTTCTTAACTATTCATGAGATTGAGCATGTTTTCATAGGTTTTTGCCAC
Source organism: Suricata suricatta (assembly GCF_006229205.1). NCBI lineage: Eukaryota > Metazoa > Chordata > Mammalia > Carnivora > Herpestidae > Suricata > Suricata suricatta. Next base: position 48,311,508 of record NC_043714.1, read on the forward strand.
CTGCATTTCCTTTTTAAGAGATTGAAATTTTAGATTTTTTGCCCAATTTCTTTTTTGTTTTTGCTCAAAACTTCATAAAAATGGATAACTAGGATTTTAATCCTTTGAATTATACATTTGTTGCAATTTTTTTCTCAAGATAGCTTTATTTTTTACTATTGCTTATAGTGTCTTTTACTGTTTTTTTTAATTTATATTTTAGGCACCCAAGTGTTGTAGGTTTTATTTTTCTGAGTTTCCCAACTAATAAATGAAAAGGTACCCAGAATTTGAAATATACAATATACTAAATTTTCTTCTAACATATTGTTTTCTACTATAGGCTTAAATTCTTAACCCATCTGGAATAAATTTTGTATATGATATGATATGGAATCTACTTTACTTTTCTTCCAGGTTAAATGTCAGTAACACCACCACATTTATAAAGTAAACCATCATATTTTTGCAGAATTGAAATACCAACTTTTTTATACAGTTTCCATTTGCATTCAAGAATTTATTTTAGGACTCTGATCTCCTACCAATATTTTTCATTATTTCAATACTGATACTATGCTGTTAATTTTATGGTGAATTTTCAATTTGTCAATACTTAACAAGTTCCCCACTAATTTTAAGACTCATTTTGGTAGGGGCAACTGGTTGGCTTCATTGGTTAAGTGTCCAATTTGGCTCAGGTCATGATCTCTTGGTTAGTGGGTTCAAGTCCCACATTGGGCTCTGTGCTGACAGCTCAGATTCTGTTTCTCTCCCTCTCTCTCTCTCTCTCTCTCTCTCTCTCTCTCTCTCTCTCTCTCCCTCTCTGCCCTTCCCCCACTCCTGCTCTATCTCTCTCTCTTTCTCTCAAAAATAAATAAACATTAAGAAAGATTTTTTAATAAATAAAACTCATTTTGGTAGATATTTTAGATTTCCTGTGTGTGTAATTATATCATTTGCAAATTAAACTTTTATTTCTCCTTTTCCAGTATTTAAAACTTTTTCTTATTTGTATGTTTGCCAAAATCACCTTTGATATTATACCTTGAGGGAACTTGGGGGTATTCCTGTCTTATTCCTGATTTTATTAGAAATGACTTTATCATTCACCATTTTGTATAATATTTGCTTTTGGCTTCAGCAAATAGTCTTAATTATGTTTAAACATTTTCTTGTGTTCTTTTTAAATTTGATATGTAGATTTTGAAAATTACAAAAAGGTATCGAGAAAAGCATAACTATTGTAAATACACCAACCAAGATTAACATGGGTAATATTCCATTATCACTCTAGTCAGTATTTTCATTTACACTATGTATTAAATTTTATCAAAGCCTTTTTATTAACTTCTATAAGCATGAACTTCCTTTATAATTTGTAGATGTACCTAATTATATTAATGATTATATGTTTCTTAATTTTTTCAAGTTAAGTTTGTTTTCTTGTAATAAATCCTATTTGGTTATATGGAGCGAATCTCACCTTATTGCTAAATTTGGTGACATGACAGTTTTGGCATATTTATTAATGAATTGATCTATTTTTTCTTTTTCATATTAAATGTAACATATTTGTATTAGGTTTATGCTTCATCATGATTCTTTTTGTTTAAAATAGATTAAATGCCCTAAGAAGTGTATTCTGTTTAAAAATTTGTTCAAACTCAGCTACAAAACCAGGCTTCTTAGTACAGTGACTTTTCAGTTACATTTGTAGGATCTTTAATGGTGATCAATCCATTTAGAGATTTTCTCTCTCCTGGGGTCAATTTTTCATAGTATTTATTTTAGTATGAAATCATTTTCTCTAGATCCTTAAGTTTCCTGCCATGTATTCTTTTAAAGTTACACAAACTTGCATAATCTCTCACAATTTGAAAATTACTTCCATATCTGTGATTTTATGTTCCCTCAATGTCAATGTCAAAAAATTTACTGCTCTATTTCCTTGTCTGATAGCCATAGTTTTTATTGCACCTTTCAAAGTACCAGTTTTTATATTTCTTTATCCTTTCTACAATTTTTGTGTTGACTTTTTTCAACTTGGGCTTTAAAATAATCACCTTTAAGTTGGCAACAAGACTCTTTTTTAAATCTTTTATTTATTTTTGAGAGAGAGAGAGAGAGAGAGAGAGAGAGAGAGAGACAGAGTGTGAGCAGGGAGGAACAGAGAGGGAGACACAGAATCTGAAGCAGGCTCCAGGCCCTGAGCTGTCAGCACAGAGCCTGATGTGGGGCTCAAACCCACCAACTGGAGGAGTTCACTATTTATTAAATATCTTCTGTACAAATGGTACCTACTGGCACTAATCATTCCAAGCCTCCCTTGGAAAGATGGAATATTCCAAAGAGGAAGGTAAAGAAGTGAAAGGTACATGTAGGTCTGCAGAGTGTGTGAACTCCCAGTACATTTTTTTTGTCTGTAGCTTCCCATGGTATCCCTAGATTCCTTCACCCAACCAAGGTTGAAATTGAGGAACACAGACAAAAGCAATCACTGACTATTAAGGTAAAAACAAACAATTCATGAAGACTTTAGCATGACCAAGGTAAAATAGGAATCTCTTATCTCTAAAAGAATCTTCTCTTGTATCTATATCTCTTCACATATTTTGTTTTACTGTCAGCAGTATTTCTAAAAAGAATTTGTTTTAAACAATGCTTCTGTTGACATTAAATTTATGCCAACCTCTGTGGTAGTCTGGGGGGAAAAAAGAAACCTCTCCAAAGGATAGGATAACATTCACCCCCTAAGCACCCAAACCTGTGAATATCACCATATAGTCAAAAGGCTAAATGCTACCTTACTTGGTGAAGGACCTTTGTAGATTTTATGAGGATAAGTGTTTTGTAATGAGATCATCTTGAATTCAAAGTGCCAACACAAATATTTTTCTATAAGAGAGAATCAAAGGAAGGTTATACACATATACACATGCACATGCCTGTGCGCGCGCGCGCGCACACACACACACACACACACACACACACACACACACAGTGGAGAGAGGCAGAGATGAAGCCACAAACGAAGTAACACTAGAAGCCTGCAGCCACTAGAATGTTCTGTGGCCACTAGAAGCTGTAAGAGGTAAGGAACAGATTCTCCCATTAGAACATAGACACCTTAATATCACACCTTGGCCTTCAGAACTGTGAGAAAATACATTTCTCTTTTTTTAGGCCCCCAAGTTTTTGGTAATGTATTACAGCAGCCATAGGAAACTAACTGCTTTATTTCTTAAATTCAATGTTTTTTATATGTTAAGGAGAAACCTCTAGAGCCTATCATCATATTTTATCATTTAATAAAGGTAAGAACTGAAATTCAGTTCACGAAGATTCATTTGAAATGGTCATCTTTCAGCAAGACAAAAGAAGGCCAGAGGCAAATTACTAAAACTGATAAGACTCAAGTTCTAAACTCCAAGTAGTTCCTGCTCAAGTTCATATTGATTACAAACCAACAAAGTCAGTTTTTATTGATATCCATTAATGGATGGGCAGACATTGGAGTCTCACTGACTAGTTTTTTAGATTTTTATGTTTATTTTGTATTTTTGAGACAGAGAGAAACACAGCAAGAGTGGGGGAGGAGCAGAGAGAAAGGGAGACACAGAATCTGAAGCAGGCTGAGCTGTCAGCACAGAGCTCAACACAGGGCTTGAACCCCGAACTGTGAGATCATGACCTGAGCTGAAGTCGGTCTCTTAACTGACTGAGCCACCCAGGCTCCCCACACGGAATTTATTTTGATTTCTTTTATATATCTATAAGGTAACACTGATTAGAGGGAAGCCATAATAAACCCAAGTCACATGGGCATAAAATTTTACTTATCTATGCCTTCTAATTTTTTATTCATGCTGCAAGTTAAAGTATATATGTCATAAGCACATCAGATTTCATAATAAATACCAAAGAATTACCTTGCTTTAATAACAGTTTGAACAATTATATTTTATAGACATTATCTCGAATCTTTACAGTGGTTTTGAAAATTAGATTTTAGGGGCGCCTGGGTGGCTCAGTCAGTTAAGCCTCCGACTTCGGCTCAGGTCATGATCTCATTCATGGGTTCGAGCCCTGCACCAGGCTCTGTGCTGACAGCTAGCTCAGAGCCTGGAGCCTGCTTCAGATTCTGTGTCTCCTTCTCTCTCTGCCCCTCCCCCTTTCATGCTCTGTCTCTCTCTGTATCAAAAATAAATAAAACATTAAAAAATTTAAAAAAATTAGAATTTAGTTTCCATTTTAGAAATGAATTAAATGAGAATTAGACTGTCATTTGCTGAAGGTTATAAAGCCAAAAAGATACAAACTAAGAACGTTCTGACTTTCTAGCCTATATTCTTTCCACTATACTGCATTTCCTCTTAACTCTGATAGTTGCCACCACATATTGCTTGAAAAGGAAAAAAAAACAAACAACACCTTAAATTAAAGCTGGACCTTTTTCTTTGTCTTTTTCTTCCTTTTCCCCCTTCCCTTCCTCCCCCACATTTTTTTTCTCTTCTTCCCTCCATTTCTCATCAAAAGGATCTTTGAGTCGGCTTGGAGATAAAATTAAAATTGTTATTTTTTTCTATAATAAAACCTGTACTGAGTTCTTTTATCTTTGTTTACCTAATTAGTGATAAAACTGACTTTATCACTTATATCTATGTTTACCTAATTAGTGATAAAATTGATCTTAGCACCCAATTTTCTTGTGCTTCATGTATTGTTTTGTTCTAAAATTCTTGTTAGTACCACCTTTACTCCCAGGAATAGAGGCATATAGAGCCTAGTGACCTATGACAAAGAGGCAAAGATAGTATAGTAGAGCAAAGATCTTTCCAGTAAACAGGGCTGTAACAGCTGGACATCCGTATGCATAAAAATGAATCTATAAACCAACCTCACACGCTTCACAAAATAGATCACAGATCTAAATAGTAAACACAAGGCTATAAAACTCTTAGATCACATAGGAGAAAACCTAGGCAACCTTGGGTTTGTTGATGCTTTATAGATACAACACCAAAGGCACAATCCATGAAAGAAATATTTGATAAGCTGGACTTCATTAAAATTAAGTACTCTGCAAAAGACAATGCCAAGAGAATTAGAAGATAGGCCACAGACTTGGAGACAGTACTTGCAAAAGATACATCTGATAAAGTCTGTTTTCTAAATTATACAAACACTTGAAACTCAATAAGAAAATAACGCTTTTTAAATGAACATCAGCGGCACCTGAGTGGCTCAGTTGGCTGAGTGTCTGACTCTTGATTTTGGCTCAGGTCATGATCCCAGGGTTGTGGGATCGGGCCCTGTGTCCGGCTCCTGGTTGGGCATGGAGCCTGCTTAACATTCTCTCTCTCCCTTTCCCTTGGTCCTCCCCCACTCCCCCCAAAAAATAAATAATGATATCATGTATCATCAGAGAAGTGCAAATTGAAATAATGAAAAATGGCTACACAGCTATTAGAATGTCCCCAATCCAGAACACGACAACACCACGTGCTAGTGAGGACGTGGAGTACAGGAACTCTCCTTCATCGCCGGTGGGAATGCAAAATAGTGAGGCCACTTGGGAAGACAGTTTGGTGGTTTCTTACAAAACTAAACCTATTCTTACCATATGATCCAGCATCATGCTCCTGGGTATTTAACTGAATGAGCTGAAAACTTATGTCCCCACAAAAACCTGTGCACAGATGTTTATATCAGCTTTATTCATAATTATCAAAATGTAGAAGCGATCAAGATGTCCTTTAGAAGGTGAATGAGTAAGCTGTGGTGCAATCGGATAATGGAAAATAATTCAGTGCTGAAAAGAAAGGGAGCTAGAAAGTCATGAACATTCTTGGAGGAAACTTGAATGCACATCACTAAGTGAAAAAAGCCAATCTGAGAAAGCTATATAATGTGATTCCACATGTATGACCTTCTGGAATAGGCAAAACTATGGAGATAATAATAAATTCAGTGGTTGCCAGAGGGTTAAGGGAGTGATGGGGTAAAACACAGAAGATTTTTAAGGTGGTAAAACTACCTTACCTTGATGATAAGCTAACAATAGATTCACATCATTATACATTTGTCCAAACCCATGGAAACTACAACACCAGAAGTGAACTCTGAACTGCAGACTTGGGTGATTATGATGTGTCAGTGTAGGCTCATCAGTTGTAACAAATGGATCCCTCTCGTGGGGATGTTGGTAATGGGGGAAACTGTACAGGTGTGGGGGCAGAAGGTATATGAAAAATCCCTGCACCACCTTAATTTTGCTGTGAAGCTAAAATTGCTCTAAAAGTCCTTTTAAAAATGACCACATTTACTTAGGGTGTTTTATCCTCGGATAGTGGCTCTGTTTTTTCATTGTCTCAGAAACGGTATAATATCTTTCCGATTGTCCAAGTTACAATTTTCAAATCATCTGTCACTTGACTTTCCATCACCCAAGTTCTTTTCACATGTGTAACTAATCAAATTCTGTCCAATTTTAAGGTGGGAAGCATAGGCCAATTGAAAAGTGTAATTAACACTCACACCCAAAGGCACTTATGCCAAAAACAAAAAAAAAATGTGCATGCGGCTTCAGGGACTTCACAGATGTCTCAGCACTTGCCCTTGGACGGTGTCTTAGAAACCTGCCGCTGCTGAGCGTTTTCTCTTTAATCTGTGTCAGCTTTGCATCCACACTCCACCCTGCAGTGTTCGTCTTTCACCCGAATTACAGTTTAGTCTCTCAACTGATTCTGACTCCTGTCTCCACTCTATTCATTAACCAGATGCCAGGATAAACTTTCTAAAATAGGTAACTGAGCAGACCCGATCCTGTCAATGCCTGGAACCAGCTCATATTGGTAGGCAAGTACTGACAATAGATGTTTCTTCCCAGCTCAAAGCTGAGGGATAGGTTGGTACCTTGAAATCAGCCACAGTGGGAGTACCTACACTATGAACGTTGGTAAATAGTACAATTCAGACTTTTTTGTTTAGAGAACAGGTTTAATAGCACAGTACAGCCTGTATTTTTAACTTCCAGGGTTTCCCATTGTCCAAAGTTCAAACTCTTAGCATTTTAGACCTCTGTAATCTGGTCTTAAATGTCTTTTCCAGCCCCATTTCCTTCTATTCTCCATGGCCAAAGCTACGATCTCCAGCCACACCAAGCTGCTTTTAGTCCCCTGAGTATAGTAAAGGATTTCCAATGTCTGTAACTCAGAACGCGCCAGCGCCAATGCCAAGAACCATTCTCAAAAGCTTAATCTATTTTGTTCAAAGTTGGTCATAAATATCGCCCTTGCTGACCAGTCTTTAGTAGTAGTACCCCATAAAAATCAATCCCCACTGTGCTTCAATAGCAGATCTTTACGCCTCCCAGGACATTTAACAAGGGTTTAATACTCATTTAGTGAGCGCCCTCTAGGCAATGGCAATGTATTTCTGTTCGAAATGTATTGTAAGTTCCTTCTAGTCAAAGATTGTATTTACCTTTTTGATTCCCAAGACTGACCCTCCATCCTACGTTTAGAACTTTATCCACTGTAGACATGTGCAATAAGTTTGTTGAGTCTAATCAAAACCCTTTCTGGTTCTAGTACAATTCAACATCTCATTTAATTTGTAATAGGGTTCTAGGTAATGAAGCTATAACAAAGCCTATATACGTGTCTGTATAACTTGTGGCACGGTTGAAAATGAGTATAACTGTTAAGAGAGTAGAAGATTATATCTATAGTACAAACCATTGTCTTCAAGGCACACAGAGAAGTACTTCTGGGCAATTTATTTCTTGTTCTGAAGGTTAATTTATGACTTTCCTTCATTACATTAACTCTGTGCTGAGAACCCCTAGTGAGGACAGTCGTTGGTAAAACTACTCTTAGGAGCGGGTTTGAGAATCTGTTTTGCCCAGCTTTGGTGGATATTAACCAAGCTAGATGTCACATCTTCCCTATGACTCATTTCTCACAACAGTCAGGAAGAATGAATATTTCTATTCCTAAATTCCCAAAGAGGAAAGGAAGGCAAAAGAAGACTGTGTGGTTTGTTCACATTTAGCATGAAATGTGAATAGCATATGCACTGACACAAAGCAACCAGACAGCATTTTAATTGCTCATCTAACCTCCGGAAAGAGTCACCATCTGTTGAAATTCTGAAGATTAAAAGATATAAAACCTGACAAAAAACTGGAAGCACATAATAAACCATAGAGCCTAGTCACAAATCTTGGGAAATATCCACAGTAAAGTGTAATTTATCTACAAATAAGAAAAGAATAATACCTGCAATTAAAAGACAGTGCCAGGAAGCATTCACATGGGGATAGAACACAAAATGATATAGTGTTTTAACCTTTGAAAGACAGTCCACAACGAAAGCCTTGTTTTCTGTGGTTAAGGTAATACCCTTCACATTCTCCTTGGAAATCAAAACTTGTCCCTAAACAACCTGTTTTTTGTGTGTGGGTTTTTGGGTTTTTTTTTTTTGTCACCAAGATGAGTTTCAGTCAAATTATCAAAGGTGACCTGATATTTGACCGCTGTCACAGAGACAAGTCCTTCATCTCTGGAAATGTCAAAGTTTTGCCACCCATCAGTTTTTAATAGGTATTTTTTAAATCCCATTTTGTAAGTAAGAATTGTAAACACTATAAAACTGAACTTCAGTATTCCAGCAACCTTTTTTTTTAATTAAAAAAAATTTTTTTTGAGAGACAGAAACAGCGCGAGCAGGGGAGGGTCAGAGAGAGAGAGACGCAGATGCAGAATCCAAAGCAGGCTCCAGGCTCTGAGCTAGCTGTCAGCACAGAGCCGGATGCGGGGCTCAAACCCACAATCTTAAGATCATGACCTGAGCCAAAGCTGGATGCTTAACCGACTGAACCACCAGGCGCCCCATATCCCAGGTACTTCTCATGTGCACAACAGAGTTTTCAAAGTGGGTAAAGTCTACTAGTGAAACAGATATTAATGTGTTGATCTTGCCTCAAATCTTCATTCCACTTCATGAAATCATGCTGGTTTTATAGTGATTAGAGAGAGGTGACATTTCAGTGGAATCCCTGCCTTAACTATAATCACCACTCAATAGACATTTGTTAATAACAGCAGCTAATATTGCTAGAGTCTTAATAACAGCAGCTAATATTGCTGGAGTCAAAAAGTGTTACATTATTAATCCCCTTAATCTGACCCCATCCCTGTGAGATCAGTGCCATTAATAGCATTTTACACTGGAAGAAACTAAGGCATCAAATGTTTTTTAGAGGAGGCTTTATACACAGCTGGGAGCCCAATGTGGGGATTGAACTGATAACCCTGATATCAAGACCTGAGTTGAGATCAAGAGCTGGATGCTTAATGGACTGAGCCACCAGTAGCACTGAGCCACTGGTTGTTGTTTTTTTTTTTTATCTGCTCAATATCAGCTAGTAATTCTTAAAGTTGGAATTCCAACCTAGCCAGTCTGTTGCCACTACCCACACAGTTAGCCATTATTTTAACCTAAAAAAACGTTCTGATAAAATTTTAACAATACATGTTATTTATGAACTCACATGTAGTGGAACTTCTAGAAGACACTTATTTTTAGCAGTTAAGTGACAGCATTCACAATGTTCTCAAAAACACTAGACCTGTTAAGTTGTAGCTCATAATTATGAAATGCTTACTATATGTCAGATACCATGTGCTACCAGGAATCTGAAAATTAATTAGGAATGACCCTGCCTTCCAGAATTTTAGAGTTGCAGGAGGCAGATTTATAAATATAGCACAGCTGTGTGGCATAGGGCTATTGTAGGACTACACAGAACCCCAAGAGAGGACGAAGGATGCCATGTCCTCCCCCCAGGAGAGACTAGGGAAGGAAGTTACGAGGAGGTATTACATGGTTGGACACTGTGGTAGATGGAATAATGCTCCCACCCCCAAACATGTCTACGTCCTTTTTTGTTTTTAATCCCTGGAACCTGTGAATGTTACTTTTCACAGCAAAATGGACTTTGCATATGATTAAACTAAGGATCTTGAGATGGGGGAGATTATCCTGAATTATACAGGTGGGCCCAACATAGTCACAAAGGTACTATAGGAAAGAGGGAGAAAGGAGAAAAAGAAGCAAATATAGAAGCAGAAGTCAGAGTGAAGTGATTGTTGGCTTTGAAGATGAAAGAAAGCTACAACTCAATGAATGAAGGCAGCCTCTAGACACTGGAAAAAACGAAGTGCAGAGTTTTCCCCAAACCCTCAGGAGGACCATAGCCCTGCCACATCTTGACTTGAGCCCCACAAAACCCGTTTCAGACCTCTGAGCTCCAGAACTGTAATATAATGCATCTGTGTTGTTTTAACGCACTATGTTTGTGCAATTTGTTGTAGCAACAACAGGAAACTAATACACGCTTTAGGTTTTAGATCTTCAGTGTCAACTGCAGTTGTCGCTGGCCACTTGTACAGATGTTTTATTAGTTTCTCTTATGTCACTTCATGGAATTTACTGACATCTTAACTATGCAATTATTGTTTTTGTTTATTTAATGTTTCTTCCATTAAACTCCATAAGAGCAGTGGTACGCTTTGTCCTAGCACAATGCATCACACGTGCAGAGCACTCAGTGATGTTTGATGAGGAGAAATAAAAAATAGGAATGAGCTGAGGCTTCGTATACCTCAACCTACAGGTGAAGATGTGTAGATGGGCCCGTTCAGGAAAAAAAGTTATCCATGTGTCTGGAACCAGAGGAGAGGAAAGGACGAGAAAATTGGGGGTTCTGCTCAGTAGCTTGGTCTTCACGACTTCATTCTACAAGCAACAGATGTCATGCCAAGATTTTTTTTAACTTTATCAGATTTGTTTTATTAAAAATCATTCTCACAGTATTGTGGGGAATGATTGGAAGGAACCAAGACTAGAAGCAGGAAAATGAGACTTTTGCATTAGCCCGATATGGAAATTAGGAGTCTCAACCAAAGGGATGAAGAGATAGAGGGAGGCAACTAATTTACACAATAAAAAGTGACTTTTTTCTTTTAGAAGGCATACTCTTGGCAAAAATAAAGAACACATGTTAAGTAAACAATTTTGGCAGTGTTTCAGTTATTATCTGGTCTCGATAATTTGTATTTCTAAAGAAATTTGAGTCTTCAGAGTTCTGAGAACATTTTAAACATAAAACAGCATTTTACAAACTTCACTAAAAAACAAAAATCATGATTTTTCTTACCACGTGTTTATCATCTGCACTATTGTATATGTAGTGTTTTTGTTTAAAGAAACATTAAATCCACAATTTCAAGAAATCAGCCTCGTTCTAGGCAAGAACAGTAAAATCACGATTCAGAGTGCCACCAGTGTTTTCCTAAAATGTATTAAAATATTTAACTGCCAAAGCAGTCTTAACTGTTTACTACCTAAAATCGTTTCACTCCGTTATGGTTGATATGGAGAATAGTTCATCTGTATGACAAGCATGCCTCTCTAAAAACATAATAAAACAAGTTTGCAAAAGAAAACTGAAACTAAGAATTAAGAACACTTTGGTTCTAAAAACGAATAAAACAAGTTTGCAAAAGAAAACTGAAACTAAGAATTAAGAACATTTTGGTTCAACTCTAATGTCTACTTTTTTTTTTTCTTTTTTTGATGTTTATTCATTTTTGAGAGAGACACAGCAGGAGCCAGGGAGGGACAGAGAGAGAGGGAGACACAGAAAATGAAGCAGGCAATGAAGTCTTTGAGCTATCAGTACAGAGCTCATGGCGGGGCTCAAACTCACAAGCTGTGAGATCACGACCTGAACCAAAGTCGGACACTTAGCTGACTGCGCCACCCAGGCGCCCCTCACGTCCACCTTTGATCTGGTGTTCACATTGTAAGTCATTGAACGGAGTCTCATGTATTCCTCTGAGAAACGAGAGCAATTGCCAGGCAGGCATGGAAAGGACCTCTTTCTTCACCTCCACGTTCTACAGCCACACTGGCTTCCAACTTTGTGCCAAATTGCTCCTATGGAAATCATTTTCTATTACCAGCAAAAGTGATAAACATTAGAGATTTTAGTATTTCTTTTTTGAGTTACTACCATTGCCCAGGGCAAAACAGGATGTTTTCTCTGAGTCAAATCTAAGTCTTCCATTATCCACTGGTTTAATTAGATTTTTCAACAACTCCCCAAGATTTTTCTCCCCTGTTGTTTTGCTTTGCCTTGTTATACTGTTCTATGCATCGGCGACAACAGGGGGAGCTACAGTGTGCCCCCCATCTTCTAAAAGATTCTGGGCTCTAAAGGATAGAATATTCTATCGCAAAATGAGCCATCTTAAATTGAACCATCTTAAATCTGGGGAAGCTGAAATTTAAAGCATTCCATAGGCCATATTACTTAAAATAGTCCATCAAGTCAACACAGTGTAAATTTAATTTCAAATATTTTAATCACTGGTTTTAGATGTGAAATTGTAAATGTGGGGTATACAAGTGGAGAGTTTGGCTTTCGGAATTTCTCCTTTCAGTATGGCTTTATCCCACGGGCATTAACTGAACATAGGATGAATTAACTGAATCAAGCGTTCCTTCACGAAACCACTGTGGTGTAACCAAGTCATACGTAAATCAGCAAAATCTTGTTGTTTTCTGATTATATTATTTTGAGAAATGTAATTGAGCAGCTTGAGCCTCAATTTACGTTCATGGATATTATTTTTTAAAATTGCTAAACTTCAGGAGCATAAATAAGGGAACTGTTTAATCTGCTCAAAAGTGAACAACAGCCAGCTGCCTCAGGAGTTTGAAACAAAATTCCTTAAAGGCAATATTTGCATAGAAACAGGGAGTTGCCTAATCAAATTTTTTTCAGCCTCTATGCCTAGCTACTACTTTATTTAATTCTGCACAACATTTAAATGTAGAATAATTATAACATAAATTAAAAATATGTATAATTTAATATACTTAAACTTTGTGTGTATGTGTGTGTGTATAAACTTAAAATATTCTCCTAGGGACTATACTTAAAAAATACTTTGGGTGTGTTTCTCATAGCACCTTTTCACCATGAATATTAACTCTCTTCCTCCAAGTAACATCAAAGCAGATAAAATATGGACACATATATGAAGGTTATTTGGCTGTGTAATGCCTTAAGTACATAGTTTAAAACTGGAAAGAGATGTCAGAAACATAATTTAAAATTAGATACAAAAACCTAACAATATGGAATACCTACTCTATTAAAATAAAAGTAAACTGTTAATTTATATCTTTAAATATACATTTATTTTACCTCTATAGGTTAAAAAAATACAATTCTTCTCTATAACATTAATGAATAAATTGACAAATATATCTTTTAAATTGTGAAACAAACTATTTTGGAAATATTAAATATACGTAATACTATAATATATATGTACTACAGTGTGTTATGAACACACAGACACAGGGGCGCCTGGGTGACCCAGTTGGGTAAGCATCTTCATGACCTCAGGGTTTGGGATCTCAGGATTCAGGGACTGCGGCCCCAGCTGGGCTCCGTGCTGGCAGCTCAGAGCCTGGAGCCTGCTTCAGATTCTGTCTCCCTCTCTCTCTGCCCCTTCCCTGCTTGCACTCTGCCTCTGTCTCTCAAAATAAATAAACATTAAAAAAATTTTTTAAATAAAATATACATACATATATATAATTTCCTCTTTTTTCACATAATGAAAATATACATTACCAGCTTATCATTCCTATGATCAAAACCCCACCCTGTTTAAATTTTGGGAAAGCCTATCTATCTCATGAAACTGAGATTTTTTTGGTATTTAAGACAGAAAGTCTATTTTCCCTACACACCTCAGCTTAACAGTAAATATCCCCATTAGTTTCAGAACCGAACACGTGACTAGTGTTTCTCTTGTTGCTTCTGAACCTTTTACAACTGAATACTTAGGACATCTACATCTAAACATTCATAATATGTTGGATTGGCTTCTTTGTCCAGAATTCCAACCAAGCAATCTAGAAATAATTATGGCTTTTAAACTCTGAGGTTAATTAAAATCTGCATATACTTTTGGTAACTTAAGTTGTTTTACCTATTTAAAGACTTAAAAAATATGGATTAAAATAACATAATCAAAATATTTGAAATATTTTGAATATGGAAGGAATATTTAAAATAAAGGGAATAAAATTAACTTGGCTAATTTAGCATTTGAATAATCAGGAAAAAATTCTCTGACAACTTTTATCTTCCTGTATATTTAAAAATCTGATTAATACAGCAATTTGTAGTCACTAGAGAAAACCTGGAAAATAAAAAAAATTATGAGGAAGGCAATTACACATGATTACTCCTAACAGAAAATAACTATTCCCATTTTTGTGGATCCTCACCCAACGATTCACATACGTGTTCTGAGTCATACATATATCCACACACATTTTCTTTCTCTCACGTAGCTAAGGTCATGGTATATACTGTATAAACTTTGCAAGTGTTATTTTCCTGCTATTCTGTTTTTTTGCTAGAATAATGCTTAAAAAATACAAATAATATGTCAAAGTGATATATTAAAATTTATCTTATTTTTCAGATTTAAATCATTTTCAATTTTACCCAATTTTAATAACACTGTGACAGAACATGCTTGTAAATCTTTTCCTCTGAATCGCTGATCATGTTTAAATCTTTTTCCAATTTCCAATATTTTACTCTATTTTTTATTTAATTTTAAAATTTTATTTATTTTAAAATTTTATTTATTTATTTTTATTTATTTATTTATATTTCATTTTATTTGAGAGGAAGAGTGCACTTGCATGCAGGGAAGGAGCAGAAGGAGAAGGAAAGAGAGAATCTTAAGCAGGCTCCATACCCAGCTCAGAGCCAGACCAGGGTTTTCATCAGGGGCTCAATCCCACAATCGACCTTGAGGTCATGACCTGAGATCAAATCAAGAGCCCAACAATGCTTAAACACCTGTTCCTCCCTGGCAGGCCTGCCCCTGACATTTTTCACAGGAGTTACCAAGATAGTAAAGTTATATACATGTGAAATTATTTTTCCTTCACAATCTTTGTCTTATACATGTTTCTGCGTCTTGTTGTTCTCACTCACTAAAGCATAGGAAAGTCTAAGTCAATTAGTATCCATTTTTTAATGGTGACATCATATGCTATGGTACAGATGAATCTTAATTTATTCAACCTTTCATCTATGGTTCATGATTAACTCTGTTGCCAGGTTTTAGTTACTATACCAAATGCTGCAATAAAATTAAATATAAATAATATAAATATAAAATAAATATAATATGCTAATGCGTTTATTTCCAGAAATTAGTTTCCAAGGATTTGCATGCTACTTTTACGGATACAATGCATTTCACATTGTAATAGATATGGGCAGATTAAGTTCTTAAAATTTGCAAAATCTTATGCTTCTGTAAGTAATATATAGAATTTAATTTTCCCCATGTGCCCACCAGCAATAGGTATTGTAATGTTCTGTCCAGTCTAATTAGAAGAAAGTGATATATCAGGGTCATTTTAATTTGCATTTTTCTTATTGTTAATGAAGTTGGGAATCATTCAATGAATTTATTTGCTATTTGGATTTATTCTCCTGGTAATTGCCTACCTATATATATTTCCTATTTTCCTATTTATTTTTTCCTGTGAATTTGTAAAAGATTTTTAGTAAATTATAGATATTAGTTCTTTGTGTGCTACATACATTACAATGGTTTTTCCAAATCAAATATTTACATATACACGTTGTTTGTAGTATTTTGTGCCTGATAAAAGTTAAGTACTTAAGTAGTCAAAAATGTTTACCTCCTCTTATGTCTTTCTTCTCCATTTTAAGAAAGCATCTTCTACATCTTGGCTTTATATACATACAGTCTCTAGTGTTTCTTGTAATATGTTTCATGTTTTTACATTTATATTTTGTATTTAATGTTTATCTGCTCTAATTTGCTTGTATGTGGCATAAAGTCTGGAATCATTTTTTATTTCTTCCAAGATTAATAGCCAGTTGACTCAGCACAAATTAATACGTAATCTGTTTTTCCCATTGAATTAAGCTATTTGGTATGTAATAAACTATTATACTTAATAGGTATGTTTCTGAATTTCTGTAAATTCTATTTATCTATTCCTATGTTGACATTATGTTGATATGATTGCAAAGGCTTTATATATTTTTTTGGATTATGATCCCTGATAAGGCAAAGCCATACATTCTAATTAACATATTCTGGCTCTATCTTGACATTTAATCCACTATATATATTTGAGTTTATTTTATCCAGTATTTTTTTTACCTAAAAATAAACTTGTTGGGATGCTACTTGGAATTGTATAACATTTATAAGTTTAATTTCTGGAGAACTTCTCTGAAGTTCTTCATATTTAAGAACTTTGCAGGTCCTCCAAATATTTTATTCTGCTGAATGCATACTGGCTTGGTTGGGTTTGGGTTTCTGAGTTGTAGCTCTTTTCTCTCAGTAATTTATAGAGGTTGTATCACTGCTTTTCAACTCGGTTGTGAACGAAATGTCCAGCGTCAATCTGATTTTCTATTCTTCTGTAGATTACTTTTTTTTTTCTGCATGGATGCTTGCAAACTTGAGAATCTTGCCAGAATTCGCCTAGGTGAGTACATTTTCTGACTCAACCCGTCTAGAATTT
Source organism: Suricata suricatta (assembly GCF_006229205.1). NCBI lineage: Eukaryota > Metazoa > Chordata > Mammalia > Carnivora > Herpestidae > Suricata > Suricata suricatta. Next base: position 48,328,167 of record NC_043714.1, read on the forward strand.
ATTAAGTCCTTTCAACTGGCAATGCAGATCTTCCTTCAGCTCAGAAGAAAATCTTCTATTATTTGCTTGATTATTCCCTCTGACATCTGTTCCATTCTCCTCCTGCAATCCCCATTTTTCACTTTTTAATTCTATTGAATCTATCCACTAACTCTCTTATGTTTTCCATTTTATACCTTCGATCTATTTATACTTCCCTCAGTGCTTTGGGATAGTGCTTCAATTTGATCTTCAGGCTAATAATTCAGGTTTCAATGAAAATCATCCTCTCCTTCATTTATATACTGAATTGAATAGTTATGAAAAATCAAGTTTTAGCTCCAAAAAAAGTGCTCTTATTTTTCTCTTCAGCTTATTTTTTGTCTCCTCTAGAAGCTCTATTTGACTTGGGATGAATTCCATTTATTCTGATTGATTTTTCTATTTTTGGCTTTCAGTCCCCTTAGATGGGTGGGGTTTTCCCCCCTTCATCTGCTTATGAGGGCTCTGCCAGCCTTGAAGTTCCCTACGTGAAAGCATTCTTCTAGGCAGTGGAAGGTAAGAAGTCTACCCATCTGTGTTGATGGTACAGACACAGGCTGGCTGCCACTTTAGTGATGAGGCCTCTGCAGGAATATTGTGGGACAGTGAGAACCTTCTTCATGAGCATCTACACTCCTCTAAGGGCCAAGCGCTTACCAGGACCCACTACTCTCAGACTTTACTTTGGGGTTTTTGTTTTGTTTTGTTTTGTTTTGTTTTGTTTTAATAATAGTTTATTGTCACATTGGTTTCCATATAACACCCAGTGCTTCTCCCCACAAGTGCCCCCCACCATGACCATCACCCCTTCCTGCCCTCTTCTTCCCCCTTCAGTCCATGGTTCGTTTTTTAGTATTCAGTAGTCTATCATGATTTGTGTCCCTCACTCTCCCCAGCTCTCTTTCCCCCTTCCCCTCCCCATGTTCCTCTGTTAGGTTTGTCCTGTTAGACCCATGAGTGCGAACATATGGTATCTGTCCTTCTCTGACTTATTTCGCTTAGCATGACACCCTCGAGGTCCATCCACTTTGCTACAAATGGCCAGATTTCATTCTTTCTCATTGCCATGTAGTACTCCATTGTGTATATATACCACATCTTCTTGATCCATTCATCAGGTGATGGACATTTAGTCTCTTTCCAAGACTTGGCTATTGCAGAAAGTGCCACTATGAACATTGGGGTACATGTGCTCCTATGCATCAGCACCTCTGTATCCTTTGGGTAAATCCCTAGCAGGGCTATTGCTGGATCATAGAGGAGTTCTATCAATAGTTTTTTGAGAAGCCTCCACACTGTTTTCCAGAGCGGTTGCACCAGTTTACATTGCCACCAACGTGTAGGAGGGTGCCCGTCTCTCCACACCCTCGCCAGCATCTATAGTCTCTTGATTTGTTCATTTTAGCTCTAATAATTATATAGTCATTATTGTGAGTCTCATCATAAGGGAAATACAAATCAAAACCACACTGAGATACCACCTCACACCGGTCAGAGACTTTACTTTGAAACTCATGCTATTCCCAATCTGTAAGGAAGAAATCCTAGTACCAGTTTTCTTCAGTAAGATTCCAAACAAAACCTAGAGCATTGCTTGTACACATCTGCCTATAAACCCTGTAGCCATTTGTATCAGTAGAGACAAATACCTTGTGCTTAGGCTATAAAAACAGGAAGAGGGACAGAGATTGTATTTCAGTCACTGTTTTCCCAGAATACTTCTCAACTATTTTCCAAAGTTTGCATTTTCTTTCTATATGTTCTTTATGCCCTTAGAAGACACAAGTCATGTCCATTTTCCTTGCCATTGTATATCTGGGGCCCTGTACAACACCTGCATCCAATAAAAAAGGCTTTAGTTTCCAGAATAAATACATGTTTCTGATAGTAATCCTAGAAAATATTTTTCAATTAAATATTCAGAGCTATGCTCATCTCTTTTCATTGTTCTTTATGCTGCATTTATATGTAGATCATTCCAAATCAGATACTTGCTTAACTTTTATATATAGTTTCATCAAGATTTTCCCATTATCAGACAGTCCAGAGCTTTTTTCATCTTAATGACTCATTGACGTCACGTGGGCCTATCAACGATGAACTAGATCTTCCTTGTCCAGCCACCATATGTTCCCCTTAGAAAAGGACATGTTTACATATATCTCAGGAGCAATCTTAGTTTAGTTTCCCCATAAAACTAAATAGCCCCCAAGAAGCCATGTAGTTAGAATCAGATGAGAAAGATATGACTGTGTTTTTAAAAATATAATGAAAAAGCACACTGGAGATCTTTTATTCTATTCTTGCTTTTCAACTCTGGGAGCTTGAGAATGATAATTGCTTTGCCAGTCAAAGCAGGTGCAAGTCCAGCAATCAGGTGATTCTGTTGCCTTGGCAGAGGATAAGTTCTTGCTCATAACAGATATATCCAAAGGTGAAATGACAATATGTTCTGAATCTACCAGTAAATTTCCACATGCATTAAAGAAGATCGTTTTTATAATAAAACTCTCTTCCAATGATATTACGTACCTCTCACACCCATCTTGCTCAGGTCTTCTACATTAGTGGGTTATGAGGAGCTTTTACCATCCCCAAAAATGAGGCCACACCCCATACTAATAAAGTCAAAACCTCTGGAAATAGAGCCCAAGTGTCTGCATTTCTTAAAGCTCCCCAAGTGATTACAGTGCGTGGCCATGTTTGAGAACATGGGCACTAGATACTTGCTACTCCAAGTGTCATCTGAGAGCTAGCGTCATTGACATGACCAGAGAAATGTTGAGAAATATAGAATCTCAAGCAGCATCCCCAAACTACTGAGTCGGTGTCTGTAATTTAAGAGGTGATTAATATGCAGTTTCAAATTTAAGAAGTGCAGGGCTGGACCACCTGGTTTCCCTCACTGTCCTGACCTCGGCAAACAGGCTGGTTCGAAGAAGTCATTCGTAAGTTGCTAATTCAGTGTTTATTCTGTGTCAAGCATCTTGCTCGTAGTACAAGATACATTGCTCAGGTAGATGTAGTTTTTTGTAGTCACTAGAACAATGTAGAGTAAAATACATTTTAAGATGTATCAAGTTAACTTCAGTTCCCTTTGGCCCAACAAAATGACTAGAATTGGATGTTCTACTCAGACAGACAAACCTCTAGAAAGCCACAGGGACATCTTCTATGCCCTCTCCCTGGTTGTTTGAAGTTTCAGATATCCCACTCCTAATATATCATGAAATATTTCCATAGCCAGACATTTAATTTATCCTTTTATATTCTGGGTGTCTAAGGTAGTATTGCCTAAGAAGGTGGCAGTCCGGGCATAAAATCTGAGGTAGTTGGAGAGACTTGCACATAATTTGAGAAATCGGGTTTGTGTCTGGTAGATCGGCCTATTAGCTGATTTTGTAGGGAGATTTTTATTTTATTTTTTTATAAATAAGTGAATTTTTAATTTACTTGTTTTTTAAATAGATATTTTAATCTATCTTTATTATCATTTTCTTTGCCCACTAGCTAAATACATGTAAGATAGAACCTCTGACCTCCAGAACTTTCCATATTGCATCTTCCCCTCTCCTCTTTACTGGCAAATATTAGGGGATAACATTGTGACTTGGGCTTAATTCCAGTAGGACAAAGAGAAAAGTGTAACTACCGTATACCTGATAGTAAATTGTTTCTCTGGTGGAAATGATGCTAAAATAGTCCCATAAGAATATAAACTATTGGTAAAGCTTGCTTCTTCAGTTAATAAACATATTTATCAAAAATGACTAATCACAACATTCTAACAAAATATAACATTGTGGAAATAATGGCCACTGAAACCCAGCAATTTACAGTCTAGATGTGACAATTTATACATCTTGTATCAATTCACAATTGCTATATACTATACCTATGTATATACTGCTTTATACACACATATGTACACTATATATTGTATCTAAATAACATCTGTGTTGTTAATCAAGCAACATAGAAAATAGCACCTAAATGAATCTGTATACTCTCCAGTCTATTGCAAGGACATGGCCCCCTAAATCCCAGAATATAGGTGAGTCAATTTCTGTACTTATTACTGGAAAAGTTTCGGCTTGAAAACTGAGCATAAAATTGCTTCCTGATCTTTCTATAAATATTTAACAAATGCTTACAATGTATAAGGTGCTATCCTAGTGCTAGAGTTTACTTATGGGCAAACTAGACAAGGTCCTTCCTTCATGGGTAATCTATCCTAACTTGAGACTAGATGGATCGGGTAGAGGTTGAAAGGAGATCAGCAATTAAAAAAATCAAGGAAAAATAAAAAACTGTCACAAAAAAATATATAGTGACAGGTGCAAATAGAGCAAAGGCCCAAATAAAGAGTTTCAGCCATGGAAGTCGCAGAGCTCTGAAATAGAGATGAGTTTCTCATGACCCAGAAGCAGACACAGGGTCAGTATGTTTGCAAAGTAAGATGGACTCTGAGTTCTCAAATGAGTGATTTCCTAGGTCACCTCCAAACAAACACAAAAACAAAAATACAAAAAACAAAAACCTGAAAATTCATGCATGGAAAATTTGTATAGGTCAGACCTGGGAGGAATATGATCCTCATATTTCATCAGCTTGAACTCCATACCATAGTCATTGCTACCTGCAAGGGAAACTGGAAAGTACAGTCTGTGAGTTCAGTAAGAAGAGGGAACAAGTTTATTAATTAGCAAGGAACCAATAGCTGCAAAAGTCAGACTTCAATTCCTGACTGTAAGAGAAGTCCTAATGTGCAGGATACCTGGTCTTCTCTGGTAGTGGCTGCTCAAAACTCCAAATTCCCTCTGGAATGTTCATCTAATTCCCACAAGCGGAATGTCTTAGTACTCCCACATGTAGTACTGAAACTACTCAAAGATTTCTACTGATGTTTCCAGTGACCGAATTACAAAGGGTCCCAGCGCCTCTACTTGCCAACATCCATCCTCTCCCTCTTCTGAGGTAACACAACACCGATATTTAGTTTGGGGTATGTTCATATGAACTAAGGACATTTTCCAGCCACTCATCACTCGTCTAACTAACTTGGGTCAAGGAAACTAAAAGAAAAGAAGGCATATGTAACCTGTGAGAAGTGCCCTTACCCTCCTTCCTGCTGCCTGGAATGCAGAGATTGATGCCTGTAGCTGGAGAACACATCTTAAACCATAAGCTGCAAGACATGCTCAGCATAGCAGGTCAGTACGTCAAAGGAACTTGGGTCCTTGATGATTCTAGAGGTGCCACACCAATCCTGAGCTCGTGTACATTTATGTAAGAGAAAACTAATTTCTTTTGTTTATTAAGTTTCTCATTTTCATTCCATACAGTTAACATATATTCCATATAGTTAATATACAGCATTACATTACTTTAGGGGTACAATACAACCAATTCTATACATGCCTTCTTTTCTTTTAGTTTCCTTGACCCAAGTTAGTTAGACGAGTGATGAGTGGCTGGAAAATGTCCTTAGTTCATATGAACACACCCCAAACTACATGATAGTGTATTCTTTAAACCCCATCACCCATTCCACCCATCCCCCCACTATGTACCTCTCTTCTGGTAATCATCAGTATGGTTTCTATAGTTAAGAGTCTGTTTCTTGGTTTGTCATTTATCTCTCTTTTCCCCCCTATGTTTGTTTGTTTTGTTTCTTAAATTCCATATATGAGTGAAATAATATGGTATTTGTTTTTCCCTGACTTAGTTCACCTAGCATTATGCTGTAACTCCATCCATGTCTTTACAGAGAGCAAGATTTCATTCCTTTTTATGGCTCAGTAATATTCCACTGTGTGTGTGTGTGTGTGTGTGTGTGTGTGTGTGTGTGTGTGTGTGTATCCAGTAGTGTGAATACTGGATCATAGGGTGATTCTGTCTTTAACAGAAACACCACACTGTTTTCCACAGTGGCTGCACCGGTTTTCATTCCCATCAACAGTTCACAAGAGTACCTTTTTCTCCATATCCTCGTCAACAATTGTTTCTTGTGTTTTTTATTTTAGCCATTGTGACTGATGTGAGGTGACATCTCCTTGTAATATTGATTTGCATATCCCTGATGATGAGTGACGTTGAGCATCTTTTCATTTGTCTGTTGTCCATCTGTATTTCTTCTTTGGAAAAATGATTATACATGTCTTTTGCCCATTTTTAATTGGATTCTTTGGTTTGGGTATATTGAGTTGTATCAGTTCTTTATGTATTTTAGATACTAACCCTTTATCAGATATGTCATTTGAAAATATCTTCTCCCATTCAATAGGTTGCCTTCTAGTTTTCTTTTGTTTTTTTTTTTGATGTGCAAAAACTTTTTATTTTGATGTAGTCCCAGTAGTTTGTTTTTGCTTTTATTTCCCTTGCATCAAAAACATATCTAGAAAAATGCCAATGTCAAATAAATTAATTCCTGGGTTTCCTTCTAGGATTTTTATGGTTTCATGACTCACATTTAGGTCATTAATCCATGTCTATGTATAGTGAGGCAGAAAGTGGTCTGGTTTTAGTCTTTTGCATGTAGCTGTACAGTTTCCTTAATACCATTTGTGGAACAGACGTTTTCCCATTGCATATTATTTCTTCCTTTGTCAAAGATTAATTGGCCATATAATTGTAGTTCATATCTGGGTTTACTATTCTGTTCCATTGATCCATGTGTCTGCTGTGCCAGTGCCATACCGTTTTGACTGCTATAGTTTTATAATATAAAGTGAGGTCTGGAATTATGATACCTTTCTTTTCTTTTTCAAGATTTCTTTAGCTATTTGTAGTCTTTTGTGGTTCCCTACAAATTTTAGGATTGTTTCTTCTACTTCTATGAAAAATGCTGTTAGTACTTTAATAGAGATTGCATTAAACCTATAGATTGCTTTGGGTTATACAGACATTTTAACAATATTTGTTCTCCCAATCTCTGAGCATGGAATATATTTCCATTTTTTTGTCATCTTCAATTTTGATTTTATTAGTGTTTTATGGTTTTCAGAGTACAGGTCTTTTAACTCTTTGTTTAAGTTTATTCCTACTGATCTGTATATACTGTATATACTGATCTGTATATTGATTTTATATCCTGTGACTTTACTAAATTTAAGTTCTAGTCATCTTTTGGTGAAATCTTTAAGGTTTTCTTTATATAGTATTATGCCATCTGCAAATAGTGAAAGTTCTACTTCTTCTTTACCAGTTTGGATTCTTTTCATTTCTTTTTGTTGTTAAGTGCTGTAGATAGGACTTCCAGTATTTCTTTGAATAAAAGTTGTGAGAATGGACATCCTTTTCCTGTCCTTTACTTTAGAGAGAAAGCTCTTGAGGAAGATGTTGGCTGCATGTTCTTCACATAAGGGCCTTATTATGTTGAGGTAGGTTCCCTCTAACACTACTTCGTTGAGGGTTTTTCTCATGCATGGATGTTGTTACTTGGACAAATGCTTTTCATGCATCTGTTGAAATGATTGTATAGTTTTTAACTTTTTTCTTATTGATATGAGGTATCACATTGATTTGTGAGTATCACAGTATCACTGTGGTGAATGATTTTTTTTAGTGTATTGTTGGATTTTATTTGCTACTATTTTTCTGAGGATTTTTGCGTCTATGTTTATCAGAGATATTGGCCTATAGTATCTTCTTTTTAAACATCTATTTTTGAGAGACAGCGACAGATCATAAACAGGGGAGAGGCAGAGAGAGGGACACACAGAATTGGACACAGGCTCCAGGCTAAGAGCTGTCAGCACAGAGCCCAACATGGGACTTGAACCCACCAACCATGAGATCATGACCTGAGCCGAAGTCAGATGCTCAACGGACTGACCCACCCAGGTGCCCCTCTTGGGGTATCTTTATCTGGTCTTGATATCAGGGTAATGCTTGCCTCACAGAGTGAATTTGAAAGTTTTCCTTCATCTTCTATTTTTTTTTTTGGAATAGTTTAAAAAGAATAAGTATTGACTCTTCTTTAAATGTTTGGCAGAATTTGCTGGTGAAGCCATCTGACTCTGGGCTTTTGTTCATTGGGAATTTTTTGATTACTGATTCAATTTCATTAATGGTAATTGGTCTGTTCAATTTTTCCATTTCTTCCTGCTTCAGTTTTGAGAGGTTGTATGTTTCTAGGAATTTACCTATTTCTTCTAGGTTTTCCAATTTGTTGGCATATAATTTTTCATAATATTATTTTACAATTGTTTGTATTTCTGTGGTGTTATTTTTCTGCTTTCATTTATGATCATGTGTATTTGAGTCCTCTTTTTTTAATGAGTCTGGCTAAAGGTTTATCAATTTTGTTGATCTTTTCAAAGAGCCAGCTTCTGGTTTTATTGATCTTTTCTATTGTTTGTTTTTCAGTTTCTCTATCATTTATTTCTGCCTTAGTCTTTATTATTTATTTCCTTCTGCTGGTTTTGGGGTTTTTTTGTTGTTCTGTTTCTAAAAGCTCCTTGAAGTTTAAGGTTATGCTATTTAAACTTTTTGATGTTTCTTGAGGTAGGCCTGTATTGTTATAAGCTTCCCTCATTGAAATGCTTTTGCTGCATCTCATTGCATTTTCATTTTAATTTGTTTCCATGTAATTTTGATTTCTTCTTTGATTTCCTGATTGACTCATTCATTGTTTAGTAGTATGTTATTTGACCTTAATGTATCCAAGCTCTTTCCAGATTTTTTTCTTATGGTTGATTTCTAGTTTCATAGGATTGTGGTCAGAAAAGATGCATGGTATGATTTCAGTCTTTTTGAATTTGTTGAGACTTGTTTTGTGGCCTCATATATGATCTATTCTGGAGAATGTCTCAGAGAAAAACTATAAAAACAACCATACAACAAGTAACAAAATGGCAATAAATACATATCTATAAATAATTATTTTGAATGTATGTGGACTAAACAATCAAAAGACATAGATTGATAGAGTGGATAAAAGAACAACATCAATGCTGCTAACAAGAGACTCATTTCAGACCTAAAGACACCTGTAGGTTGAAAGTGAGGGGATGGAAAAATATCTATTATGCAAATGGTGTCAAAAGAAAGCCAGGGTAGCAATATATATTTTAGACAAAATAGAATTTAAAACAAAGACTATAGTAAAAGACAGTGAAGGAAAAACACCATATAAAAATAAAGGGGATAATCCAACAGGAAGATATTACAATTATAAATACCTAAGCATCCAAAATGGAAGCAAATACATAAAATAACTGACAAACCTAAAGGAACTAGTAAATAGTAAATACAATAATAGTATTTATTTATCAATAGTAAGTACAATAATACATTTAAACACCCCACTTACATCAATGTGTAGATCATCCGAACAGAAAATCAACAAGGAAACAATGGCTTTGAATGACACACTGGACCAGATGGATTTAACCGATTTATTGAGGACATTCCACTCTAAAACAGCAGAATACACATTCTTTTCAAGCACACATAAAGAAAAATTAATTTCCACCATATTAAGCTATTATCTTGAGTTTTCTATCTCTTGCTGCCAAAAGTAATTTTTGCCAATACACTTTGAGCCAAGTTTCAAAGTAGATGCTTTGTATGCATTATGTAATTAAAAAAAATTTTTTTAATGTTCTTATTTATTTTTGAGAGACAGAGACAGAGCACAGGTGGGGGAAGGGCAGAGAGAGAGGTAGACACAGAATCTGAAGCAGGCTTCAGGTACTGAGCACAGAGCCTGGGGCGTGAACTCATGACCTGAGCCGAAGTCAGACGCTTAACTGACTGAGCCACCCAGGCACGCCTGCATTATGTAATTTACTGTATACAGTAACACAGGAAGTATGGATGTTATTTTACCAACTTTACATATAGCAAAACTGAAGCTCAAAGAAATGAAGTAATGACAGCTAGAAAGTGGTGTTCATGGCATTCTGAAACAGTTCGTCCATCTTGAAGCAAGTGTTGTCAATTAACATACTATATTGCCACTTACGGAATATAATCTGCTTTAGGCTGTAGATTCAATGTACTTCTGAGGCACTCTTTACAGGCATAACAGCGGCCTTTCTGCACCACAACTCACCATTGCCATTTCTCTGATATTTTTATCCTCTTCTGAGATTAGGGCTGGTACTTTTTCCTAGTCATAAATTCTTGCATTGAGCTCCAGCTTCAGTAAATGGGTTTCTGGTCCCTTTTGTGAAGCCTATATCCCCACCTTAGATTCCTACTCCCTTTTCCAACTTTTCTCAATCAGTGGAGGGTCCTGTTCTTCAATCCCCATTCTTGTGGTTGGATCTCTAGTACAGATTTCTCTGATGTGGATCACTTGTCAGCCATGCTATCTTCCAATTCTCAGCCACATCACTGGCTGGTCCCCAATATCATAGTTATGGAATATGACAAAATAGTTAGGTAATGTAAGTAATGCATGTAGGGGTAGTATATAAAATACTCAAGAAATGTAAAGTGTAATCCTTATCATCATCGCTGTTTCTAAGATAAGTCTGACCTAACCTCATGTGTCTTCCCTGTTGCTAGGCAATCCTTTAAATTTTCCTTGTTGACTCTCTAGGCCAACAAAATTTTCACAGGGACTACTGTAAGTCTATTTATTTGTCTACTTGTCCTTTTCCTCTAATAGATTGAAAGCCTCTTAAGGGAATGTAACATGTTTTATTCATTGTTATTTCCTCTAAAATGCAACGAGTATACAAAGAGATTCATTGAATTAAGACCATAAAACCAAAATGACTCATTTTAAGATAGAAAATGGAAACTCAGGTAAATATTCTGGCCAAGTCAAACCCGTATCATGTCATATCTCTGTGTTTTCTCCCATGTTGTCCTTACAACCTTTTAAGTCTTTTAAAAGCAAGATCAGATGTTACCTTCTGTAAATATTTTTCCATGAAGTTAATCATTTCTTATCTGCTTCTTTGAATCTTATTCCTGACTATTTCATGTTTTCTTGTGTTTTATTTTGACATCCAAATTCATTATTCTTTTTGAAGTCATATATGTTATAGTGGCTTACTCAAATATGTGTTACTCCCATAGTGTCTAACACAGGTCCTAAAACATGAAAGGTGACAGCAAATGTGTGTTGGATTTAATTAGAGTGAGTCACATCAATGTTTTTCTAAATACTATATGTGCAAGTAGTCCCACTGTGCAGAATGCATAGAGATTGTAATCAAATTACACTAGGGAGTTTTTCTTAACCCCATGAGAGTTCAGCTCTTCCAGATGAGTCAATCACATCCAGAGTTTCATAGGGTCTTAACCCACCATCCTCCTCCCTAGGAGACAAACACCACCACCCAGCCTTCCTATTTCCCTACAGTCGTTGAAGAACTATATTCCAGTTAATCACCACTATCCCAAATTACTCAATTGAATTCTGGAAATTTGTGGTCATGTTTCCAGGCACTCAATTATACAGTCTCCAAGGATTCAAAAACCCAGTCAGTTAGTCGATTCACAGTTTGGTACTTGGGAAATTCAAGATTCTGCCATACTTGTCTTCAATCAAAAGCATTATATATATTTAGGATGTCTGAAGTGAGGTTGACAGAAAGAGAAAGAATCCAGTTGAAGAGTGGGAAGATTATAAAAGAAGATATATTTATTTTTGTATCTAATCATTTAAAATTTGTATTTTTAATGCAAAATATATCACTGATAAATTTGTAAATGTATATAGGAGATGAAAGCTCAGAAATTTTTACTGATAAAATACACTATCAAAAGGTTTTATAAACTGCTTACTGACCTGTCATTGTATGGAGCTGACTCTCTCTTTGGAATTAAAATTAAAAGGGTGACTGGGTGGCTCAGTCAACTAAGCATCCAACTTCAGCTCATGATCTCGTAGCTCATGAGTCTGAGCCCTGCGTTGAGTTCTGTGCTGATAGCTCAGAACCTAGAGCCTGCTTCAAATTCTGTCTCCCTCTCTCTGCCCCTCCTGCACTCACACTTGGTCTATCTCCCTCAAGAATAAATAAACATTAAAAAAACTATTCTTATTGTCTTCTCTGTATATGTTAATGCATCTCTTTACTTTCTGTCTCTTTCTTATTATCTGACTCTTAGATTGATTTGGCAATCAATGAAAACATCTTTTCACAGATCCAGAATTTAAAGACTCAGATGTAAAGTTTAATTCAGACATATCTTTATATCGTAAAGTCTGATTCGCTACCATGCAAATGCATTCCCTTTCTTTTATTTTGAATGTAGAGCAGAAGGGAAGAGAAGGAAAGGGAAGAAAGGGAAGGAAAGTAGGAAGTCAGGCTGGATGGCTACGTTATTGATCTCCTCATGTGCTGTTCACCCCTAGAGAAGATAAGTGCCTGTCAGCATGGTAAGGCAGGCTGCCAAACAGAATCAGAAAAATAATCAATGGCAAGACAAGTACTATAGATTTCCACGCTCCCCAATCCTTGCAAAGATAAACCCGGCAACTCATCTGTTTCTTTCTTGTCAGTTGCAAAGACAATTGTAAGAACTCGGGAATATAATGAAGAAAGAACAGAATGCTAAATGATAGGGTTTTAAGACGTTCTAGGTATTTACTAATTGTAAGGTATTTTACACAAATTGGCAAATATTGACTGACTCATTACCTTTAGGATCCTGGAGGTAGTAAAATAACATGTGTGAAGTATACTAAATACAGTAAGTTCTTTCCCTGACATAAATGTCCCATGTATAATAGATACAATCCGATTATCAAATATTGGTTTTAATACTTATTTAACTTTGAGTCACAGCTTTAAAATATTTTTGAGGATAGAATATGCTAAAAAATACAAAAATATTAATTTCTCAGAGCTAATATTTTTGTCCTTAGCCTTGAGTTAAGTATCAAGTTAACTACTAAGCAAAACATATTAACTTCTTTATTATACTAAGTGAATATATGTAGAACATATGTTTTCAACTTAACAATGACGTACATACATGAGATTGTCTCTCTAGAGCCGGTATTCAACACCTCCCTCGGCAGCTGACTCACTGTCTAACAGGATGTGGGCAACCCTGGTTGTCCTTTCAAAGCATTGGTGATCATACTTAGAATCTTGCAACCACATACACAAGAGTAAAAGTGAGGATGGCACCAAAGAGGGTGCTAACCAATTTGTTTTTAGAGAGGGATGGTAAAGACCTCTCAATTCTGCTTTGAACAGAGAGCTGGGGTTCATTTGTTTCCTGCTTAGAGACTTCTTCACTCTTTTTATATCATCCAGTAGACGGCTTCTTTGTTGACCATGTTTCTGAATATTCCCCTCCAGAGCAAGGAATAACAGACACCATTGTGGCCAAGACGCCTTAGCTAAGTTTAGTGATACAGTCTTCAAATTTTAGTTGAGCACTTACACACCTTGAAAAAGGCAGTGTTTCTTAGTCAATTTTATAGGTACATGTGACTATGGAACTGAATTCTGTCCACATGACTTAATTCTGGCAAAAGTCCTATGTGGTGAATTTGGGGGGCTGTCCTGAATACTTCTTGCCTATGTTCTTATTTATGTCTTTTGCTATTATACTGTTTGGAATGTAAACTCTGCTGTATTGGAATATGAATATAGAGCCTATGTGAACTGGAAAGAGCCTAGATCCCTGAGAAATTCCTGGAGCAGCTGCCATACCAACTATGGCTTTCAGATCTCCAGACTTTTGACAGAGACAAAAATTTCTATCTTTAAACCACCATTTTGTTATTATTGTTTGTTTCAGCAATTACAGGTAAAGTAAATCCTATCTCATTTGTCACATAAGGTACAGCATTTATGTTAGACTAGAACTCATTCAGATTTTGGCCAGTACACCCATGATGCTCAGAACTCAAATCTAAATGCAAGGACCACCTAGAAATCCATTCCCTATGTGGAGTAAAAGTCATATACATTTTAATTTTTTTATTTTTATTTTTGAGAGGCGGAAATGCAAGTGATTGAGGGGCAGAGAGAGAGAGAGAGAGAGAGAAGCAGGGCTCACCCAAAATGGGACACGAGCTCATGTAAAACACAGCTTGAGCTCACCTGATACAAGGCTTGAACTCATGAACCATGAGATCATAAGTCAGATGCTTAATTGACTGAGCCACCTGGGTGCCCAAGGCATGTACATTTTCAAGGGTATTAATACAATCTTACTTTAAAGATGTCCTTAGCTAGAGTTATTCATTGTCAAAAAATAAACCTAACTCACTTAGATATATAACACTCTTAGGGGTACAGTGGCGATGTAAGGTAGACTATTTGTCTAGAAGAATATCATCCAACTTTGATCTGATCCACATAGAATTGTCCTTTTAAAATGATGCATGAGGAGGCTTGATTACTAGATGCATTGACATTTGGGGAGGAAGCAGTTTGCTGGCAGCCTGGCCTGGAGCTGCTCTTGTTCCTGCCCGCACATGCACTCACCCAGGGCTGCTACAGAAAACTCACTGCAAATGTCATAGGCAGAAAATAAACTGATGAAAAGCTAATTGCCACTTGGGGAGGACAGTCTGATTGCAATGGCTCTTGCATAATATACATATTCAAGTTGAACAGCTTCCAAGTTTCCAAGGTGAGAAAAGGCTATCAATCCATTTGGGGAGCAAAATAAAGTATAATATTCTGTCTTTATAAAATATCTACTCTCCAAAGAACCTGAAAGGATTTCAAAGAGAAACCAACATCCTCCAAAGTGTTCTAGAAACATACAAAAGGAGATAATCTGAATTTCTACTCACCATAAAACCTAAACTACTACCAGAATCCTTCTCTTGGCAGGTAATCAAAATACCTACATCCAAGAAATGATTGAGACCAACTGATACAACTTCCCTTACCTCTTCTGTCTCCTCCTCAAGTGTTATTTCGTGAAAGGGATTTACACACCCAGGAGCTCTGATCCCATGAGAACTGATAGTCCTCCCTGACTTCTCCAGTACTTTCCTGTCTCAGTCTATTCCATTTCAAATTCTTCCTTTCCGCTGCCTTTTCTTCCCCAACACCACAAAGAGCTTCAATTCTACCTCTTCTTTTCAACTTCTCTTCTTCCTTAAGCTAGCTAGCTTCTTCCTTTTATCGCAAAACTTCTCGAGAAAGAGCATCACTATTTGTTGCCTCCACTTTTCTCTCCCTCCCTCTATCTTGGCCCCTATAATCTGGGCACTGTCCCTATCTTCAGTCAATCTTTTTTTATTAGGGTTCATTGATGGAACTTACATGGACTTTTCTTAGGTCTTACTCACTAATGTCTCTAGCCATTACTTGTTCTTTGCTTCTTCTCAAGTTAATTTCTTCTATCAGCTTATACTGACCCTTGCAGGGTCCCTCATCATTGGCCTTTTCCTCCTCAATATTGTTTCCTGTTTTCAATTGGCATCCTTTCAATTTGTAGTGACTTAGTTCCTTTCTTCTCTGATGCTTTTCTGGCATGTTTTTATCTGCCCAACATTTCAAAATAAATGCTGCCCAAAGCTTACACCTTAGCACTTCATGTTTTCCCCTATGATCTATCCCATCAGAAATGCCATTTTGATGATTCTTATTATTAACTCCATGGCAATAATTCTCAACTAAATTGTCTTAAGCCCTGAAACCAAACTAGATGTCCTCTACATCCAACATGGTTGAGGAATAAAACATAAAAATCTTGTTTCAAATAGAACACATTATTTTATAGCATAATCCTATCTCTTCTCCTTCATTTTGTATTTCTCTCCCCAATTAGTAACCACTTTATCACTTTTGAATTTTAAGCTTCATCGTACAAGTGTTGCTTATCCCTTTAATTCATGACCTATTCCCAGCCTTATAACCATTAATTTAATTCTAAATAAGCACAAGGAATTCTCATAATGTTATTGTAGATGCAAAGATCCAGTATTATCTTCCCGAGGATGCATACAAGTTGATGCCAGCTCTCACAACTCTGCCCACACAATGACTCTGATTTTCATTTGCTTATTTTCATTCTCATGGATTCCAGTTCAAGCCCATATAAATTTGTTCATTGTCCATTGTAATAGCTTCATGAGAGGTCTCTCTCTCTCCTCTCATATCCAAACAACCCTCTACATTGTTTCCATAGTTACCAATTCTAAAAGAAATCCAGTCCAGATATTTGTCTGGTTAAAAAAAGAGAAAAAGCCCTTGTTGCTTCTCCACTGCACCCAAAACAAAATCCATACTCCTGCCTAGAATTTAAATCTCAACACCATTTACTTGTGTGCTCAACAAAAATTATTAGGTACATTGGTGCCCAGGTACATTCTCGATATGGGCATACACAGCTCATGCCTATAGATCTAAATTTAGCATCATAGGACCAAATATGATTTTAAACCCAGCATACCAAAAACAATCCAGAACACTTAATGGAGTTATATTTTTTAAAGTCAGGCAATTGATAGTAATTCAAAAGTAATTCCAGTCTTTACATGCTCTTCTTGAAAAACATTACCAGGAATCTGATTTCTGTCTTGTGTTGATACAATAGCAAAACTCTACAAAAAATTTCCTCTCCTGTCCACTAAAATTCCTTCTTTCTCTGCAATTGCTTTAGAGTCTATTATTTATTAAATCTTTTAAAATTCATCCCTGTTGTAACCAGGTGGCTTTGCAGTTTTTCTCTCTAGCTTCAAATTTAGATGTTACTGTTTTTAATCAAGTACAAGGATTCTTCATCACAAAAGCAAACCCAGGGACTGACCCTTTCTGCAGCCTCTCTAGCTTTGCCTGTCTCTGACTTCTGTCACAGTTATTCCCACAAAAAGCTCAGGAAAGGTCTTGGCAAAGAAAGAACCCTACTTGAATTGGAAAAACATGGGGAAGACAACTTTGAGAGTGCTCACATACTAAGAAAATTTTTCAAATAAAAAATATGAAGGAATTTCTTTGCTGGAGTTATCCGTGCTAGGAGGGTGAAGAAGTGCATCATTGCCAGGTAGGGATGGCTCCCCTGAGAAGGATGCACCTGAGTTGAATCTATAAGAATGAGTTAATCTGTGGAGGTCAAGGTCAAAAACATCCTTAGCAACAGGGGAGACATGAAAGTCAAACAATGGCAGGGCCTTAACCACAAGGCTGAGAATGTGGAACAAAGTTTCAGACCTAGAGCCACAGACTAGCATAAAAAATGAAAGCAGACCAGGCATGGACAATCAGAATTTAGTAACAAAGACCAATAAAGTATTCCCACCTTCCGTGTGTGTGTGTGTGTGTGTGTGTGTGTGTGTATTTGGATAGTTGGTAGTACAGAAAACTAAACTGGAGATGGACATGTGGAAGCTCCTGGTGTGTACAGAGAGCTGAAGATTTTGGATGTATCAGGTAATTAAGGGGTCCTGTGGTTCTCTCTAATCTCCTGGTTCCCACATATGGGTGTCTCCTAAGCAGAAACTCTTCTAGAAAAAATGCTGGGAAGCCAGTATCACTGGAGTACTATCTGTTGAAGAAGGATGGATCCAAATATTCAACTGAAGACAGAACCCGTTTCTTAGTGTCTATAAATGAAGTTAGTAGTGAGTCCCAAGGACAGAAAGGGGGAGAGAAAACAATGGGTTGATATCTCTTACCTTTCAGCATTATTTCCCACTGCCTATTTCTTAATTTTCTTTTAAATTCAAAAGTTTTAATTTTCTTTTAAATTTTTAAATTTTCTTTTAGAGATACAGAATTATTCAATATATAGTCATAAGTCTTTGCTCACAATATATCCTTATTGTTAGTACAGTGAAGTTACTTTATTATTTTGTGAATTTAGCTCTTTATTTTATAATAGATAAATACCCCTAAAACCACTAATAGAATGTAACCCATAACATGGCATCTACCTATTTTCTTCTCCCTCAACTCCCTCCAAGTGGTAAGGACAATCCTGAATGTTTCTCATTCTGTTGATTTTGTGTGTATGTGTGTATGTGTTTAGCAATATATTGTTTGATGTAACCTGTTATTCAATTCTTTAAAAAGGTATAATATTGTGATAAGGTTTCAATGGCCTGCTTTTATTATTCAGTATCCAATATTCTACAAATTTTGGATCTTAAAAAATTGGATCTTAATAATTTGGGTACTTTTCTTCAATCTAGATGTCATTTTAATCTCTAGAGGAAGATTTCTTTATAGATAAAAGGAACCAAGTAATACATTCACTGTAATTTAATAGACACAAAAGACATCATGTATATTTATAGCATATTACTTCTTTACAAAATCCATATTATTACTCATCAGTGAATTATTTTCTCACTATTCTAGTTCAATTTTAGAATAGTCCCTAACTCACAGTGCAGATAATCTCACCTGACTTTGAAGTTAGCAGACCAATGCAATTTTTAAAAAATTACTGACCTAGGGGCACCTAGATGGCTCAGTAGGTTAAGCACCTGACTGTTGATTTCAGTTCAGATTGTGATCTTGCAGTTCGTGGATTCAAGCCCTGCATCGGGCTCTGCTCTGATAGCATGGAGCATGCTTGGGGTTCCCGGTCTCTCTCTCTGTCTCTGTCTGCTCCACCCACGCGCCCGCCCGCCCTCTCTCTCTCTCTCTCTCTCTCTCTCTCTCTCTCTCTCTCTCTCAAAAATGAATAGACATCTAAAATAAAATTTATTAAAAAATTATTGACCTAACTAGAAACTAGTTTAACTCTACAAACTAGTTATCTTTTTCAAAATCATGATTCACTTAAGAGTTTTATTTATTAAAAAATTAACATATTCAACTACAGACAGCTAAGGAAGACTTATTCATTCCTTCAATGAAAGTTTACTAAGGATCTGCTACATGCTTGGGACATTCACCAGAACACTGTTTATCCCTTTAAAATGTACACTTGGAATGTTCTCAATTGACATGTCACTTCTGGGTTCCTATCTACAGCACGATATGAGAAAGAATTCATAGTATTTCATGATTTATTCCTGGAGAAAGCATTTTCCTGCCTTCCTTCAAACTCCCTAATCACCCATCACCTTCATAAGCTGCTCTTCCTTTTCCTTACATAACTTATTTATAAATATTCTCAAAAACTTTGGGATCAGCATTCTTTCCCCAAATGAATTCTCTGAATTCTCTGAATTCATTTTCCCCCCACTCCCCTTGGATTCACTTCCTTCATAGTTTTAGTGATTGATCTTCTCTATCCTGATGATAGGCTGATGGCATGATAGCAATACTGAACTCAGTTGATGGTCAAAAAATCTGGGAGCTGGTTCTAACTTTTACACTAACTGCTTTGTGACTTAGGGCACATTATTTAAGCTTTGATGGCTCAATTTCATAATCTGCAAGTGGAGAAGTTTGGACAGGATGCTGTCTAAGATCTCTTCAAGCAATGAAAGCTGTTATTCTCAGATTCTCAAATATACATCTTCATTATGACACTATCTTTCATGGTTTATTCCTACCATCCCAGTATGGTTTAGGGTATTTTAACTTGGATGTCCCATAGCCTAAAATTTATTATCTAAAAACTCAAGGTGTGCCTGGGTGCCTTAGTCAGTTGAGCATCTGACTTCAGCTCAGGTCATGATCTCCCGTTATGGGTTCAAGCCCCATGTCAGGCTCTGTGCTGACCACTAGGTCAGAGCCTGGAGCCTGCTTCAGATTCTGGGTCTCTTTCTCTCTATGCCCTTCCCCTGTTCATACTCTGTCTCTGTCTCTCAAAAATAAATAAATGTACAAAAAAAATTTTAATAAAAATTCGAGTCTAAAATAAATTAGTTCCTCTCCAAACTTTCTTTACTTCTAAATAAATAATGTCTTTCAGTTGTACAACTTGAATCCATATGAATGAACAATACATGATAACCAGTTAGTAGGAGAGAACCAGTTTAATGTCTTAGAGAAGCTCAGCCCAGAAAGAAAGTGATTCCTCTTTGGAAGAAGTATAATTTGGGGAAGTTTCTAGGGCAAAGAGTTTCACAGGCAGATTTCAGGTCAGTTTTTTATTTTTTTCCTTTTTAAAGTTCAAACAGGTTGATGTAACCTTTCCTACTACACAAAACATTTTCTGATAACATTTTTAGTGTGAGGCCACTTAGAATTTCACAAGAAGATTGCAGTTCAGACTCCATAACACCCCAACAAGTAATTACTTTTTAAACAGATGAATGTGTGCAGTCTTCTGTGCACTGTATATTGGTTACTTCCTCCTTATTATTGGTTTTGCTTTTCCCATCTGGAATAGTGTCCCCACTTCCTTCCCATTCAAGAGGAGCAATATTGAGTTGTAATTGAGCTAACACCTTTAACATTTCTAAGGGCAGGCCTAGAAGGCTAGTCACACCCTACGTGAGGGTCCTGGGCCCACTCTGTAATTGGTCAATACTCTAAATGTTGTGATTGCCTCCCACTAAAAGTATCAATGTATGGTTAAAGTTACTGCCAGTATTGATAGGTGATAATGATTGGACCCCTGTACCTGTGTCACAATTTCCTGTAATTCCCCCTTCCCAAACCCATAAAGGCCCTACCCCACCTTTGTTCGGGGCTCTCAGCACGAATTCACTGCGTTGGTGAAGTCTGTGAGCCCAAGCTTATAAGCTCATAATAACAAAGCCCTTTGCTTTTGCATGCGTGACTCGGTCTCCCTGGTGGTCTTTGGTTTTGGGGGACGATATTACAAATCTGGGCATAACACCAGGAGTGAAATAATGATTTGGTTTCTGGATTTGCTTTTAGGGGTAAATGAAGAGTGAACTCCATTTCTGGAAAGGCCCTGTTTCCTTTCTCCGCCTTCTTCCTCCTCTTTGTCATTCTTGATGTTGAATGTTAAAGAAGTGAAATAGGAGGTAATGCAAATCATTGTTGTTATCAGAGGTCTCATCCCCTAAATCCCTGAAAAAAGGAGGTGCTTCCCAGGTCCCTCTTTCTAGTTTGGCACCTTTACTTCTAGAGAAAACTAAATAGAGATCTTACAACACCTGAGGGCATTCACTTAAAACATTTTTAATGAAACAAAAGAGAAAGCCAGGCTTGCAACCAAATGCCAGCTAATACTTAATCTTTTGTAGATGGCTCCCCAAATCCTGGCTTCCACTTTGAGTTACATCAGGAGCAAAATGCCTGGGGGGGGAGGGGGTGTGAAAGTAGATTCATCAAGCCACCTTAATACCAGAAATAAATCTTTCTGTTATCTGGGAAGCAGGGAAAAGAATGGAGACAGAGGAACAAAACACGTCGCTATGACTCTATAGTCCACAACATAACTTTCATCTGGAAATGTTCTTGACTGTTCCCAGGTGCCTCCTATACAAATTGATGAAAAAGAAATGGTTTTTTAAAAAATCTCAGGATTTTTTTTGTAACTCAAATCCTAGACCTGGTAAATAGGATGCCCCCAAACAGCTCAACAGTTGGATCTGACATTCATTTCATCTTATAGGGCCTCCCCTCACCAGTATTCAGTGAGGTAATATCACTTCTAAAAAGGATTGTGGGTTGGCATTGTCTTGTAATTGTCAGTTTTCAGCAGACTTGATGTAGGCAGGTAAATAAATAGTTCAACTAAAAGATGCTACAACAATGTGAAAATGTTATGCTTCTTGTACCTAGAGTGCTGAAACATTTTTCTTCTTTTCTAAAATAAACATTTTTATCCAGCTCAGCACAGATGCAAACAAAATTAATCTCATACTTAAAAATATTTGTTCTCTGTAAATGGAAACCATCGAACTTACCACCCACTGTATGCCCTTGCTTTTCCTACAGTGGCAATGGGCTCCTGTGAGAATCTAAAATAGCTTTTCTTTGCCAGTCTTCCTCTTTAAGTTGGTTACGATGTTGACTAGGATGAGAAGTTTACTTTCCGTGACATGATTTCTCCTTGCTGACATCCTCATTTAATCAGGCAGGAAAGGACCAGTAAAACGAGGGCAATGATACTCCTTCACAAATGCATACAGCAAGATCCAAATACAGCAAGATCCAAAGAGTTCCATCAAGAGAATAATAGCTAACCTGCAGTATCTGAGATGGTCATCAATGAATCATTTATTTGACAACAAACCATCTTTGAGTAGAAGTACTGAGTGTGAACATCCTTGCCTTGTTCTTGATATTAGAAAGAGTTCACTATTTCACTATTAAGTGTTATGCTAGTTGTAGGGGTTTTTTTGTAGATACTCTTCATTAGGTTGTACAAGTTCTATTCTTTGTTCCTGAGAGTTCCTTTTTCTTTATGTTTTATTTATTTTTTGAGAGAGAGAGACAATGTAAGCAGGGGAGGGACAGAGAGAGCGGGAGAGAGAATCTGAAGCAGGCTCCGGACTCATAAGCACAGAGCCCAATGTGGGGCGCGAACCCAGGAACCGTGAGATCATGATCTGAGCCGATGTCAGATGCTTAACTGACTGAGCCACCCAGGTGCCCCTGTTCCTGAGAGTTTCTATCATAAATCTATATTACATTTTGTCCAATGTTTTATCTACATTTATTTAGATAATTGTATTTTTTCTTGATTCTCATAATGTAAATTGTCTGATTTCCTAATATTAAATCAAGTTTACGTTTGTGTTTATTTACTTACTTTTTTAAGTTTATTTATTTTGAGAGAGAATTGTGAAAAGGGGGAGGGTAGAGACCGGGAAAGAGAGAGAGAGAATCCCAAGCAGTCTTTGTTCAGTCAGCACAGAGCCTGGTGAGGGGCTCAAACTCACAAACCTGTGAAATCATGAATTGAGTTAAAATAAGAGACGCTTAACCTACTGAGCCCCCCAGGCGCCCCTATTCACTTATTCTTAATCAGGCTAGCTAAAGATTAATCAGTTTTGTTGATTTTTTTTCAAAATGCATTGTTGGCTATTTCATTGGTTATTTGTTCTTACCTTTATTATTTCCTTCCAACTATTTGCATTTATTGTGCTTCTCTTTGCTGGTTTCTTAATACAGAAGCTTAGGTCATTGATTTTCTTCCTTTCTTCTTTTCTAATACAAGCATTTAAATCTATTAACTTTTCACTAAGCACTTACTTTAGCTGCATCCTAAAAATGTTGATATGCCATATTTATCATTCAGTTCAAGCTATGTCCTAGTTACATGATTTCTTCTTTCACAATGGGGTATTTAGGAGTATGCCATTTAATTTCCAAATATGTTGTGATTTCCTAGTTATCTTCTTGCTACTGATACATTCTTTACTTGCCTCAGGAAAAAAATACCCAGAATGATTCAATCTCTTAAAGTAGTGTAAGTTGTTTTATTGGCCAGTATGATCTACCTTTGTACCACTTGTACTTTTTAAAACATTTGTAGTTGTTGGGTGTGGTGTTATGTAAATATCAGTGTGGTCAAGGAGGTTGATAGCATTCATTGGATCAACTCATTACTATTCTTTTCTTTAGTAATTCTATCAGTTGCTGAGAGAGTAGTTTAAAAAAAAAATCTCCAAATCTGATTATGGAATTGTTATTTTTCCTTTTAATTATGTAATATATTTTGAAGAAATTTAAAACTTTTTTAAAAACTTACCCCCTCCTAGAGCTTTTGTATCATAACATGCATTTTCTTGTACATGTACTCTTTTTGTTGCACATATTTGTTGTACACAAAATTTACAAAACATTTCAATTAACGTTTCATCTCGTCAATATTCATTTATATGTATACACAGCCATACCCTTTCTAAATTTCTGCTTTTCTGTCAGAAATTACTGTCCTCCTGATTGAAGATTTCTCTTTAAAATATTGCTTTTTTTTTTTCCTTTTTTTTTCTTTTTTTAAGTTTTGCTTTGTTTCTAATGCAGGCCTTTTGGTGACAAATTAGCTGAAGGAATACCAATTTGATCTTAATGTTTCAGAAATATTTTCATTGGATATAGAAGCTTGGGTTGACAATGACGTTTATTTGTATCACCGAGGCCCTGGCATATATATATATCTCTAGCCTCCTACTTGGAAGTACAGGTACTATTTTAAAGGGGGTGGAAAAGCTCTCTGAAGAGATGAAATTTAAACAGTTTCTTGAATGTAATCAGTTACCAAAAAGTAAATTCAGAGATGCTAAGGTATGCTAAGGTAGAAACACGTTGTTTTTTTTTTTTAAATGTTCAAGAAACGGTTGAGGGAAAACAGCAGCAGCAACCACAGATGCCACATGGTTGGACTCTGAGAAACATGAGCAAATATTATAAAAGAATAAACTGGAAAACTATCTTTGGTCCAAATCACAGAGAACCTTGCAAGCCAAGATAAAGCATCTGAATTTTAATTTACTTACAATTGGAAATCTTTGGAATGTTTTAGGAAG
Source organism: Suricata suricatta (assembly GCF_006229205.1). Classification (NCBI taxonomy): domain Eukaryota; kingdom Metazoa; phylum Chordata; class Mammalia; order Carnivora; family Herpestidae; genus Suricata; species Suricata suricatta. Next base: position 48,352,420 of record NC_043714.1, read on the forward strand.
TGATATAACTTGATCCGGATTATTATTTTTAAATCACTATCTCACTTGTCTTCATTGCTATGCCACTTAATTCTCACAAATCCTAGAAAATTTAATGAAGGAAATGTGCTATACTTAGCTCCACATAAAGATAAGGAAAGTGGGCTAAAAGTCCATCTAATCGTTACACCAAAACTACATAGTTAATAAGTGACAGAGCTTAAATATTTACCTATATCTATCTCTCCATCTCCAAAACTGCATATGATTTCGGTTTGAATGGAGTTTTACTTGAAATTTCCTCATAGATCCATAGTACTAACCATCATACAAAGTGTGTGAGATTCTTTTTTATTTCAAATGGTTATTTTTGAAGGCACTTCTGAATGATAAGTTTAAATAACTTTTCTATTTAAAAAACTTTTCTATTTGAGTTTTTGCACCTTGCTATTATGCACATAAAAAGATTTTTCAATAGAAATGGAATCCAGAGGAACCTGGGTGGCTCAGTCAGTTGAGCGTACGGCTTCCACCCAGGTCATGATCTCATGGTTCATGGGTTCAAGCCCCGCGTCAAGCTCTGTGCCAACAACTAGCTCAGAGCCTGGAGGCTGTTTCAGATTCTGTGTCTCCCTCTCTCTGACCCTTCCCTGCTCATGCTGTCTCTCTCTCTCTCTCTCTCTCTCTCTCTCTCTCTCTCAAAAATAAATAAAACATTAAAAAAAATTTTTTTTAAGCTTAAAAGAAAAAAGAAATGGAATCCAGTCCTACTTTCTTTAGGAGAAAACCTAAAACAGCTTAAAAAAAAAACTTCATTATATCTCAATAATTTTGCCACCTGTTCTCCCATTTAAGCAGCCTTCCTACAGATTGGTCTAATCATAATCAGAAAACAACTTGGAACTACTGAATTAATTTAAAAATTTCCCTGGGAGCTTACTTTCCAAACTACCTGATTCCCTTTATGCAGCTATTACATTTGAGAGGGAAAAAAGAAAGAAAGAAAGAAAGAAAGAAAAAAATCTGAAACCGTTTTATCCAACACCAAACGTTTAATGATAATCCACTCACCAAGAATATAGCGTACGTAAATGACAGAAAAAGGAAACACTCTCACATCTACAGTTATCTAGTTGGATGCCCTCCAGTCGGTTGACAAAAGTTGCTTTTCAGAAATGAAAAACCAGCTAGGACCACCCACTTCCCCTTCCCACTTCATTCCCAAGTGAGAGGAAGGCCTCCTTCCTTGACTCCAGGAATAGAGACTGAAATATGTGTATCTTAATCCAATTTCAATTTGGGGAAAAAAGGAAAAACATGAAGCAATGGCAATCCAGATAAAAATATTTCTTATTTTAAATATATTAAATAAGAAAACATAAATGCACAGAAGTTGAAATGCCAAAGGAAGAAAAAAGAAAACAAAAAGTCTTTCTCTTTCCTAGTCTAGACCAAACCCAAGAAATGATTTTTATAAGTTATCCCCTTAGATTTCCACAATCTATCAAGTCTAGTTTCTATCCACTCCCCCAAGTAACAAATCTAAGTATAACCAATATCATTTAGAAGAAGGTACATGGGTTTCTATGAATGCCATACTTATTCTCTTAATCTCAGAAAAAAGGCCTATTCATTCTGTGGTCTCAAATCACAAACAATAGGAATGATTGGAAGCATGGAAGTGGAGACAATGCATAATCATTGGTTGCATGGGAAGAAAATAAACCTCTAATCTGAGATATTTGAAGTGTGCCAGAGAATGAAAGCAAGGCTTCTATTTAGCAATTAATCTCAACTAATTAATTGATAGGCAGAGTAGCATTAGGAAGAATACATTCTTCCAAGGAGAAACCACTAGCAAGAGGGAGTCATCCATGTTAGATTTCGTAGTGAAAGGTCATGAGCTGTATAAGGGGCAGAAGCTACAGGGGAACCGCTTTTGGCTCCTTAGAAAAATCTTTCATACAGTGAAAGGCCATTGAAGGATGAAATCAGTTGTCTCAGAAGATCATGAATTCTCTGTCACTCTGAATTGCTGCAATTCTATAGTGATATCCAGTGGGAATAAAGCAAGGATTTAAAATATGTGGGTATAAAATAATTCTATCTAGAGAACTGATCAAGACAAGGAATTATAAAAATCATTTCTCAGGAATAAGTGAATAAAGCAAAGAAAACAGCATTGATGTTTCTTTTGTGGCAATTTTAAAACAGCCATTATATATCTTTTATCATCTATTAAATTATCATAGATTAGGAACATCTGGGTGGCTCATCGGTTGAACACCCCACTCTTGATTTCAGCTCAGGTCATGATCTCAGGGTCATGGGATCAAGCCCCACATGGAGCACTGTGCAAAGCATGGAGTCTGCTTGGGATTCACTCTCTCACTTCCTTGTCCCTGTTCTCTCTCTTTTTCAAATAAAAAAATAAATAATCACAAATGAAAAACCATGATCTCACCCAGAGTAGGCAAGCATGTGAGGAAAAAGGCAATCTCATAACCTGGGATGAGAAAGCAAAACAACACAATCATTTAGGGAACAATTATACAAAATTTAAAATACTCAGTCCTGCACTGGGTGTTATATGTTAAGTTATGAAAACTAAATTCTACTCCTGAAACCAATATTACACTATATGTTAGCTAACTAGAATTTAGATAAAAACTTGTAAATAAAATAATAAAATAATTATTTTATTAAATAATTCCACATGTAGGAATCTATCACATAGAAATATGTTGAGTGCTATTTACATGTATGTAAAAATATTTATTTCTGAAAAAAGAAAAAATAGAAAATTAGAGAATATAAGTGGTCATCAAGAGTAGACAAATTAAATGAACTGGATTTACATTACAGGATATTTGGAGTCTAAAAATAATGAGATGTTTCTCTGTGTTCTAACAAGGAGCAACTTCAAAGCTTACGTTGTTCTGGGAAGAAATATATACATAGCCTGATTCTATTTTAGCTTTTGTAACAACAAAGCTACTGTGTATGGTTGGATTAATACTGAGAAAACTTCCTTAAAAATTCATACCATGCTGGGGCACCTGGGTGGCTCAGCTGGTTAAGTGTCTGACGTCAGCTCAGGGTATGACCTCATGGTTCGTGAATTCAAGCCCTGAGTCAAGCTCTGTGCTAATAGTTTAGAGCCTGGCGCCTACTTCCGATTCTGTTGTCTCCCTCTTTCTCTGCCCCTCACCCCTTTTGTGCTCTCTCTCTCTCTCAAAAATAAATAAACATTAAAAAAAAAGAAAATAATTCATACATAGTGTTGAGGGAGAAGAGGAAAATAAGGACAAGATTTTCACTTTTCTTTTCACTGTAGATACTTCACAATTGTTCAAATTGTTTTTAAGAAACATTTACAACTATTGGAACTTTTTTGGAACTCCATCACAATTCTAAAACTTTACCTTTGTTACAACCAATATTTCCTGGTTGATAATCTCCAAGCATCCTGCAAATTGTCAGACTGAGGAGGGTTATTCATTCTTTAAAAAATTGGCCTTCCCTTGGACCAAAAAGCAATAATGAGAAGACAAACAAACAAAACCAAGTTATTACAAGAAGATGCCTTAAAAAGGGTGATGTATTTATATTCTATTTTTTTCTTTATATCTTTGTGACATCATTGCTTTATACTCTTAATATTTCTTTATCCTTGAGACAGACAGAGACAAAGCATGAGTGGGGGAGGGGCAAAGAGAGAGGGAGACACAGAATCCAAAGCAGGCTCCAGGCTCTGAGCTGTCAGCATAGAGCCAGATGTGGGGCTTGAACTCATCAACCATGAGATCATGACCTGAGCTGAAGTCAAATGTTCAACTGACTGAGACATTCAGGTGCCCCATTGCTTTAAACTCTTGATGAATGCACCCCCAAACATCAAGATGAAGAAAGCAGAGAAAAATGGGATTCAAGTATAATCTTAATTAATAGTAATTTATATGATCAATTTGGCATCAAGAGAATGTTGCAAAGGAGACCTAGGAGAGAATCCTCCCAAAGTGGTAATCATGACTGTGAGGTTCCAGATACATTTCCATTACTTCCCTGGTCTCCTATGTTGCACATCAAAAGCATTTAGGTCAATCATGCCAGTTTCCCTTGGTGACTCACAAGAGATTATATAAATTGTTGGTTATGCTGCAGAGCTGTGCAAATGCCTGCTTAAAATAAAATTTATTTAAGGGAATAGGATTTTGGGTTGTTTTTCCAACTTCTTCATAATTTGAATTTGGCTTTAAAATGCATCATGAAAGAAAAAGGAAGCCATACATGATTTTATTAAAGATTGAATAGCCGTTTAGACTTTCCTAATTTCTCTGTTGTTACATCTTTTAAAACTTCAAGTGCGCTGCAGGATAAATAAGGCTTATTCTCCACCAGTGTGATGGCATGTTGCAATGATATCAATCTCTGGCTGGTATCAGTCTCTCATTGTTTTCTAACTGAAGAAGGACTCCCATCAACATTCCCCTGCTCACTGATTTTTGCCCTAATTGAACTATCGCACTTGCACATTACAAATGTCAACAAAGCAATGCGCAGTGTTAGTGCAACAATAGAAATAAAATTAGCTGCTTTTGTTTTCGAATCTCAGAAGAAGAAAGTTCTGCTGAAGGATTAGAAGATGAATGATCTGAATTAATTATTTCTGATTCTTCTCCGCTCCTGCTCTGGAATCCGACCATATTGCTAGACCAGTTTTCACACGCTCTTTACACCTTTTTGCCACAGTGCAGTCGGTAACACCTCAACATAAAAACCCCCGACTCAAGGCCATTCCCTTGTAACGAGAACTCTAACAGCGGGGGCATGTGCGGACTCACAGCTCACAGGCTCCCAGTGTAGACAATGGGAGGCTTTAGTCTGCTCTCCTCTGATACCAGTCTGTTCTGATATTACTGTCTAAGGATTTTGCCTTTTGAATTCTCTCTTTGGGGCTACTCTTCCCTATTCTCAATTCCATCATGTGGTCCAATTTCTAGCCACTTCTTTCTCTTATACAAAAAGTACTCCTTCTCCTAGAGTTTTTGAGTTTTCCTCATTTTTCTTTTCCCTCTTCCTTATTCGAGGATATAATTAAATTGCTCAGTGCACTGACCTCATTTCCCGAGGTACATTGTTCGGACCATTTTTTTCTACATTAAGACAAGTTTTTAACACAGATATTTTCCTCTTGTTCACACTGTTACCGAAACCCAAGTTCAGATGATCATTATCTGAAAGCAAGGACTCGAGAAGCAAGTGTTGGTTGGAAAGGAAAGGTTGCTTTATTCAGGAGGCTGGCAACCTGGGGAGACTGTCTAAAGAGATGTCTCAAGGCCATCTGCCAGGTTCTGGGTTAATGAGCAGAGTGTTCAAAAGGGAAATTCAGGGTAGGAGATTATGTACAAAATTGATGAAAGGGGCAGGGAAGCTTTTTATTCATGAGGAAAAATGGAGCATGTGCACTGAACACACATATATAAAACATACATCTCATGTTCATTTTCAGGTAGAGATTTAACATCCGAAAGAGGAAAAAATTAGCCCCTGACATCAAGAGGTCATCTTAGGATAAGGAGAAGGGACTCTGGGCATGCTCTGAGAGCTGATATAAACAGACAGGGTCTTGGATTCCTGAGGTCAAGTATGGAACACAGAGTCTTGCTTGTTCCCAGATTAAAACCACATCATTTGACCTTTGAGTCCAAGCTTCTTCAGAGACAGCTAGGGGATTTGTTAGCTGATTAGGGGGAAATAGTTTTCTGAAAGATAAACATTAAGTTTTCTGCTAGTTTCAACCTCATTAACCCTATGGGGCAAGGTTTCACCATGGGATTCTATACAATAGAGTATTAATTTCCTTGAATGCATGTCATTCTTGTCTTAAAGTCAAAATGCCTCTCCCACCAATAGTCATTTATCTCAATGTCAGATATGCACGTGAAGCAGATAGTGTCATTTCCCCTCAGTGAAACTGCTTATGGGAAATCTACAAATACCGCTTCACAGTTAGTGGGCATCTACCAATGCCAGGTGCATTCACACATGCTGCCTCACTTAATCTTTCTACAAACTCTCAAATTAATTGCATTCTCTCCAGCATACAGATAATGAGACCCAAGCCCACCCCAGAGGGCATGTAACTTACCAAGTTTACAGAGCTAGTAACTGGCAGAGCTGGGGTTCAAGTTCAAGGCTCCTAAATTTTTCTTACTGTGCTTCCCATATGTCAAATGTCAAAACATCAAAAGCAGAACAAGGATATACAAAAGTATAAAAGTTCAGTTTCTACCTATCTTTTCAAACTTTGTGGGTTTATGCTAACCTTAACCCCTCCTGGCTCAGCTTTTCCAATCATAAAATTATTTGCCACTTGATGAGGATATTTTTCAAATTAGTGAAGTTATGGTTAGAGATAAGCCTGGAAACTAATTGTGGTACATGTGCCTTTGTCATTTAGAGTCAGAAAAAATCTAAAGAAAATTAATAAATCTTAGAGAGCATCCAATGTATGTTATTTTTTTCTAGGCATCTGTGTGTGGGATATTCAGAATGAATTTACAGTAGGCAGGAAATTGTATACAGTCTCTTATAAAAGACATTGTGAGGGGGCACCTGGGTGGGTCAGTTGGTTAAGCCTCCAACTCTTGGCTTTGGCTGAGGTCACCATCTCACGGTTTGTGAGCTCAAGCCCTGCATCGGACTCCATGCTGACAGTGCAGAGCCTGCTTCAAATTCTCTCTTCCCCTCTTTCTCTGCCTCTCCCCTCCTTGCTCTCTCTTTCTCTCTCTAAAAAATAAATAAACTTAAAACAATTTTTATGAGTAGTAGATGTATATGGGCCTGGTAAGTTTGAGTCCATTCAAAATATTTCAAAACCTAATGTATACTTACGATCAAAGAACATCTATCGAGTATGTTGTCATTGGCAGAAGGAGATTTTTAGGAAGAAAAGCATTATCTCACTTATATAAGGAAGGCACAGTGGGGAAAGAGGAAATGCAAATAAGAAAATCTTTGGTCAGAATGGGAAGAAACAATATTTTCTACCTCGCCCCTCTCATGGAGTGAGGTACCCTGAAAACCTTTGGGAAAGGATGTGTGGCAAAGAAGAAAACAAGCAGTGGTGGTTTACTTGAAATAAACCAAAACGTGTCTTCAACATCCAGCCACGTGACACAGGTCAGCGGTGGCATATCATCACCTTATTCCAGAATGGTCACTAACGGATTTTTAGGTGCCCTAACATGGGCTCGTAGGGTTACGACTGACCCTTTTAAAGGAGAACAGAAACAACCAGAGGCCATATGTGTAAGCAAATGGTTTACTCATCCAAGTGAATGGCACTCTACGTACCTGGGAATTTCCTGGCAGTTCTAGAAGTACCTGTCAGCTTATCCCTGCGCTCTCTAGAATGCTGGATCACCCTCTATGTAATTTTGGTATGCTGCAAAGGTATCCAGCAGATTCTACAAGCAACTTAGAGGAATACCTTCTCTATCATCTCCTATGGAATGTTTACTGCCTTTTCTCTGGTGCAGTGAAATGGGGAACAAGTAGTGAAGGCAAGCGGGATAAGGAGGAAGGAATTTAAAATACTCATAATCTAAAAGATTTACCATTGACTTAGTTGAAATGTGATGGCCAATGATGTAATTGCATGCTTTGCTCACATATTTTCATATGAAGATTCAAAGTGCTATGTATATAATCATCACATGCATTAAATATAGACATAGAGTGATAAAGCTATTCAAACAGCACAGACGATGGCACTTGGACTTTGGGATTTAGTGTTATAAGAAGTGGATCTATATCTTAGCTCAAAGACTTATTTATGGTTGATTACAATGGAGTTACTTACTTACCTGCTTAATCTCTGAAAGGGAATTAATAATTATATATACCTTGCAGAGTTGGGGGAAGTAACTAAAATTGCCATATCCTGTAATATGTAAACCCCTATTAAATATTAATTACTATTGTCACTGACAAAACAAAAAAAAGGAGATGTTCAAAACAACCAAATCCAGTTTAGAGGGCAATGTAAGAATAATAATTCATGTGGACAGTTTGATTATGAATTCTATAGAAATCCCCCCTAATTTTCTCACATGTCTGCATGATACTAGTTTATATGCAGGCATACCCTTTCTTACCATGAATGCTAGTTAACATTAATTTATAGCTCATACCCTATACTTTAATCTCCCTGTTGTTATTTATTGCGTATATTACTTTATGTAGTTTCAGTAGCTAAAATAAATATGTCAAACATCTAGCAATATTACCTTGCCTAGGGTTGGTTTTTGTAAAAACATCTCCAGTAGGTTTTTAGCACATAACTGTCATGAGTATGATACAAATAGTATCTTAAAATGCGCCTTTCAGACCCATGATTGTGCTTCACTGATTACAACAACCTTTTCTATTTTAG
>NC_043714.1:48360938-48412963 GCF_006229205.1 Suricata suricatta
GTTCTCATTCTCTCTCAAAATAAATAAACATTAACAAATTAAAAAAACAAAAAACACAAAGACTACATGGAAAGCTTAGGTTTTGGAAGGGGGATCGCGTCAGAGCAGACCCAGCTATGAGTCTGACTTGATCCTTATCCACTGAAAAACTGAACTAGAGTTCGTTAAATCATAGCATATGGAGAAACAGTTTCTAAACCTTGTTGGGGGCTAAGCCCAAGATGGGGTATCTGTCAAGATACAAAGTTCAAAGGCAAAGCACAGGTGAATCTCTCCTTTTCTAGTGCTCTGTGTGCTGCTAAACTGGAGACTCTTGCGCTTGCCTATGGCTGTGACTCCAGGCCTGTGAGTGCTCCAGGAGCAAAATAGAGTGAAGAAATAAGTAGATGAATCCTATCATTCAAGTTGCTTAAGCTATCAGATAATAATGGCCAGAATATCAGAGTACAGCATGTTGGGATTTTGTCATAAGTCATCTTGGATTTCTGTTAATTTATAGTTTTTTGCTTTTCACAGGCATCTTATCAGATCAGTAATTTCCCCAACTACTGCCATTGACTTCATCAACAATCAGCATTAGTTAGTACATTGTATTATTAATAGTGTGCTGTGCTAGCCCTCCAGGAAGCCATTTCAAACATAATTCCTGCTCATGAGAAGATCCCAAATTTCTGTAAGATTCCACATTTCCAACAAGATACGATGGAAAATCTATTTGGCCAGTTACTCTTCAATTGAGGCCTTAGTTTATGTATCTGAGCTTATTTTTATTCCAGCATTAGTAAGGATCCACAGTCCAATTTCTGTTATTATCTATCTTGCATAACAACCCATTAATAGCTGTAAATTAATTCTTCTTCTCATAAGCATTAAATTTTACAATATGTGTACAGAAGTTCCTTTAGAACATTCTAATTTTGTCTTTCAAAGAATTTTGTGGCAAGATTCTTGTCTTAAAAACTTTGTAAATTTATGTATGACAGAAATAAGAAATTTTTGACTTTTTAAGGTGTCTGACTAGGACCCTTGACTATAAATTACAGGAATAAAAGGAGACTAGAAACAGTAATGGTGGTCATCAATCTGCCAGTTTCTATCAGCTCCTACTTACTGAATATGACATTATGCTAAGGGTAACACCTCAGCTCCTTCCTGTGAATGTGTTCTGTTGAAAATGCTACCAAAAAAGGATAATGTTTCAAAGGGCCCAAAGTTTTGCAAAATCTTTAACCTACTTATAATTTTAGTTCTCACATTTAGTTTGTTTAGGAACAATAACCTCATTATTTTTTCTGTAGTTCAATTTCTGTTTGGGTCATTCAACACTGAGTCCTGGTTTGGTAAGCTAGAATTTCAATTTCTTTCTTCTCTGATAAAAATAGGGACTTCCATTGTTCTTTAGAGATGCGTTTTGACTCTGAACCCCAGACCAATGACCAGGTTGCTGAATAGCCAGCTGACGCCTGGGTTGGCAGCCTTTTCCCTACCATCTAGTTCTAAATATCCTTCATCTCATGTTCCACACACTGCCAAACAAATAGTTTCAAGCTCTTCCTGTAGAACTGCCTTCCCACCCATCACCAGTGTGCTGCTGACTGCTGGATTCTCAGATGCAGACAGAATGGTCTCCTTCTCCTGTGGGTGGGGCTTATTCTCTCCTGATTTGGCTTATATGGTCTGAATAGTCTTTAGGTTTTGGCCATGATTCCTTTCATCCACCATTTTGTAAAAAACTACCACCTTAATTACAGTAATTAAGTAGATAAGGTCAAATGTCTATCTGAGGTTAAAGAAATTTTATGGACCCAGTCACTTTGGAAAGGTATAAAAAAGATTGATATCACTATCATTCCATTCATCCAACATATACGTATTAAGTATTTATGCTATGCCAGTCAATATGGCAGGCATTAAATATTTAGTAGTTAGTAAAACAGACATACTCTCTACTCATAGTCCTTACAGCCTACTTTAAATCTACTACATGTCTCCAATAAAGCTGGGTCAACTCGGATAAGTAACTTAATTGCTTAAGCCCTCATTTCCTTTTTTAAATCTGGTAAAATAAAGAGGTTAAATTAAATTGCACCAAAGATTGTCTTCATCATAATCTTCTAAGAAAATTAACTCTCTCCCTACCAGAGTACATAATCTAAACTATAAATCTTTCCACAAAAATCTTGTCCGGTAGTCAAAAGCAGTCTTGGCTCTTGGGAAGCAATCAATCCTTCCTCAAACATAGACAAATGAAGAGCATTTAGTGGCATCATGTACATTATAGTACTGGTAAATCAAAGGATAGAATATTCTTTTCATTTCACTTATAACTGTACATATAGCAGAACCTTATCCAATGAAATAAGAACTTCAAATAAGAACTCTAAGTTTCCATTGTGTAAGTCATGATATTAAGAGCCAAACAGTGATTGGTTCCAATTTCATGCTATGTTTCTATATTGTGCCTGCTGAGAATCACATTATGAAGACAGGCTCATTCTTCCCATCATTTATTACAGTGAGTGATTACGTTTTTATCTGTATGCACAGGTGTGCCCAACACTGGCCCTTAAAGATACACTTTTTTAAGGCTATTTTCCTGGAGATACTTTATGAGCACCTGCCCCTGCTTGGTACCTAATAGCCAAACCTTCTTTTTTTTTTTTTTTCCTATGATCTGGTCTGCAAGAAACTACTGCTAAATATCCATGTAGTATTAGAAATAGACACTTAAAAATCGGTATAATTGCTAACCTTACACATCATTTGGGCAAGGTGTTTGGATGCTGAAAATATAAATTGAAGATAACTGCAAATGGCAAAGTTTGAAGACTGAAGACAGTGGGGGTGGGGTGGGGGGATGATAAAAGCAATGAATCTTGAGAAGAATAGTTCTCTGGGAACCTGTCATGTTTTTCAAAAAAAAAAAAAAACCCTCTAAATCATAAGTATTACTGGTCTCCTTATTAGGACCAAGAAAACCAGTGATATTTAAATCAGAGCAGATTCTGATTCTGTGTCTCCCTCTCTCTCTGACCTTCCCCTGCTCACAACTATGTCTCTCTCTCTCTCAAAAATAAATAAATGTTTAAAAAAATTTAACGAGGGGGGTTGACAAGTAATGAGTCAGTTGTAATATGATCTTACTAGAACCTAGCAGCACACTCCATACATAGACCGCTGTAGAAACTCAATGAATACCTGGTGAATGGGTACATAAATCTCAGAAGACCCACAAGTGTTACAGCGAAGTTAGCTTAGCTTTTAAAATGGTGGGTTCAAGGTACCCAAATGGAGATGTGAAATAAGCAGCTGGATTTATAGTGGAGTGCAGGGGAGATCCGAGCTGGAGATAAATATTCAAGAGTCATCTGCTCAGTCAAATTGAAGACACTCTTAACACTTCTCTCTTATTAACTACACGTAAAGACTATGGGTTTGACCATGAGATAGATGGATGATTAAAAATAAACCGATAATGCTCTGCTGGCTGTAGAGAGAATGAGTGGAGTCATTAGGAAAAAGGAGGGAACCGATGCACTTAAGTCAATCAGGGTGGATGCCAGGCACTCTAGATAATGAGGAGGATAGACAGAAGAGGCAGTAGAGTTCCACATGCAACAAAGATGATGAATTTTTTTAAAACTTTTGTCTAGGTAATCCAGACTTCTCACGAATATAACACTGTCTTCACAAATATCACATTCCATGATTTTCAGAATATGAGATAGGACTTAAAAGGAGGCAAAAGCATAATTTAATTCTTTAAAGATTCTTGAAAAATTTCCTTTGAAATTGGGCCTGACCTACTTAATTGAAATTTTAACTGTAATGATTTATATTGCCTGGAATATATATCCATATTCCATGGCCTGAATTCTATATATCCAGAATATATCCATATTCTGTGACCTGAATCCCACAGACTGAGAGCTCCGTGAAGTGGGGAAACATGTCTCTATTATCCGCCCACAATGTACACCTACGGCTAGCCCAGCGCAAGGAATGGCACACAATAAAGACATGTTTCAATTAAGGAAAGAAGGAAACATGGATGGAAGAAAGGAAAAAGGGAAAAAAGAGAAAAGCTCAATTTCTTACTGAATTTGGAGATAAATGTATGTGATTACTTTCTGAACCAACGTACTATGTGACTTCACTCCCCATCCTGGGTATTTGAAAGCTTCAGGATGCTATTGTTCTAAGTTTGAATATGGATCTATCCTACTGAAGATAGTTTCAAAGATTAAAAATGTTAATGAGTCAGTTTTGAGGATCCGTTTAAAAAGTTTTCCTGTTCTATCTAACTTTCAATCTTAGAAATATTTTTAATGATGAAATGCAAAAGGTAAAAGGTAACATTATTAACAGTTAATTATTTTTACTCCCACATGGAACTTTCTATTCATGGTTTAATTTCATTTGAATAATGTTCTTCAGTGCTTTTACCATAGCAATGCCTTACTTTCATGCAGAAAATATTAACCCCCAGTTGGATATGAAATACAGAATCACATCAAATGCTGTTTCACTTCTCAATTAAAGTCACTTTAACAGCAAATGTTATTTTTTTAATGTTTGTTTATTTTGAGAGAGAGAGAGAGAAGAGGGAGCACATGTGTGTATGCAGGCAGAAAAGGAGGAGGAGGAGGAGGGGAGAGAGACAGAGACAGAGAGAGAAAGACAGAAAGAGAGAGAGAGAATGCCAAGTAGGCTCCATGCTTAGCACAGAGCACAACTCCGGGCTCGATCTTACTATCATGAGATCATGACCTGAGCTGAAATCAAGAGTTGGATGCTTAACCAACTGAGCCACCCAGGTGCCCTGACAGCAAATTTTAAAATAATTCCAAGCCCCAATCTACTCAGCCAAACTATGAAATATACCACATATATACTATATATATATATATAGTTCTCTCCTGAGAACTTTTGTTATGAGGATTTTGCCCTCTGGTGGTGGGGAGAAAGCATTTTTCCCCCTGCTTCATATTTTCTTTTGATAGGATGATTCTTTATGTGTGTAGCCCTTTCCTTTCCTGGCTGAATTTGGTTTAAGCATAATATGATACTTACCTAAGGGAGTTTCCATGCATTTTTTTGAATATCTCAGGAAATCTGTCACATGCAATACATATAAACAGTAAAAAATTCACAGCAAAACAACTTTCTGTCTTGGTTTTCTCCAACTACCTAATTGATTCTCTTGCACTTGCTGTATTAAAATTAGCTGCAAATTCTTTCTCATTCTCCCCACTGAGAGGCGGGCTTTATTTCCACTCTGTTTGAATCCAGCTAGTCCTGTAATTGCTCAACAGTAGACTGTGGTAGAAGGAACACTGTGGGAATTCTAAGCATATCCTTTAAGAGAGTGGCTGATTCTGCTTCCTTCCTTTTGGAATCCTTGTTCGGGGACACTTTATCTCAATATCCAGTTACCATAGTAGGAGACACTCCAAACACACTGAAGGCCATATGTAAATATTTTAGTTTAAAGTCCTATCTAAGACCTAGCATTAACTTCAAACCACAGGAGTAAGAAATCTTGGACATTGTATTCAATAGACTGTGATGACTGCATTACAAGCCAATCTCATGCGGAGCAAAAGAAGCTCCCAGCTGAACCCAGGCAGCCCACTGAATCAAGGGAAATAATAAAATGGTAGTTATTTTAAGTCACTTAGCTTTGAGTTCTATTATGCTGCTACATAGATAATGAAGGCAGTATCGACACTGAAAGACCTCATCTTTCTTTGTCTTCCTCTTTCTACTCCTAGCTTTGCAAATTTTCCTTCTGTGGTTCCCATGGACTGATTCTGTTTAACTTCAACCAAGCTGAGAGCTCCAGAAAAAGGATTATTTGCAATTTTGTTCAAGATACTAAATTTCTAAGGTATCATTTTCAAAACAAATAAATGTAGTAAATAGCAAAATCTTTCCCTTCTGTATTTTTAAACTATCACGAGTAAAGTAAGGATTAATAATGCAATGGGTCCTGTTCTAACTATAGTTAGAGTCGCATTATTAATTACCATGCTTGTGTGCATCCCCACTGAAGGGATCCATCCCACTTTAAAATTTAGCTTTTCCTCTAGCGAGGCTGGTCTTTCAAATACCTTTTCTCAGATACTGCAATATTTGACCACTGCTTGATTCTTTTCTGTCTCTTCTTCCTTCTTCTAACATCTAAATGCAACTATCCTCCTGGTTCCTGTCTACATTTCTCTAAATGTACACAGAATACTAGTCAAATTAGATCTGTTACTGCTTCTCAAATCAGTCGGGTTCTTTATCCAAATTTAGGTTTGATTCACATCCTTCCTTCTGTTTGCAACAGATCTCTGACCTCTCCTTTGGAAACTTCTTAAAATAAACATAACTCAGTAATGGAAACCCACACAGGGATCCAATGAGAAGCCACAACAAATATCCACCCTTTATTTTTTATCGAGACTTGCTTTAATCAACTTACTACCATACTCCCTACTCATACTCACTTCTCTGATTTCTTCTTTTATTGTTCTATGATGACCCTCATTCGTCACCTAGTCTTGAAACCAGTTGGAGTTTGCAGTCTTAGAACTCCCACTGCTGACCAGCTCCTCGTGCTCCTTTGCTCCTACCTTGCACTCCATGGACCAACATCAAGATCCAGCAGGCAGACGCATGGCTGACCTGCACTGACTGCTCAGCTCATCTTCCAGACTCTGCTCAAAGGATTCCCTTTCCATGAAGACCTCCTTGCTATCACTATTATATATGAACTCCTTTTATTTGAATTCCCATAGCTCTGTGTTTGTATTTTGCAGAACTCAACAATATTTACCTTGTATAAAAGGAACTTGTGAGTATAGCTCACTTCCCTACAAATTTCCAACCTGCATAATTAAAGGACAGTATCTGTGACCTGAGGAACACATAATAAACACTTTTTCTTGTCCTGATTATTTAGCCACATTTAGTATTTTATTTTTATCTAAATTATGATGATCACTAACCCATATGTATAAAAACATTTCACAGAAATAATAATTTAGGCATTACTCTCAAATCATCTTCATCAAGAAATTAGATTTTAGGAACTTTTTATACTTAGAAATAACAGAATACTGACCTTTATATCATATTATCATGAAAGATTTTATCAGATGAGAAGTAGACTGATTCTCTGAAAGCTAATGATGTGATCTACGTCTTCTTTCTGAATTCATTTTTTGTCTACTTGAATTCTCCTCTTGTTAAGACATCTTTTTCATTTAATACAGATGAGTCACTGTGTTCTCCATCTTGTCTCGCTAATTCATGTCACTTTAAAACCTTCATGAAGGCTTTCAAGGTCGCCACCAATCAGACGAATCATCTTGATAAAAATAACATTGCATCATCATGCCATTTTGGCTTTCAGGTCATCTACTTTATTTATTTGGCATCACCCCAATCCTTTACTTCAGCCACTTCTGTTGAAATGAAAGCAGAAGTGTTCTTTTTTAAACCTACACTAGTTAAAACATACAACCTTTTGAAAATGTGGCCAAGAATGCAGAATTTTAGAAGGCAAGGAAGAGAGTAGTCACTGACTTTTGTTCCCCTCTCTTCTTTTCTGATTAGAAGGTAAACCACCAAGCAATAAGATCTTAAGGGAACTACATCCTATATATCATATGATTCCTCAAAGTCCCCAGCACCAAGCTTGGTGAAAGAAATGAGTCAATAAATGCTTTACATTCTGATTATCTGAGAAGGGTCCAGTGGAGGTCAAAATGAGGATAATCATTTTGGTTCAAGACGGAGAATGTGAGAAACCTGTGAGGTTTTCGGACATACATGTTCATGTAAAAGTTGGTTTTAAGACTTGATAATGGAAAGGAAGTTTGGGCTGAACATATCAAGTTGAAAGTCATCAATGTATAAATGGAGTTAAGACTGGGAGTGGGTGAACATATTTAGGAAAAGCCTATAGCATGAGAAAAGAGACAGTAGAGGAAATAATCTTATTTAGTACATGTCTGAATGTTTCAGCAGGGATAAAAAAATAGAACTATATCTCAATACAGCATATGATTCACCCAGGACCAACGAGATAATGAATGCTATACATAGAGAATAATTAGATGTGTACAAGTATCTTCCTAGCTTATAGCAGAAATAGTGCATGGGTGTATGCAAAAAAGACTGAGCACAGCTATAGGGGAAGGAGTAAAGGGATGAGTATGGGATATTTGTTGAATGAATGAGTGAGTGAATGAATGATAAAATGCTAAATTTTGTTTCTAGAATCCAGAGGCTTACATGATCAAGCCTATTTGTTAAAATGTACTTCTTTCTTCCTTGGCCACTGTTTCTGAGAAAGCCTCTAGACAATTGAATTGGAGAGTGAGTTCCTCCTTTTCACTACCTGTTTTATATCTTATCCAGCTGCTAACCTTTATGCCAAAGTTCTACTAGGTACAACAAAATAGATATTCTATTCCAATGAACCTGCTCCGTTTCCTATCACTATTTTGAACGTCTGCCGTGCCGAGCATGACTATGGGATGAGAAGAATTCCTTTACCCATCATTACTTTACTTTCTCTGCTCTGGGCCTTATGATTCTAAAGAATTAAAAGTATTGCCAAAGCTGAATCTCCTCACCTGCCAGCCTAATGTGAATCCCCAGCGTGCTGCTCTGATAAAAGTGAAAGGGATTTCATAACCCCTTCAATCACTTCATTCTCATAAAAAAATATTTTAGATTCTATAGTTTTAAGGTATCCGCGAGGAGCTGGGAGATGTCTGAGGCAGGGATGCCAATGAGTCTCTAATAAGAAGCTTTCTCTTCTCTATGAATGTCTTTATTTCTGTGGTAGGTTCTTTATTCCTATACCTTTGGTCCCTGGCAGGGCCCGTAGCAGACACTATTGGATGCCTAAGTGAATGGATCCTCCACCTCACCTTTCCCGAGGGACAGCCCCGTTCTGATGTTTGCTTTCCACACAACTTTGTGCTCATGGGAGGTGTTAGGATCTGCAGCCTTGATTCATCCATGCTAATGGAATCATTGGCCATTCTATTTCTCTTGCCAGTCATTGGCTTAGGAAAAGTCATATCCCCCAGTTCTGGAGAACGAGACTAGAGAGGAAGGCGGACAAATGAGCTACGCTTTCTAAAAAAGGACTTTTTCCTCTGAAAGAGAAACACAGAAGAAAAAGAAATGTCTCCTGCCTCCGGACGTGGTTTGCTGGAGATGAAGACTAAAACTGTGGCAGCCATCTTAAGATTAAGAGGTGCTAAGGGAGGGGGAAACTCCGCTGTTGGAGATCAAACTGATTGAAACTCTATAGGTTGATAGGTAAATAACCTGCCCTACCTCAGACCTCCTTGTTATAGGACAACAACCTCCTTGTTACAAACTTGCTTTATTTTTATGACTTCAGGTTCAGGTTTTTAATGACTTGCAGACAAAGGTTTATCAACTGATAAAGTCCCTACTGAATAGGGTGGAGTGAGAAAAAGACTAGGGGACAAACATGGACTTCCATCTACCACGGGTATGGAAAGCCGGTGAAAATAACCATCCTACACTTCATTTTGGGAGAAGAAACCTAAAGTACTAGATCAAAGGGAAGTACTTGGGAACCATACGTTTCAGTTTCTACTCAGTGTTAACATTTAAAAAAATAATAATAATCAGAAATAAAAGTGATTCACATATTTTCTTGGCTTCTTAAGAACACTGAAAGGTTTGGGGGTGGGGGACTATTAGCACATATCTAATTTATGTAGAAAGTAAAAGCCTCTGTCTGTTTCTGAGACCTCAACATTATCCGTGGAAATGCCAGCTATGCCCCAGACCTCTTTTTCTCCCAATTGTACCTCCTAATCTACAGCTGCTCAAGCCTCAGACTAAACTCCTTCCAGTCCCTCTTTTTCTTCTCCCTTCTGTCTTTCTTTTGTCTTCATTCCTTCCTCCTTGCACCAGGACATGTATATATAATCAACTTCAGAGGCAAATTTCCCATCCTGGCTTTTCCCAAGCCCATGACTCTCTGTTCTTGTCCAGATTCTGTGGCACAAAACCCCAAAAACTTAAATGACAGGGTCAGATTTCTCTTACGAGCCAAGAACACAGGGCTGAGAACACTCACACTTCATATATTACAATTTTTGGTCTCACAAGTTCACAACTCCAGACTGGGAAACTCCACAGGACAAATGGCCTAGTTTCTTCCACAAATAAATTATGGGGGATATAAAGACAAGATAAAGAGGGGAACTTATGGGTGGAGAAAGACTAAAGAAACATATCAAGAAATCATAATGTGTGGGCCTTATCTGGCTTTTGATTCTACCGCCCTTCAAGAAAACATGCTTGTATTTATGACATCTATGAGATTATTAGAAACTAGAACACTGGCTGCAAATATAATAATACTAAGGAAATGTTCATTTTATTTATAATAATAGTATTACAGCTATGTTTTTTAAAAAGAGTTGAGAACTTTTAGAGGTATCTACTAGGATATTTGCAGATCCAATTGTATGGTCGGGAATTCACTTCAAAATAATACGGGATGGGCAGAAGTGGCCACGTACTGATCCTTATTGGAGGTGGGAAATGGGTACATAAAGGTAAATTATATACTTCTTCTGTTTGTGATTGCATTTCTCTGTAAAAAAAAATGATAGAAATTAGAGAGAGAGAATCTTTGTAGGAATAGACAGTACACAAACCTGAAAATGCCACTGAACAGGACTTGGTGGGCATTGCTTGTCTAGGCCTGGGAAGGATCATCCTGGAGACTTCCAGGTCTCTCTGAGCATATTTCCTGCATATCCATCATCTACCTGCATATTTACCATGTTAGAACCTGTGTTGCAGACCCACAACATGGTGTTTGCAGGTATTCTGACGGACAACATGACTTTCCAGATTTGCTAAAAACTCAACCACCCACTTCATGGATTCATACAGAAAAAATCCCCTAACTCTAGCCTTTGTGGACACATCTCCTTGAACAGGATGGTGACATATGTCATTAGCTAATCTGTGACAATTTTCTTTTACCCATTAATACCAATAGCCATGGGTAAAAGGAGTCTTTTAAATTAACTGTTTCTGTTTTCCATAACGTGTGTAGTCAGGTTTTCATGTGTTCTCTGTATTTAGTAAGTCTCATCTGTGAAAAGGAAGCCAGAGGCCAAATTATATTTAAACATCTCATTTGAAGTTGTCTCAGAAGATGTAAAATTATTTTTCATTCAGTATGACTCACTCTTTTATGAAAGACCTTAAGTTCAGATTCTAATATCTTCAAAATATTCACTCTGTTTTGTTAATTTGAATTCACTAACTTCATTTCTAATGGTGCTGATGCAACTCTTTTTCATAACTCATTTGTATTCATACAATACAGTGCCAATTTCTAACTCTCTGGAACTGATTGTGGATTTGAGTTACTGAAACAAATAACTCTCAAACATTTGTGTTTCTGTAACTTGGAGTTCCTTTGGTACAAGTTTCTTCACTTGAAAAACAATGTAATTCCTTTTTTGTTACTCAGATTTGTAATTCATCAGAAGTTCAGCCTGCCAGTTGGCATGCTCAAGTTTAGGAAATTTATTATCTCAACTCCTGTAACAAACAGATTCCCAAAGAAGATGGACATAAAATATAGTGGGAGAAGTGGACAAGGGATCAAAAGGACAGAGGGATCTTACAGAGAAGGCATTTGTCTTTTTCTTTGTCTAATATCTGACTTCCCTTCTATGTTTCAGAAATTCTCTAAACAGGAGTGTTAATAGGAAGCAGAGTCCTTCTTCTACTATAAAAGCCAAAAAAAAGACCAGTTTGTTGCTTTCTGAGACTCTATGGTGGCTACTGGTGAGGCTTGTGATCCCAGTTCAGCCAATCAGAAGCATCTAACTTGGATTTAGAGTCTAGAGCTATTGACATAAAGAAGCAGGGGAATTATTTCTGTTGCATATGAGGCAGCAGAATATCAGTGTCTGGAGGTAGGATTGGCAATATCACCATGGTGATAGCCAGTGCCCAGCGCCAGTAACAGTGTGGGCGCAAGCTGCAGCATTCACGTCTGGTGGCATGATAACTAGTCATCCTGCAGGACTGCTTCTCAAAACTGATTTTATGTTTTGATTCTAGCTACACTGTCACCTTTTATACTTGCCCCTTTTCTGCCTGACTTCCTGTTTTTTGGTTAAAATTCTTTAATCCATTGTCTATTCAATAAATTGTTTTTCAGTCTAATTCAGCTAAGGTCAGCTTCTGGTGGTATTAAGTAAGAATCCTGACTTTATTAAAAAAAAAAAATGGTACCAGGACTGACTATAGCACAACCTCCAGGAAATCTGGAAGGTAGCATCTAATAAAATGTGCTGAGTTCCCTTGGAATGAAATAACCACCAAAGGCAAAACTTTGGAAGTCAGTGTCACCAATGACTTATGAAGGGCATGAGGGCTGTAGGGCAAAGTGGGCTGTGAGCTTTTAGCTACATGTGTCAGCTAAAAAGAAGTGAGATACTCAGCCCCCAAATTCTTCTCTAAAGCCACCTGTGTGTCTAGTCTCTTCTCTTCCACTTCTCTTCCTCCACCACTATGTGGTTGAAAGATAATTCTACTCAGATTGTTGGTATCAGCTAGGATTGATTTCTGGAGAGTTATATCCACACTAAGCGTCTCTTTAAGACAGTGGATAAAGGCAAGTCTTAGCAGAAGGCAAAACTTTGGACAATACATGTCTTTGTTCTCTTTGTCTCAATGGAAAGTTGTCTCAAAATCAAGAACTACACCTTGTGAAGGATTAATGTTTTGACTTGATGGTCATTGACTGGGGTGGGGGTAGGAGGAGAAGAAGGTCAATGACAAACAAATTTGGGGAAAAGTTATGGATAGCTCCAGTATGAAGATGTTTGTCACCAAAGGTTCCCACTGTGGAAAAAGTGTTTCATAATTAGGCAGAAATATGATTCATTCTCTGTCCTTCCCCAGTCACCCCCGTGCTGGTCAATGGGCTCATGCACAGAGTAATCAGAGTAGCTGTATCAGTTATCTATTGCTGTGTAACAAATTGCCACAAAATTTAGCAGCTTAAAACTAAGGACTGGGGAAGACCTGGGAGAATCATAACATGCACACTTGCTGTGGTATTTCAGGGTCCGTACTTCTGGGAATCAGGTCTCTCCTTCAGCCAGTAGTTTCCAGGTCCAATAGCTATTTCAGGCTTAAGCAAGGTATTATAACTCCAGGGGACCAACAGTCCTCAGCCTCCCAATCATTCATTCTTGATCTCATTTGATTATGCAGCTCAGGTAGTACTTTTTTAAGCTGCTCATTTATTTGCTTTTAGAGATACCATGTCCTATAAGGCATTTCTATCACTCTCTGAAAGTCAAGCCCCACCTGGCAGCCCTTCCAAATTTGCCACTCATTAAATGTGTCTGCCTGACTTCCAGCAGTTAAGTACTACCACTGAACTCTGCTGTTTTTAAGAATTTTGCCTCCCCACTGCAGAGATGCCCACCCGTGACCTTTTCACTGATGCTGGTGTCCCTCTCAGGGGACATTCTCCATTGCTTCAGTGAATGGTATATCTTCTGGGCTCTTCTAGGGACCATAGTCTCCCAGTGAGACTTTGACCTTGCATGATATATTCATAATATGTTCCCTCTACCACACCCACAACTCTGAGCTCTTTGATTTCTTCTCACACAATATGTTTTGGAAATTCTGGCATTCATACTTCATGTGTGGTCAGTGACTAGTAGTTTGTCCTCACCATCTCCCCCAAATCATTGCCAAAATGTTCAATTGTCTGCCTCAGGGGAGTGATCTCAAATAAATAAATAACTCCTCCCTTTTCTAGCCCATGTGTTTTGCCTACCCTGATCAAGCATTCCTCAAATCCAGGGTCATATATACTCTCCAGGTTCTAAGGGTGCATGTTAGCAGATCGTGTAGCAATTTGGAGATATAATCCCTTTCCTTATTGTGCCCAGCATGTCTCTAGGTGAGATTATGTTGTAATTCAACACTTGCTATCGCCTAATGGACAATTGGGAGCTGAGGGCAGATCCTGAGGGTGTGGGGGAACATATGTCTTTGTGGGGAGAGGCTTCTGCATCATTTCCAAATGTAAGAAGGTTCCTAGTTTTTAACAGAAAAATAAGCCTTTTTTTGAAGGCCCACAAGATGCCAGGAGATCTGGGAATTCAAAATTTCAAGGGCCCTCCATGCTGTTTTCCAGAGCGGCTGCACCAGTTTACATTCCCACCAACAGTGTAGGAGGGTGCCCGTCTCTCCACACCCTCACCAGCATCTATAGTCTCTTGATCTGTTCGAAGGTGTCATGCTAAGCGAAATAAGTCAGGCGGAGAAGGACAGATACCATATGTTTGCACTCATAGGTCTAACAGGAGAACAGGAGAAACCTAATGGAGGACCACAGGGAGGGGAAGAGAGAGAGAGAGGGATGCAAAACCTGAGAGATTATTGAATACTGAAAATGAAAGAGGGCTAAAGGGGGAGGGGGAGGGGGAGGGAAGGTGGTGGTAATGGAGGAGGGCACTTGTGGGGAAGAGCACTGGATGTTGTATGGAAACCAATTTGACAATAAACTATTTAAAAAAAAGAGAGAGGAAAAAAATTTCAAGGGCATCCATCCCATCTCATGGGTCACAATCTCATTTCTTTTTTTCAACCAGAACCCTGATTTGGGACAGTAGACCTTCTCTGGAAGGACCTTTGTGAAGCCCAGCTACGATCCTGTTAGTCCTGGGCCTGGTCCCTGGTTTCTCTGTCCTGCTGGGGGAGATGAGAGCCTCTGTGACATTACCAAGAAGGCCCTCTGGCTTTCCAATCTTGCTTTTGAGTGACGATTAATCATTCTCAGCCTTTTGTCTTGTTTATCTCAGTATTTTTCCAAAGTGTTCATCATGTTCAGCCAGAGCTTCCAGGTCCATCCGGTAGTTCCTATTTTCACCATACTTCTCCGACGCTTCACACATCACACTTGCTAGTGCATTCCCTTCCACCTGTCTCTCATCCCTGCTTTCCACAGGAGAAAGTCTTCTTTATAAAAAAACGTTTTTATTTAAATCCTAGTTAGCTACCATTTGGTGTAATTTTGGTTTCAGGAGTAGAACTCAGTGATTCATCACTTACGTAACAACATCTGGTGCTCGTCCTGTCAAGTGTCCTCTTTGAAACTCATCACCCATGTAGCCCATATCCTTCCTACCACCTCCCCTTCAACAGCCCTCAGTTTGTTCTCTATAGTTAAGAGTCTCTTATGGTTTGCTTCCCTCTGTTTTCTTTTTCTTCCTTCCCCTATGTTCATCTGTTTTGTTTTTTAAATTCCACTTAGGAGTGAAATCATATGGATTCGTCTTTCTCTGACTGACTTACCTCACTTAGCACAATACACTCTGGATCCGTCCACGTTGTTGGAAATGGCAAGATTTCATTCTTTTTGATTGCTGGGTAATATTCCATTGTGAATAATACCACATCTTCTTTATCCATTATTCATCAGTGGAGGAGCATTTGGGCTCTTTCCATTATTTGGCTGTTGTTTATAATGCTGCTATAAACGTCCAGGTGCATGTGCTCCTTCAAATCAGTATTTTTGTTTTCTTTGTATAAATGCCTCGTGGTGTAATTGCTGGGTCATAGGTTGTTCTATTTTTAACTTTTTGAGGAACCGCTATACTGTTTTCCGAAGTGGCTGCATGAATTTGTCTTCCCACCAACAGTATAAGATGATTCTCCTTTCTCTGTCAATATCTGTTATTTTCTGTGTCATTAATTTTAGCCATTTTGACAGGGGTGAGGTCATTGCAGTTTTGATTTGTACTTTCCTGATGATGAGTGATTCCATAGGGGAAAGTCTTAACAACCACACTGGTGCTCTCTGTGTTCTACCTTCCACTAGTAAGGGGGTCATCATTGCCTGCCCTGCATCTATGTGATCCTGCTCCAAATCCTATCCTTGTTTGGGCTCTCTTGGGTCACTATTATCACCAACAGTCACAGATTGGGTTCCTTGATTCTGAGAGGATATTTGCATACAGGAGGCTTATTAGGAGGTGCCCTTTGTCTCAATACCCTAGAAGGGGAAAGGGAAAGAAGCAAGCAGAACTGGGAAGAAGAAGTAGAGTAGCAATATAACCTCAGACAAAGCTTCAGATGACTCTTTGTGGAGTCTTGAAGATGGAACAACCCTTTGCAGTGTCCCAAGTTGAAGAAAGCAAGCTAGGTCCCTACAAAAATCCAGCTGTCAGTAGGCTGTCTTCACCTGAAGCCGTCTCCAAAGAAGGTTGACAGGTGGTGGCTGTCCACTAGTACTGCTACCAGAAACTAGCTGAATAAGGCCTTCATTTCATATCCTGTACAGTATGTCAAAACATCCACTGAAATGTATTTGCCTCACAGCGGAAACAGGGAAGAGTATAATTAGAGCCAGGTAATCTCTGGGGGATGGGGGGGTACCACCAGCACTACTGTGCCTTTTGGGGGGAAAAGGAAGTCTAGAGGAGCCTCATAAGACAACTATTTCAAAATAATGTTGTAGGTTAATTTGTCTGATAATGCTATTTACTCAAAGTCTACTATGCAAAAGTATTTTTATAGGGGAAGCACATGTCCTTAGTGTAATCATTGAAAGCTGCTTCACATTCAGATTTAAGTAGATAAAAAGAAGAGGAAAGCATGTTAAGCAGGTTACAGCAGTGGCAGAAACCACATAAAGAAGTATGCCATGTTCAGTGCACCGCAAAGCATTTGATACTATCTTGATACTTTTTTTGGCATCAGACATAAAGGTTAAGAGGGAAAAGACTACAAAGGTTACCTCCTTTGCCCTGTGAGAAATCAAGTACCTATACTCTTTAAATCACAACATATCTTTTGAATGATAACAGCTGTCAGTATAAAAGAAGGTGATCTTAATGAAAAAATTCTTGATAGACCTTGGATTTGTTTGCTGATATGTTTTCAACCGCGACTTTAAATCATTCGTAATCACTTTTTCTTGTTTGCCCCTTACTTATGCATGTTCAGCATCTAATCCCAGAAGATCTCAGGAAGAAAGAACGACACCATATTTTGTGTGGTTGACACTGACTGTGGCTCCTATTGGCCAATGCCAGTGTCCTCAGGCCATTATTTCTTTCACTTTTGTGTATTGTCTTTTGGAAACAGGAGACAGGATGTTGAACTCTCCCCCACTAATCATCCCCTTGCTAGCTAACGTGTCTGCTAAGATTCACGGGAGAGCTCAAGCTGCTCACAGCGGTGACGCAATGGCTTTCTGTGAATAACTTCAGGCTCCCTGGGAAGGCATTGCATGACCTTACATGCCATCTGCCAAGCCATCTGCATCTTATTCTGGATCCTAAATAAAAGCAATTGTCCCTGTTAACTTCTATGTGCCATTCATTCAACAAATACTTATTGAGTGAAAGGCTACTCTGCAAGGTACTGTAGGTAAAAATGTCGCACAGGGAAGAGCAATATACAAGCAACTAACTACAAAACAGGTCCATAAGCTTTATGCGGGAGAATGCACAAATTCGAAGGGAAGAAGATGCACCTTGGAAAGAATGTGCATCAAGCTTTTCTTTAGGTTAAGTGTGTACATGCTAATGAGCATTTCCTTCGGTTATATATAAAAACCAAAGCAACGGTAGTGATGTGGTATTTCAAATTGTCCTTAGCTAATTATACTGCTCGTAAAATGAATGAAGGTGCACTGCTTTCAACTTGTGAAGTGTTACCTATTACTCATTCTTGAATGAATAGACACCCAGGGAGAAAAAGATGGATGGGCTTGGTAGGGCAGAGTGAGAATCTCAGGAGAAGCAATATTCTTTGTTACACTTGCAGCGCTGCTATTATCACATGTTCCCTCTTCTGCTGAATGTTGGGCTCTATTTGTATAGGAAAAAGGCCCCTGACAATATGCCAGTATGTAAAAACGAGAAGAATGCTCTTGGTACACACCCCCCTAGGCTAATTATGTTTTCAACTATAATATTCATACCATCTTATATTTATGGGACCCTTACTATGTGCCAGACACTGGACTAAATTACAGAGGTAACATTATTATGTTTTAATCCCTCTCAGGGACTCTCTGGTGTAGCTATTAATATCCCCATGCACATGAGGTCCAGAGAGATTTAAAAATGTAGCAATTGAGGACCCACAGGAAACAGATGATATATTTGAAAAGGATAATTTCAAACCTAGAAATGGCTAAAAAGCACAGAAACCTATGGAGGATGGTGAAGTAGAGAGGAAGGACATGCATCAATGGCAGTAGGAACTGGCAATAGAAGGAAGCCATGTCCACACCTGGACGCAAAAGGAAAAGGGGAGAGATGGATGCTGCTAGAGCCACATGAAGGCTGGAGGGGAGAAAGTCAGCCTACAGAAGCTGCAACCCCAGAGCAATGCAGAACCCCTGGCAGAACCACAAAGAATGAGGAGAGTCTCCTGGAGGAATAAATAGCCTGACCTCCCTATTGTCTCTCCTCCCAACGTCTAGTCTCCCAAAGATGCTACCGCTTGGTCAAAGCCACCCAGTAATGGATGGAAAGGGAGCCTAGTGTGTTGTACTCTGAAAAGCTCAGCACAGAGAGAGTGAAGAGGAAGGGAGGAAGTGAGGGCAAACAGAGAATAGCTGGCACAAATAACTTGCCCAGAGTCAAACAGTTAGTAACAGGCAGCGCCAGCAGGTTCTACAAACTGTTATCTTCTATTTAAAATATGGGGCATCTGGGTGGCTCAGTTGGTTAAACCTCTGACTTTGGCTCAGATCATGATCTCACGTTCGTGGGTTCGAGCCCCGCGTCGGGCTCTGTGCTGGCTGCTAGCTCAGAATCTGGAGGCTGTCTTCAGATTCTGTGTCTCCCTCTCTCTCTGACCCTCCCCTGCTCGTGCTGTCTCTGTCTCTCAAAAATAAATTTAAAAACATTTTAAAAATTTAAAAATTAAAAAAATAAACATTTAAAATACCATGTAGTTTGCACTGTGACAAGTCATTTTCCTATAACTTATATTAATAACTATTTCAGAGATTACCCTATAAAAGGTAGATTTTTAGAAAATAAGATCTTTTATAAAATCAAAATATTTTGGTTTTAAACAAAATAATTTCTATCAGAACCATTTAAAGATTACCTTGATAGGTACTGAAATGTCTTAATAAAGGCATTCATATATAGTAGCCCCTCAAAAAATATTTTATGAATTACTGTATGAATGAATGACCGTTTATCAGAGTTCTTTTAGAAGAAAATTTCTGTCCTTGTGAACTCTTCTGATTTGATGAGCTCTGAAGCTTCCTTCTAAGATTCCAGTTCCATAAACATCTAATATATTCCTTGGACGTCTCGGATACGAGAGGGTTGTGTTGAGGAATTGGTTGTACAAGATGCTTAAGCAATCAGCCAAGTAGGAAATCAGGAAGGATCACATCTTCGTTAAGAATGTTTTCAGGTGCGCTAGCAACCAAAAAATTTCTGAGCAGAATTTTTTTTGGGGAGGAGCAGAAATGTTTAAATAAATAGAAAGAGTATTTTGCTCCTGGTTGTACATTAACTGCTGCAGCGCCACCATCAGGTGCTATGATTCCGTCCTGAAGGAGGAGGCAGTGGCCATGCCTGTCTCAGGAAAGCAAAGGCTTTCCCAGGAATCTCACCGAAGGGCTCTGCTTCTATTTTATGCCAATCCAGAAGGAGGTCAGGAGAAAACGTTGAGAATGGGAGGTGGGTCAGCCAACCAAATGTGTCTGCCAACAACTTCCCTGGCACTATCAATTGTTCAAATGGCCCTGTGGCCATAGAGGTTTACATCTACTGATAGAGAAGAAAGCACAGGGCGCCTGGGTGGCTCAGTTAGTTAAGTATCTGACTCTTGGTTTCAGCTCAGATCATAATCTCATGGTTTGTGTGTTCAAGCCCTGCATCAGCTCTGCACTGGCAGCGCGAAGCCTGCTTGGGATTCTCTCTCCTTCCCTCTCTACTCCTCCCTGGGACATACATGCATGTGTGTTCTCTTTCTCTCCCTCTCTCTCCCTCTCTCTACCTCTCTCTCTCTCTGTCTCTCCCTCTCTCTCCCTCTCTCTCCCTCCCTCTCTCTCTCTCTCCCTCTCTCTATCAATCAATAAATAAATAAACTTAAAAAAAGAAGAAGAAGAAGGAGGAGGAGGAAGAGGTTCAGGTCAAGGCCCCTGTGGGTAGGGTGCATGGGGTTGGTTAGCGCACAGCTACCTGGGTTACTGGTATTACTGTGGCTGGTTGAGCGTGGGAAGTTTGTCTGAATAGGTTTGGAAAGTGATTGCAGCATTTAAAATCAGGCTTATTTCTCTAGTTATTGGAAAATGGAATTAACCAAATTGGGAGCTTCACTGACTTGGAGGGGGAATTATGAACTGACTTTAACATCCAGTCTGGTGGGATTTCTGACAGTCTTATCCAGCATCTGTTTTAACAGCTGGCAAAAGGGACCTTACTGCTCGACAAAGCTACATCACTACTTTGTTGGAATGACCTTCACCAACTTTTCATAATGAACTGAAATTGGTAGCTTCTTAAATTCCAATCGTTGACCCCTATGTGTTTCTTGTTTTTTTTCTAGAGCTAAATTGAGATAAATCCCTATCTCATGTGGCAGCCCACAAATATTGAAAGTCATTGTTCATATTCCCATGCTGGCCACTTGGTCTTGTTTTTATCATTATTTTCAAGCTAAATGCCAGTTAGTTTTGCTCACCCTGTTATACTACAGTTTGACAGCATCCTTCTTAAATTAAAAAAAAAAAAATGTCCTGACACCTAGGAGGAAGAGCATGCTGCAGATGTGATAAGAATATAAGCAGATTCTTTTCCTTTTATATCACTCTTTTTGTGGCCCAAGATTACATCAGTCTTCCTGTGAACTGTTATTTGGTTAGTATCAGGTCAATTACAGAGCCCTGTGGCCTGACTCCAGGCACCTTCTGTAAGGTTGACTCAATCTCTTAATTATTTATTGCTTGTTATGTTCAAGGCATGTAAGGACATTCTTTTTTTCATCCTCAGACTCCTCAATTTGATGATGATAATCATCTATCCCAGTGCTCTATTTGCTTATATTTATACCATCAAACATCTTGTCACGTGTCTTGCTCAAATCCATGATACTATATTAATACCCCTATAAATACAAATAGGTATTTTTGATAAAGGAGGGAACAAAGTGCAGAAAATTTCAATGAAACTATGTAAAAATCCATTTATCTGCAAGAATTCTAGAAGTTCTTTAAGATTGCGGATAAGAATCTTGATATTAAAGATACTGTCAAAATGACTGTTTAAACAACAGCAACAAAAATCCTGACATCCTTAACTGGAAAATGTAAAGGGATTATCCTGAAAATATTCTCTTTCTTTTTCCAAAAAAAGGTAAATCTAGGCAACGTAAAAAGACTTCAGCTCCTTCACATGTATCAATGAGAAATGAAGAGGAAAAGGACTTTCCAGGGACTGTAACGCGAAAGTCGTGTCTTTAAATGCAGAAAGCAATCACTTGAAAATCGTGCTCTGCAGAACATATTCAAGGAAAATAACAGATAGCAGAGAGTGTAAACAAATTACCTGTCAACATTTTTAGGATGAAGTGAAGAGCCATCCCACGCCCAAATGACATTTGAAGTTTACAGGTGCAAAGTGCTTGAGCAGGCACTGGCAAATGCCCAGGCTATTCCAGAAATCAGTAACAAACTAAATGCAGATAAACCTGTGAGACCAGATGGTAGCTACCTAAGATCTTTATATTAATCCATGGAGGAAATGGTTGAATTTTTAGCTAAAATGCAAAACATCAAAATAAAACAAACCCTTTTTTTATATATATAAATAGAATAATGCTAGAGGAGAAAGGATTGCCAATGTGACCCTCCCCAAGAAAACCTGCCACCTACCCCGAGACTATAGAAAGAATAGCCATCGCACCATTGTCAATGTTGGGTCACTGCACATGTTTGACTTCTAACCTAAGTCCACCTCATTCCTGGAAAAAAAAAAATCATGCTGACCCAATAAGTGCATGAGAGAATAAAGAAAACAAAGTCATTAGTTCAGCAAACACTTGCAGAGTCCCTGCTAGGTGACAGGTACTGGGCTAGGTGCTAGGGAAGAAAGAGACATTTCCAAATATTTCCAAACTCAGGCACTTCAATTTAATATCTGGTGGGGGGGAAAGGCAAATGGCATTTAAATCTTCTTGGATTTTCAGGCCTTGTATGTATTCCCCACCACAGCTCTGCCTCGGGAATGGGAGAGTCAGCACAGTATCAATTTCTCTACTTGTCTTTCACTTAATGATGGCCAAAGTCAAGCCTGTCGAAATTGAACAGGAGGGCATGCATACTCAAGGTAAAAGCATTAAGAAAAGTGGTAAGCAGGAAGCTTAGTGAGAAAGAAGACTCAAGGAACGTATCACCTTGAGTGATAAGGTATCGCTCATATCATCAAATGGCAGCAGCCGCTTGAAGGAGTTGCAGGATAGGCTGGACAAGGAAATGAACTGCCCAGAGCCAGGAAAGGGGTGGCTAAATTGATCTCTTGTAGGATTCTGTCTTCTCTCTGTCCACAGAAGCTGGAGATGTTTCTGAGGTAGAAGGAGTAATTACTTCCACTGAGTGCCAGCCACAACGACTTGGAGAATATTTCAAGAGACAAGGCTGATAAAAGTAAAACAAGCCAAGGATGTGATAAACTGTATCTCCATTCACTCAATCTAATGAAAAATAAATATACTAAAAAATTGAAAATGCATTTGTCTCTTGGAACAAGGAACTGATTATATGCATAGAAAAGCAATATCTAGCTGGCCTGCCTTAACTGCTCACTGAGCAGTTGACCCCCAAGCAGGGGCTAGACATGCATATGTGATTTGTGAGCCAGCTCCTGTCCCACGTTTACAAGTAATGTTGCCTAAAGAAATCAATTAGCCAGTGATAGGATTGCCTCTTTCTGATGCCATTTGATATAAATCTATAAGGATTTTTGAGTGTCCAGATGTTTTAATCTTGTGTTTTTGTTGAAATAAAGAAGGGAAAAATGTGGAGATCTGGAAATTGCTTAAAGCTGTGATTTGGGGGTTGCCTGTGGCAGTAGTCGTGGTGGTATGTGCATGAGAGCGAGCAAGAGAGAAAATATACAGATATACAAGGCCATTTGGTGCAGTGATTTGGATACCACGAACATGAAGATGGGGTTGTTTTGATGCTGCAGTTCCGAAGGGTAAAACTCCAAACATTTTAACACCAGCAACAAATAGCATAAGGGTTTATAACAATTCCACTTATTATTTAACATAAAAATGTTTATATTATACATAGTCTCATACGCATCCTAGCTGTCACTGGTCATTAGTATGACCGTTACCATCTTTAGTCTAATGAAAAGGGAAAGAACGAATAAACTACCACCAAAATTAGATTAGGTCTCCCTGTTGTTTACTCTCAGGGTATGCTGTACTTTTCCTTTTAGTATACATCACAATTGAATTTAATAATTATTCATGAAATGTCTATGTCTCTTGCCTAAACTTTAAAGCTCCATGATGGTCTTGACTTGTTCACTGCTCTATCCCAACACCTAGCGCAGTGTCTACTACATTATGGGTCCTCAAATATTTGTGAATGAATGAATGACAAAGTATCAGGGTAGTGATGATGTGAGGGGAGGTCTGGAGTGATATGTAGCTCAGGAA
Source organism: Suricata suricatta (assembly GCF_006229205.1). Classification (NCBI taxonomy): domain Eukaryota; kingdom Metazoa; phylum Chordata; class Mammalia; order Carnivora; family Herpestidae; genus Suricata; species Suricata suricatta. The sequence goes on from NC_043714.1 coordinate 48,384,693, forward strand.
TAAGGTGAGGGTCAAGAACTTGATGTGGAGTTTGGAGGCAGGGTAAAGGGGGCCTGGCATAAATATGACTTAATAACATAAAAGAAAATCGAACACTGACACATTTATTTTTGTCATTGATCTTTAGAATGAAAGTATACATTAAGCCATGTTTCTATAGTTCAGCCCCAAATTCTAAAGTACATCTTGAATATTCTCTGTGTTGAAATGTTGGCAGCATTTTCTGATAGTGGTGACTTGAGGATGTTCACTTTGTGATAATTCACGGAGTTGTTCATTTTTGATATGTATACTTTGTTGCATGTATGTTATATTTTAACCCAAAGTTTTCTTTCAAAGATGTTGATATTTTGTTAATGTACACCCATTTACAGCTAGTCCTTTGCAAAGCTCTGACTTTTAATTTAAATTTAAGATCTCTAAAGAAAGACTGCTTATCCCTGAATTGCACAAATGAGATGTGTTCCAATATAGTGTTTTTGTTTCAGTATAATGTTTATTTAGCCCAGTACCTAAGAAAACACCAAACTTCTGTCTTGAAGATCCCTCTAGCTCCAACATTCTGAATACTCTTTCTTCTCTGCTGCCGCCCTGGGATGGACAAAGTGAGCCCTCCATGGGGCATAGTAAGCATTGTGCCTGGACCCATTGAGCCTGTACAGGGGCTCACAACGTTTCAAATTTTTTTAAATTAGAAGAAAAAAATAAGAAAATATTTTATCATATAATATTAACATATTTGTCTTTATACCAGTTGAAAATAAGAGTTTTGAATATTTTTATAACAAAAGGGACCCACAAAGGCAAAAATGCCTAGCACTTACAAAAGTCATAATGTTGGCCCTGGGGATGAAATAAAGTAGGTAGATCGAGCCTATTATCCTAAGCAAGTTATGATCTTGGAGGGATGAAATCTACTGGGTCTTCTCCAAATTAGGTCACACAACAACCTAGCCTATACTAGCAATTTTTTTTTCTACAACTATAAACCAGGCTTATTAAATGGAAAATTTCAGTAAAGAGTGTCATTTCTACTTTGTTAAAAATTTTAAAACCTTTTTAGATCTAAAGGCTGAACTTGATCTGAAGCTGCAGGAGGGAAGAATGCTTAAAAGCATATTAACTAAGGGGCACCTGGGTGGTTCGGTTGGTTAAGCATCCGACTTCAGCTCAGGTCATCATCTTGTAGTCAGTGAGTTCAAGCCCCAAGTTGGGCTCTGTGCTGACAGCCCAGAGCCTGGAGCCTGCTTGGATTCTGTGTCTCCCTCTCCCTCTGCCCCTGCCCCTCTGCCACTCTCTCTGTCTCTCAAAAATGAATAAATGCTAAGAAAGATTTTTAAAAAAGCACTAACCATAATTCTCTTTTTGATTGATTTCCTCTATTATTTTTTCCTTTTTATATATGTCTCAACTACATATTTCCCCACTAGTAAAATAATCATGTGTTAGTTTATATAAATGTGAACTTCACATACATGGCAATTTCAGGAAATCCATTCTTTAATTTGTGGCTGTGATATCTTTGTCTCTCTCTGTCTCATCTTGTCCTTCCTCTCCAGGCAGCACTGTGTTGTAATGGACTAAAGAAGAGTAGCAAATAAAAAAGATAGACACAGGGTCCGGCAGAATGGAAGCTGTAAAACACAAGCAAAATTGAAAGATATTCATTATCAAATATTTGTTCAATGTTCATTCAAGAAATATTATTTTAAAGCTTTCTGTATGCCAGGAATAGTAACTAAGTCCACAGGAATGGGAAGTGTTCAACATCTGGTTCATTTCCTTCACTAAGAACCTGCTCAAAGTAAGGAGCAATCAAAATGCCTAGGAGGTTGCATTCAGTTGAAGGTAGAGAAAGCTCTTTTGAGAGGATGCAATGTCAACTCAACCACTGGCAAATTAGCAAGGCATGCCATAGCCGAGAAAGATTTACTCACTACGGACAACTTTACACAGCCTAAAATAACCATGAACTGCTTTAAGATAGCAGGCAATGCCCAAGAGCGTTACAGAATTGGGTGTCTGGTTAACATTGCCATGACGCTTTGGAATGAAATGAAATAAACGGAAAATCTAGGACATGATACTATTATAATATGGGTGTCAGTAACTGGCTGACGCCAGTTGATCTACAATTCCTCCAGAGATGGTTCTTTTAAAATTGAAATATAATTACAGAATGAGGAATCTCTTTCCCGTGTAATGCAGGCATTCCATTTCCGCTCTTGCAGAATGCAGGATACCCATTTTTACCTAACCTTAACCTGGACGCACAAATGTGTAATTGTGCATGTGCATTTTAAATATTTATAGATGATTTTTTTCAGGTCTGTCAATATCTATAAACTCAGAAGCCCAAAGGAAGTCTATAGTCTCACCACATGATACACCGAAATATGCATGAATATTTGTGTCCATTTCACAATTACCATTTACTTTCTCTAAAGTCATTTTAATGATCTTAAACCTGCATTGGTCCTTGGAAATGCTGACGGAGCTTCTCCAGGTTCCCAAAGCATCTTCGGAATTTGGCTGCATATTTGTGCCTGGTGGGACCACTTTAAATTCCTCGAATCAAATTTTAATTAAAATAAATTAGCTTGACTGTGGGCTTTCTGATACTCTTAGTTGCATAGTTTTAATTATTCATATTAAGTAAAGAGCTGAGTTGAGAAAAACCGGGTAAATAAGATAGATCTTTTTCTTGAACAGAACAGAAATATAAGGAGTAGAGAGAAGTCGGAGGTAATCAAAGAGAATGATGCTCAGTTAATCTGTTTCTAAAAGTATGCTTTTAAACTGGGGTTCAATGTTGGATGCCTCTTTCTCCTAAAAAAAAAAGTGATAGAGCAGAGTGAGATTTTTCTCCTACCTCTAGTCCTAGCACCTGCTACAAACTGAGAGTGAAAAGAAGCATTTAGAAATGTAATCCAAGATTAAAGGCCGGGGGGTGGGGGGGGGCGCATAGGAAAGACTGTTTTCATATCATGGGAGACCATCTTGGGGCCCAGTGATGGAAGTATGTTTATTTTGATAGTCCCTTGGGAATATGCAGTGATCCTGCCTGTCTACCTCAGCTTTTTAATCCAGTGTGGACTGAATGGAACACTATACCTGAAGCAGAGGAGAATATATGAAAATCTTGGGATGAAAAGTCATGCATTAGCTGAAGAGGGAGCAGAAAGCAAGAGCCCAAGTCCCAGGAGGTACAAGGGAGACAGCCTTGTAAAGTATCCAGTGCCTTTTCCAAACTTCCCCGGTCTTCTAGTAAACTGAGAATAATTTTAAAAAAGCAGAGAAGCCACTTCCAGACCCCACAGCATCTTTTCCCCACCTCCCAATGCCACACTGTGTATCCAGTATGGGTTAGAAATGTGATTCTTGAGCCTGAATCAACGGTTTGCATGTTCTTCTAGACTTCATGTGTGTGCATAACTAGTGAATAGGCAAAGTGGTTTAATAATCAGCCCAACTAGAACTCTTCCAATTTTTAAAGAATCATTTTATCTTTTTCTATTGGTTTAGTTTTTTTAATGTTTATTTATTTTGAGAGCATGGGGTGGGGGCAAGGAGTTGAAAGAGGGAGAGAGAGAATCCCAAGCAGGCTCCACACTGTCAGCAAAGAGCCCAACATGGGGCTTGATCTCACAACCATGAGATCATGGCTTGAGCAAAAATCGAGTCAGATGCCTAACTGCTGAGCCACCCAGGTGCCATCTTCTTGTCCAATTTTAAGGGGGTAATTCTAAGGTAAACAAATTTCAGTTTATCCTATTTAGCCTAAGTAGTCTAAGGAAAAGGATAAATAGCTCAATTTTATTTTCTCCATATATATATATATATACATATGAAAATTTTCTCTTCTCCATATTAAGTCTTTCTGAAAAGACATTAGTCCTATGCCAGAGTCCAGGTATTTTGAAGAAAACATATAAATAAAATAATTTCAGGGGCTTTACAATGCAGGTTCAGAGGAAGCACTAATTCCAGGATAAGGGGAGGGACTCCTTGGACCAACTGAGCAGTTGAAAAAGCAGGAATCCAGAGGTTCAGTTTTGTTGTTTTTGCTGCTGTTGCTGTTGTTGTTGTTGTTGTTGTTGGCTGCAGAGGCTACAGGTATTCCCTATGGTAGATTTCCCTCTCCCCCCAGTGTGTGCTCCTAGTAGCCCTGCCGGAGGGAGGAGCTTTGGCTCAGACGTGTTACACAGATACTGTTCAGGATAATAGGATATGAAACAGAAATGTCAGAGCTCGCCCCCGGCACCACAATTACAAATAAAAAACTACCAGGACCCAGGAGGAGTGATTAAAACCATCACTGAAATTTGAAAATAAATGGAACTGATAATCCATCTAACTATCTCCCCCTTTAAATAGCTGATTGGGTCTCATATAAAGACTGATGGGTCTTGCAGATTAATTGAAGATGTTGAAAACTAACTGAGCTTGTGGCCACTACAGTTGTTCTTGTCCGGGTATTATTTCTAATATGAGGATGATATTTTACATTTTGGTTGAGTGAGACTGCTCATCAGGAAAGTACATTTTTTATTTTTTCTATATTTCGACTCAGTGATTTATTTACCAATTTCCAAAGTCAAAACATACACAAAGACATAGGAGTAAAGACTCTTCCTTGTATCCTGCCCCTCCCCATCCCCCACTGCCTTTTTTTCAAGTCCGCCAGTGTTAGCACTTTCTCACAGAGCTCACCAGAGATGTGTTATACTTCTATGAGCAAATGTTTATTAGTCTCATTCATTTTTCACATAAACAGTCATAGACTGCACCCGCTGTTTGGCATCTTGCTTTAATATCATATATCTTGAAAATCATTCCATTTCACTACACAAAAACCTTCATCATTATTTTCAAATAACGGCATGTTGTTCCATCATGTGAATGTACCCTTCGACGTTTCATTTCCCTCATGTCAAGTAACACTTAAGTTGCTCCAACCTTTTACTATTACAACACTAATGCTTTAATGAGTTTTCTTCTACCCAAATCATTTCGTATGGTGCAAGTACACTGGTAAAATAAATTTTCAGAAGGAAAAATGCTAGGTCACAATATAAATGCACTTGTAATTTTAATAGGCATTGCCAAATTATACTCCATTGAAGTTGTAAAAATATATGCTCATCCTTCATTGACAAAGTTTTGACATTGCTGGTGTTATGTATAAAAAATACCATCTTAGTTTGGTTGCATTTTGCATTTGTCACACTATGAATGAAGCTGAGTATCTTTTCATATGTATAACAATGCGTGCATGTCTATTTCTGGGACATGTTATGCCATCCAGATAAAAAATAGATTTGTGTGTCATTCTCATTCAGGTTATGGGATTACTTTTCTGGCTAATGCAGACAACATTTGTAGTCTTATGTGAATGTTGTTCAAATAGACAGGATCTCTGCTCCCAAAATACCTGCTTAGGGAATAAATTTTACAACTAGAACTGTTTATGAGAGGAAGCATAATATGAATATAAAATGAAACTTCTTCCTTGCTGTCACCTCCAAGCAATGGACATAATGGAACTATTGAACAAATGACTTAAGTCCCAGATCAAGATCCTCACCATTCTGAAATGTTAGCAGGTCTGGGTCTGTTTTTGGAAATGCCCTTTTGGGACTAGGCTTAATGAACCCAGTCTTTATGGTGCTATCTGGTGACCTTTCTTCTAGCAGATAACCAAAGAATAGGGAAAAAAATGAAGCGAAGGAAATAAATTTGATCAATAAATCAGATCACCCTCCCTCTCCAGATATATACTCTATCATAACTACCAGGAAGATACTACTAATGCAAAACTTAAACATTTAATTATTGAAGCCCAAGTGAAGGACATAAAAGTGAAGTTTACTTGTTTATACAAAAATATATGATTGATGAAAATAGAAGCCAAGTTTTTGGAAAATCATATAAATATTAGGCTCCTCGCTTATTCAATCAGATAGAAAGCTTATGACTTTATGATTCCCCCAAAATGTTACATAAAAATGAAAATTTCCTCTGACCAAATAAAGATAAGTTATTGGTTACTTATGAAAAAGAATGAGCACCTAAGAAAAACTATATGTGGAACTGGACAAATACAAGAAAAATATAACTTTAAATTACCAAATTCTTTGATATTAACAATTTCACTTGAGAAGAGTTTTATGTTTCCACTCTGGGTCCCCAGTCATGCTTGTTCTGATGATAATCTACTCTTGATCCTGCTGTCATTACGATTTAATTTACACAAATTTCTCTGGTCACAATTATCTCTATGACCTGGAAAGCAAAGCCACCCCTATTTAGAGAATATCTGGAAACCATTCCTGAGGGCTTTTCATACAAACTAAGAAAACTTCATTACTACCAGAGACCAACTACGGGTTTAATATTAATGACACTTAATCACACACCTGGATGGCATCTATCGGTAAACAGTTTTACAGCGGTGGTAAGACTATTCCGTTATAGCTACCAGGGAGGTGAGTTTATGTACAAAAATAAATGTTAATGATAACTGGTATGTACAGAACCTAAGTAAGCCTTGAGGTGCCTAGTATGAGGACTGGCACTTATCTGGCAATGCCTGATGATAAATTAAATGTTTTATTAACAGGCATAATATTCAGTAAGCATTTGCTGATACCCTAAGTGGTGGAGACCTTAAAATAAATTTCATTAAAAAAAATCTCAAGGCAGGCCTTTACCTGATTCTTTATCAGTATAATATAATTAAAGTAACAAATGGAAAAGTACGTAGCAATTTTAAGAATCAGATCCTGAAGTGTATGCCAGAGAAAATTAGACTTTTTAAAGTCTCTACATGGAGCTAAATAGTATTCGGATACAAAATCTGCCTAGATTTTACCAGAGCTATCCAAACTTTAAAAATCTCATAAGCTGAACGAGGTCAAGTGAAAATGTCTGGTCCACATCAGAATCAACCAGCTTAGCTTTAGGGACAAAGATAATATATAAGTGAATCCACAGTGCTATGGTATAGTTTGAGATGTATGTGTCAGTCAACATTTAATTGTGGGCCAGCCTTTGTCCATGTTTAGGAGCCTGAAGTTGTTAATCAATTAGAAATAGCTAGCAAAAAAATAAAACTTGATTTAGTGAACTTATAAAGTAGAAAATATTTTAGGGGTGCCTGGCTGGCTTAGTCGGTTAAGCGTACAGCTTCTGGCTTCGGCTTAGGTCATGATCTAACAGTTCGTGGGTTGGAGCCCCGCATCAGGCTCTGTGCTGACAGCTCAGAGCCTGGAATCTGCTTCGGATTCTGTGTCTCCTCTCACTCTGACCCTTCCCTGCTCACGCTGTCTCTCTCTGTCTCTCAAAAATAAACAAAAAAAATTTTTAAATTTTTAAAAAATAATAAATTAAAAGAAAATATTTTAAAGTACATTATTAAGACCTCACCCCCCCAAGTCTGCACCTTTAGCATTGGAATATGATTTTTCCCTTTTATATTAAAGTATGACATATCTACAGAAAAGTACACAAATTAGAAGTATATACTTTGATGAGTTACCATGAATAGAATACATCTATGTAACTACCCCTGAGATCAAGAAATAAAATATGACTACCCTCCCTGAGGGCCTCATGTCAGTGCCCACTTTCTAGACTCCCTCTCCTACAAATACAACTGATTTCTCACAGTATAAGTTACTTTCACCTGGCTTTGCCCACTATAAGTGGAATTATACAATTGTATTCTTTTATATCTGGTTTCTTTTATTCAATATAATGTTTGTGAGTTTCCTCCATGCTGTTTCACATTCTTATAGTTTGTTTATTTCATTTTAGGGTCTAATTTAATCAATAGCATCTGAAGCGTATATAAAGAAGTGAGATCTGCCGAGAATGGTACAATAGTCACTTGCAAGACTTGGGAGAACCGATACGTTTTTGATCTTCCAATTCATATACTGTCTCACTTATTAGCCCTATGTTTACATACACATTAGTCTCCAGTGACTTGTTCTACTCTTCTGGTCAGAAGTTGAAAATCACTGCAGAATAGATAGAAAGATCTGGCTTTGCTCTGGGAGATGGTTATTGCCTATTCGACTACTCCTCTGTCTGTGGGGAAAGGCTTAGCAATTCTAACAATTGCTCAGGAAATGAGTGGCAACTTAATTAAAGCATCTAATGTTAATATCAGTATCCCTGAGAGAACCACACCTTCAGTCACAGAAACCCTAATAATAGTGTAGCTTTTATGACTAAAGGATGTGTTGCTTTTGAGAATGAAATTACTGTATTTGGATAGAAACTTTTGAGAGCCAGGAGTATCACACTTGGACTCAGTGGGCTGGGAAAAAACAGGACCCGTTTCAGTTTGTAAATCATCTTAATCTGTATGTTAGGTTAATATCAAATGGAGAGGACATAGAGGTGAATGTTAAATGAATACAATGAAACAACATGTAACAAATCAGTAGGCAATCTAAAACTTGTGAATGGATGACCCTAAACTGCTGAGGAAAATGCACTCTTGCCTAGCAACCCTCAGCCTTCCTGTGATTGGCTGGGTGCCTATTTTTAGTTGTCTTCTGCCACTGAGCCAGATGAATGCCGCCCCCTCTTTCATTTTGCTTTGGATAATGGCCAAATACCAGGATTTACTCTTCTTTAAATAGCATAGCTCCCATCTGTTCAAAATCAATAGGAAAAAATTGAGATGTGGAAAATACCATGGTCGCCTGGCCCTTTCTGCCATATCAGACTGAGAGAGTTTTAATTTATGTGTCATGTGACTTTATCTCCTTCTTTTTTGAACACATGATATTGATAAAACACCATTAAGCTGGTATGGTATAGCAGAAGATAATGTATATAATTCATAATAGGGGAAATAAAAGCATGGGATATACTTTAGTGATTGTGTCTTTCACAATATCGTAAGAATTTTTGAAAGTAGCTATTTTGTGCTCTCTCTGTTACGGAATAGAAGACTGTCTCTAAGTGCCCCAGGTGAGAAAGGAAAAATGGTCACTAGCTAGGATATATTCAGCTTTCCCTAGATTATACTAGGGTAATAAACAATCCCCGAATATCCGCAGTTTACGATAACAAAGTTAATTTCTTGTCTGCATTACGTGCTGCCTGGAGGTCAGCTATGACTCCTTTCTGTGTCTTCCCTGCTCTAAATTCTAGTGTAAAAGAGTAGTCCCTACCTGGAATATGCCATTGTTTTGGCAGCGGAAAAGGAACAATTACAGACTTTCAAATGGTTCTTGGAGCACCGTTGGCTCAGTCTGCTAAGCATCCAACTTCGGCTCAGGTCATTATCTCACAGTTTGTAAGTTCGAGCGCCATTTGGGGCTCTGTGCTGACAGCTTGGAGCCTGCATTGGACTCTGTGTCTCCTTCTCTTTCTGCCCCTCCCCCACTTGTGCTCTGTCTCTCTCTGTCTTTCAAAAATAAATAAATGTAAAAAAAATTAAAAACAATAAAAATAAAACGGTTCTTAAACTTACTGCTCAGACATTGTATACATCCCCCATGCTCATATTCCATTGGCTAAAGCAAGTCATAAGAAGTTTGACAACCAAGCAGCAGGAAGAATAGTACTTTTACAGGAAGGAATGCCAAGAAGAAGCCTGGTGGACTATAGCTGGATGGAAAGAATCACCAACATTTTGGGGAAAAATATATATGTATATATTCCACTAGAGCTAAAATCCTTATCTATCATCTTGGATATGAAAGAAAAAGGCATTTTATCTCAAGAACTCCTTCTTGTGGTGGGAAATATCTAGGGCATTTGACCATAAAAATATCCTTTTTTAAATCTATCCTCTCCCTGTGAAACAGCTGGTTGGTGAGACAGTGAGGAAATTTTAACTGAATTCTGACTAAATCTTTAAAAAAAGGAGAATAAGCTGACAAGTATGATCCTGAGAAGCCATGAGAGAAGAGTCATATTTGTGCATTTTTTTCTTTAGGAAAATAAAGGGACTAAGTTGTATAAGACTTTTTTAAGATTTTATTTTTAGTAGGCGCCTGGGCAGCCCAGTCGGTTAAGCATCTGACTTCGGCTCAGGTCATGATCTCACAGTTCGTGGGTTCAAGCCCCGCATCTGTTTTAGATTCTGTGTCTCCCTCTCTCTCTGCCCCTCCCGCTCATGCTCTGTCTCTCTCTATCTCAAAAATAAGTAAACATTAAAAAAAAAGATTTTAAGTAATCTCTGTACCCAATGTGAAGCTCAAACTTGCAAACCTAAGATCAAGAGTCACAGGCTTTACCTACTGAGCCAGCCATGTACCCAAGAGTTACCATTTAGTATGCTGAACCTCTCACTTGCTTCCTGTAGGAACTTAGAAATTAACCTGGACCTTCACAAGAAACAAAGAGCTGCTCCTCCATTATTTTCTTTTTAAAAATCCCTTTATATAATAATACTCCCCTTGACAGAATAGTTGCCCATCTGCAACTTCTGGGCTTTACTCTTAGAACTAAAACTTTCCAGAGACAAAAACTGATCTCATGTTCTCTTTCATCCCTAGTCCCTTGGAAAAGATTCGTTCATACAGCTCGCCTCATGTGTCCAAGCACAGACCAATCAACCTTGTCCAGGGATGGGGAAGAGGTTACAGTTATAAAAATATAACTGCCTTTGAACTCAGTGCCTGTAGCTGGACTTGCAGCTTCCTTCTTGGCTCTTTTTAAAGGAATTTACTTCAGATGCTCTTTTCCATTTATTCCTACATTATCCTGCTCAAGTGGTATAAACAATCTCCAGCTCCACTTTCTTAGTCAGTATGGTAGTTTGAGGACACACTCATTCCTTATCACAAACAATTTTTAAAAATCTCAGAACATTAAAATATTGAGAAAATATCAAAACTAATACAAATGATCCCATACACTCATTTTTAAATGTATCCCCTCACTTATTCATTACATATTCAGTTGTGCATCCTTCCCGCAAGTACTCACTGAGCACTCTAATATGCCAGACACCGAGCGAGGTACGTTATGATGCCTGGGAACATACAAAAAACTGTGACTTCGTTTTCATGGTCATTACAACAAGATTAATGTATCTCAATCATTTCGAAATTCTAAGTCCCAATTTTGGAGAAGTGGCTGGGAACATGGTCTAACAACTTACTTATTCTTTTGAAGTAGTTATTTGCAACAACTTTTTAATAAGTTAATTTGGAATAATATATCAAGCCATAAAAATATTTGTATAATTTGACCTAATGATTTGTATTTAAGGATTTATTCTAAAATGAAAAATGCTCAAAAGATGCTTATTGTCTCATTAGATGTATTATAACACCTTAGAAATCACCTGACTGTATAAAAAATAAGGGAGTGGTTAAGAAAATTGAGACATCAATTAAATAAAAGATTATGCAATTATTAAAATGATATATGCGGGGCACCTGGGTGGCTCAGTTAAGCATCCGACTTGGGCTCAGGTCATGATCTCACCGTTCGTGGGTTCGAGCCCTGTGTCAGGCTCTGTGCTGACAGCTAGCTCAGAACCTGGAGCCTGCTTTGGATTCTGGGTCTCCCTATCCTTTTGTCCCTCCCCTGTTCATGCTCTGTCTCTCTCTCTTTCAAAAAAAAAATAAATAAATGTAAAAAAAAATTTTTAATAAAATTAAATGATATATGTGAATATGGGTAATGTTTCTGTTAAGGGGCAAAACCAGAATACAAATTCAAATCACTATGATGGATATTATTTAAAACTTAATGTATAACCCAAACTGAAAGGCAAACAAAAATACAGATAATTATGTTTACCCTTAATATGTTCAATCATAAGATGCATAATCATATCGTCTCCTTAAGTGACATTTTGTGAAACATCAAGGCAAATAATATGTAGGTTATAGGTACATTAATTTATTTTAGTTTTGCAGCTTTTTACTTAATCACAACAAATTTTTCTTGGCGGTGATAATGCAATTAGCCATTATATTAGAGTGATATGAGGGGCTATAACAAGTTTGTCCCCCAAATTTATATTGCGTTGAATACAGTAGAAGCTCAATTTTTGCTCATACAACAGCCTGACTCAAGGGTTCTTGTTGGTGGGATGATCTCTACGCACAGTTGTCTGGGGCTCAGGCTGATGGCTGTGCTGCCGTCTCTAAGAGTTTCAAGATTGCTTTGGTGTTTGCCATCTCAGTCATGAAAAGAAGAGTGGGAGTAGGGGAAACACTTGGAGGAGGTTTCTATGGGGCAAGCCTCACTCACAAATTCTGCTCGCATACCACCGGCCAAATTCAGGCATTTGTACATCCCTGATTGCAAAGGAGACGGCAAAACATAGATTGAATGTGTACCTTGCAAGAAGAATAAAGTTAATTTTCTTGAGGGTCTAGCAATCTCTTCCAAACCCAGAGTTCATTCCCTAATGCATTTTTGATAATGTGACTGTAAAATAATTGGTCATGAGCTGAACTACAATAAGAGCTAGCAATTATAGAGAGTGTACTATGTGATGTGTTGGGTACTGGTGTGTGTGTGTGTGTGTGAGTGTGTGTGTGTGTGTCCATCTGTCCACAGAAACCTGGACACAAATATTTACAGCAGCTTTATTAACAACTGCTAAAACCTAGAAGAATTAAGACATCCTGTAGTAGGTAAATGGATGAACAGACTGTGGTACATTAATAATGGAATATTATTTAGCAGTACAAAGAACTGAGCTATCAAGCCATGAAAAGACATGGAAGAAACTTTAATGCGTTGCCAAATGAAAAAACCAGTCTGAAAAGGCTATATGCTGTATAATGCCTCCTACATGACATTCTGGAAAGGTCAAAAGTATGGAAACAATAAAAAAGATAAGCAATTTCCAGGAATTTGAAGGAAGGAGGGAGGGAAGAATACGTTGGACACAGAGGATGCTTAGTGCAGTTTAACTTTTCTGTATGATATTGTGATGACGGATATGTGTCAGTCATTTGCCAAAAGCCATAGAATACACAATATCAGCAGGTAGAAAATAATGATGTAATAATACTGGCTCATCAGTTGTAACAAAGGCACCGTAGTGATGCAGGAAGGTAACAATAGAGGACACTGTCTGAGAGGGGGAAGATGAGAAGCCATATGGGAATTGTCTGCACTTTCTGCTCAATTCTTATACAAACCTGAAAAGTTCTTAAAAACTGTCTATTAATTTTAAAATATGGAATGAAAGCAGCACTCATAAGCTCTGAGTCTGTTTCTGTTTTAATAATGTTTATTTTCAGATAGAAAGAGAGTGCAAATGAGGGAGGGGCAGAAAGAGAAAGAGAGAAAGAGAATCCCAAACAGGTTCCACATTGTCAGCACAGAGCCCAACATGGGGCTTGATCCCACAAATCCTGAGATCATGACCTGAACTGAAATCAAGAGTCTGACACCCAACTGATTGGGCCACCCAAGTGCCCCGGTCAGAGGGTGTTTCTTAAAATGTCAATTAAATGTTTCCCATAGCCTAATTCATACTTTCTCTGGTAGACAACACTCCCTAGATATGTCTGAGCAAATTCTCTAAGGGAATGAATAAAGGGAATATCATTTTGGTCACCAGGTCCTGGAGAAAGTAACTCCTCTTGAAACTTGAAAAAGTAATCCTGGAAAAATCAGAGTGAAAGTATATTTATTTATATGGAGCAAACTCAAAATGTAAGTCACAATTAAAATTTTGAGGTAACATTAATTTATAAACTTACTATCTAGGAAGTTAAGAGAAAAACCCCATCGAATTTAACACAAGTTTATAAAACTTAAGCAAAATCAAACCTGTTAAATGATTCTGTGGCTATAAACACAACACTAGTACTTGATGAAGTATTATCGTTGCCCTTTTAAAAAAGCCATTTTTAAAAGATTCTGTCTTTATTAATGTTAAAATTGAGTCTAAAATAGATCTCATATTTGCTGCTGCTTCTAATGAAAGTGTGGAATTTCTGTTGAGTTAATTAATCAGATCTGGGTGAATTTCTCCAGTTTTAGATTTTCTCACTGATGAAAGGTGTAGGAAGGAGATGCATTTCTCTGAATAATGCATTTGGCACCAATATTTTAATATCTCACAGTGAAATAATGTCACATATATTTAGGGACATTCCCTTGAATTGTTTGAAGGACTTCTCTCTCTTCAATTCTAAGCTCATCTACCTGCTTGTAGAAAGAAATTGCAGATTCTTTCTGTTCCTGGTGGTACCTCCTGTCTGAATTCCTGCACTGTGCCAATCTGGTCCTGTCTTTTCATGTACATTTTTAACTTGATCCTTCAGATTCCAAACTCCTCCAGGGCTGTTTCTTATATGCTTTTGTATGACTTGTATGCCTAAGTCATAGTATGTATTTATATATATGTGTGTGTGTGTGTGTGTATCTCAAAGTATTTTAAGAGTTGATACGACCATTGAAAAAAATTTCTTTTTTTACAGTTTATTTATTTATTTTGAGAGAGAGAGAGAGAGAGAGAGAGAGAAGGGAAGGGGCAGAGAAGGAGGAAGAGAGAGAGAATCCCAAGCAGGCTCTGCACTGTCAGGGCAGAACCCAATGTGGGGCTTGAACCCATAAAACATGAGATCATGATCTGGCCAAAATCAAGAGTTGGATGCTTAGCCAACTGAGCCACCCAGGTGGTCACCCCAAAAAATAATTTATTGATTTACTGAGGAGTCCTGGCATCTTTATGGCATTGACACTTGAGAATGGTGGAATCTCCAAGAGCTAGTCCCCTAAGATTCGATTTTAACTAGGCATCATAGTAACATGTAGAATTGAGAGGCTCAGGAATAGCAATACAAAATTTTAAGAAGTTCCTCTTAGAATTGACTTCTTAGATTTAATATACTTTATTTTAATCCATTATCATGTTGATAATAATATAATAATCAATCACCAATTATTTGCACTTGCTGAGAACCAGACAATATGCTACTAGATTTTGTTTATTACATGCTATTAAATAACAATAACTATGCAAAGATAACTATTAACTTTCAGTGTCTTCCTCTTGGAATAAAACTCAATGCCCTTACTGTGGTCTCCTAGACCCTCCTCAGACTCATCTCATATTTCTCCCTGCTCTTTGTGTGTTTAGCTAAGTAGCCTTTTTAAGTGTCTTGAAACATTGTACTGAGCTCTTTCTAACTTTAGCACCTTTGCATATGCTGTTCCCTGTGCCTGGAATTCTTTGCCCCTTCACTAATAATTCTTCTTCACTAGCTAAGTCCTGCTCATTCTTTTGGTTTACTGTACCAGTCACTTCCCCTGAGTGGCCTTCTCCTACCCTCTCCCAAATCTAAGTTTAGTCTCTTTTTATTCTCTCTCATGCAATACCCATTCCTGTTCTCTATTATCATTCATCAAAAATTGTGATTATTTATTTAGACACATATTTGCATGTAAATCCCTGTCTTCCTCACTAAAACATAGGCTTATGAAAGATACCTACTAGTATTTTTCAAGTGGACAAATTCATTCATCAAAGACAAATCACAGTTATATCATTAAAACATGATACTTTCTAACCTATAATATTAAATAACTTCATTTTAAAACAGTTATCTCAAAAATGTTATTAAGAAGCTATTATACATCTAACTACAATAGCCTTTTCCCTTTTATAAAACTTAAAACAGTTTTTAAAATAATCTCTTCTTTCATAGTTAAAGTGATTATTTTCCCATGGAATTAAAACCCACCTTGCCTCCATGAAGCAATTCTTTGATTTTGTCATGAAGGGAACTGAAGAAAATACTCAGCATATCAAACCTGGAATCCTTTAAACCACCAAGCTGGAAACAGAAAACAAAAATAGTCTTCTGGAATCATTTTATCATAAGTATCCTTTGGTAGGTGGTTAGATCTCAGCTAGTTCCAAAAGGCTTTCTCCAAGTATTTCTACACTGACATCTCTAGTTTAACAATAATAACAACAATAATTCTACAGCACTCATTTTTGCAATTATTGTATATAACTTTGAATTGATATTTTGCTGTTTCATTTCTTATCTAACCAAATAGATGTAATGCTTCTTCTAGAAAGGAGAAGCTCTTTCTTAAATTTCTTTATACTATCCCCAGAGCAGTGCAATGTGCATGGATTACACATAAAACACTTGCTAAAGAAATTGATTCCTAATTATTTTTATTGCACTGAAGAGGCCAACACAATGACTAGCAAATAGTTTTGACTCTGCTGTTTTCACTGGAAGGAGATAATTGCAGAAAAGTATGTGAAGTTTGCACAGAAAGAGAGAATTTTCCACAGGGACTTGAAATGTATTGAATGCCAATTATGTGCCAGAGTTTTAATAGATATTTGTCTCATTTGATATTCCCAATAACCTTATAAAATTTGGATTATTATTATTCTGCCATAGAAGAAACCAAATCTAAGTTATGTTTAAAGACCAACTGGCTAATAAGAGCTGTAAACTGGAATTCATATTCAGATCTGTTTGATACTAAGACTGCTCTGTCCACTAACCCTCATACCTTTGAAGAACCAAAGAACAGAAATGACTGTATCATGATGGAGGGGTGGGGTGGTGGACGGTTGGGGAGGAAGGAAATTACAATGAAGGAAATAAAACCTAAATTTATAAGTGAGCTGGTGATGTAGAAAGAAAGAAGCTGTGACTTTTCATCTCATTTCTGCTGAAAGTAGGATTATCAGGTCAACTGATAATACAGTAATCCTAGGAACAGAAACATTGCTAAGACCATGCACCAACTGATAGAGCTGCCTGTGCTTATCTAACAGATCAGGAAGAGGTTCCCACAGTGAGATCCTGGGGGAGGCAAGGCAGAGAGGAGTGATCTATCAGTGGCATGCCAAGGAACTAGTTGGCAGGTGGACAAGATGGGCAACATTCTCTCCCTCTCGGGCTGCTGTGGAACAAAGAAGGACTCACTGAGGACTGGGATGTCAAGGATAAGAACAGTCTGGGATTTTGTTTTGTTGTTCACATAACCATAAATTGACTGGAAACTTTCTTTTTTAGGTTATTTATCTTTGAGAGAGACAGAAAGTGCATGTTGGGGAAGGGCAGAGAGAAAGGGAGAGGAAATCCTATTCAGGCTCCACACTGTCAGTGAGATCATGGACCTGAGCCAAAGTTAGATGCTTAACCGACTGAGCCACCCAGGCACCCTGACTCAAATCTCTTTAAACGTATAATTTTGTATTTATTTAAAACAAATTTAATGCAGCAGTAAGGCCACAAGATAAGTGCCCGTTCTGTAGTTCAGATATTCTCAGCTCACAGGGGGAAGAGGAAATTATGGTAGCACTAATTGATAGAAATGATTATTATTGAACTCACTAGAAGGTATACTAATAAAATTTTCATTCATATTATATGTCATTACACGTGAATAGTGAACATATGAATAAATGAAATGTAAAGTAAAATTTCCAGAAACTATAGCTATCTGGGAGCAATATTTCTATTTGCAAAGATGCTAAGATCATTTACAGGGGATTCTCAGTAAGGAAAAAAATCTAACCCCAAAAATCATCTGGGTAAGTGTTCTGTCTGAGTTTCACTGTGACAATGCACAAGTTTTATTTGACTTATTTCAAAAATCATAAGTTGGAAACATCAGTTCACTCGCTCTCTGCATTCATTGTGAGTGGGAATAAAAATTGAAGAGCTATCATTTTGCTCTTTGTAGAAATCTTGTGAAATTCTTCAGAACATGTTTTCAGGATCATGATATTACTGTAGCTATTACCTTCATGATTTCAAATAACTTGCAGATCATTAAAGCATATTGTTTTTAAAATTTATAGATGCTTTTGAAACTTTTATTTCTCTTTAAATACTTCTCAGTTACTTCAAACTTTTAAAAATGTATATAGTTTTACAAGACTTTTCCTGAATCGCTCTAAGTTATTAGAGCTCTAAGTTAAAGTCATTTTGATAATGACTTTTTCTATGCAAGTTTGAACCGGCAGCAAACAAGAACATGCAGCAGATGAATTTCGAGCTGCAGAATTTATCTACTTAGTGGAGAATCCAAATGTCTGAAGCAAAAGAAAGCAAGCATGTCATCCTAAGTCCTGCTCTACCCACTCCTCAAAGGCCTTACGATGGCCTTTCCCCACACTGTGTTCTAAGGACTAGGACTCCTGTAAGATGTGTGTTCCCCAAACTTCGGTAATAAAATAAGGCAAGGAAATACCGCACCTGAGATCCTCCCTCTTAGAGTCCCAGTGCCCTGTTAGCTCAGTAGAGGCTCCAAAAAGTCCTGAAATAAAGAAGCCTCTTTGTCTTGTGATGCCTGGTGTTTCCTAAACTTATTAAAGGACATTTTCTCTTCCAGAGAGAATGTTGTAGTTGCCTTCAGACAGCCGGGTCCAGGGAGCACACTCTGTGGAACAATTGTTGTACAGGGTTTGTATTTGTGAGGGATATCCAGAGAAACAGAGTGACAGAGGGAAAATGGGAATGGGGAGAGGGAGAGAGAGAGAAGGAGGAAGGGGCTCCTGCAGGAATGAAGGTTGAGGCATCTCACGGCTGCCATCCGCAGGCTGCATACCCTCGGAAGCCAGCGGGGTAATTCAGTCTCAGGTCCAGAGGAGCCAACAAAGTAACTCCCAGTCTGAGAGCAGGAGAGGACACGAGATGTCTCAGCTTACACACTGAGGCAGGGAACAGGGCAAGTTCATTCTTCCTCTGCCTTTTGTTCTCTTCAGATCCTCGATGGATTAGATAATGCCCACCCACATTTGCAGGGGGAGGCGGGGAGGCAGTCAACCTTACTGAGTCCAGGGGTTCCAAACACTAATCTCAACCAGAAACACCTCACAGACACTCTGAACTATATTTTATCTAGGCACACCATGACTCACTCAAATTGACACATAAAACTAACCACCACAGAGTTTAATTTGAGGTCTGCAACATGAACAATCAAAACAGACAAAAAAAAAAATCTTCACAAGGATAATAAAGGGTTAAAACAACAATAACACAAACTTCATTTAAAACCCATTCACGACGCAAATATTTGCAGGACTTTATGTGCAAACACTGTTCATACTTTTTAGAAAGAAAACAAGTCCCTCAAATGTGAAAGAACACACTTTTATTCCAATTGGGCTTATCTTGGCTCATTGATCAAAAACTCCATTGTCATGATTAAGCTTATGCCAGGGGTTTAATGGACGCCCAGTGTCTTTCCACATAGACACAAATGGTCTTCAAACTGTGTAAGTTTCATATATGCAAAGAGTGACCCATAGACGAAAGGAGCATTTTCTTTCCAAATGTCAGTTTTCCTAGATTCTATTTATTCTCATCAAGCTTTTGACGAATTTTCACACGAGTGTGAAAACACATATCACAGCCAGTATCATCTGATAGGAATGAGCAAACAAGCAAGGCAGCGGTCCAAGGCCTTCGTCATTACGGAGCGAGATAAAATTTGACCTGACCTTTCACACTCTGTTCCACTCTCCTCTTCCACGGTGTCCGTCAGGCTCAGAACATACAAACAGATGCAGAAATTGACATTTTGCTGCCAACAGTGAATGTAACAAAAAAGAAAGCCAAGAGAAGATATTCTACCATGGCCCCAGAGAATGCCTGTTGTGAAATTATTTATAAAAGGACTGATGATTAGTTTTATTTAAATTTGGGT
Source organism: Suricata suricatta (assembly GCF_006229205.1). Taxonomy (NCBI): domain Eukaryota; kingdom Metazoa; phylum Chordata; class Mammalia; order Carnivora; family Herpestidae; genus Suricata; species Suricata suricatta. The sequence goes on from NC_043714.1 coordinate 48,404,334, forward strand.
AACTGGGCAATTAATCTAGTTGAAGGGTGAAAAACTTGCAGCAATGAATGGGTCCATGATAAAGGTTTTAACCATGTTTTTGAAAATCTTTGTGAATAAAGAGCCCAAACCTAATGGGTCATGAAACAATCAGATCACCTTGATTGAGCTCTAGATGTAATGAAGTGACATAATCTGGGAAATACACAGAGTCAATGTTTTCTTTGTTTTTGTTTTGTTTTAATTTTTTTGTAGCGCTACACACTTAGAGAATGCTTCTTTTGAGATTGCACTCAAACTAGATAATCCCATCTCTTTGCACCAACAACTAGTATTTGATATAACACAGCCTTGGTTTTGTTGTTCTATAAAGAGAAAAAGCAGAAGAGAGAAAAGGAGGAGGAGAAGGAAGAAAAGGGGAAAAAAGAAGCAGAAGCAATGAGCAAGAGGAAGAGAAGGGGAAGAGGGAGGAGTAAAAGAGGAAGGAGGGGAAAAAGGAAAGAGAGAGGGATGAGGGAAGTTTCCTTTGTGGTAGCAAAAGAACAGTAATAAAATTGAGTCTTAATGTCTACATACCATGTGCTAAAAAGAAGCAGTCTTTTCTCTGGAGGCTTATCCTTAAAAAGGGGGAAATACCTTTACAGAAAACCTCGGAAAATCTTTCATTACATCTCTTTTTTTTCCAAGGGGTTCTCATGCCTGTTCATGAGGACATTTATATCAGCTCCTTTGTTGCCAAGGAAGCATTCAGCTTCCTTTGAAGTATCCAGACACTATTGGAGAGAAAGAAAAGTATTGGGACAAAAATCTAGGCATTATTAGGAAAGAAGGAAGCAGGAAAAAGATACTGCAATATTTTCCCTTATACTAAATTTTTAAAAATCCATGTTTTGTAATACGAATATTGGTATTCCTGTGTACTGTTTAATGAATTAAGCAAAGAGGCCATTAGACTGAGGTGGCTGTAAAGCAGTGGTAGCCTGTGTAAGCAAACTAACACCTAAGCCTGTAATGCCTCAAGGTTATGAAATCCAAACATAAGGACAACCAACCACAAACAGCAAAATAGACTTTAAGCAACAGCCAATCAAATCATTTCCTTTTTTGGTTCTGGCACCTTCTCTGTCTCCTCCCGGCGGAACACTCCTAACCACTTCTGGTTTGACTCTGTCCTATTGGAATTAAGTTTTGCTCAAATATACTGAAAAATTTTAAGATACCCCCATTTCTCTTTTACTCATATTTATTTCCTTTCCCTTTCTTAGTGTTTTTTAAAGGCCCATTTGGCCTCAGCTGCGCCAGAGAGACCCAACTGACATTTGTTTGCTTTTTTAAAAAACATATTTGAACCATAGAGTTAGGAAGGAACAGTGTGGTGCTTGAAAGATGGTGGCAGTGACCAGGGAGACAGTCAAGCTTGCCTAGGCACTCTTCCCCCGGAACGTAGAGTTTCCCCTTGCTGATGGGAGGCTGTGTGTTCTACCTGCCCCAACATCCATTCATCCTTCCGCTAGTACTAAGGAAGTACTGGATTTTCCTACGGAAGTAGTTCTCCCCATTCTCACACCATGGGGTTACCTTGGGCTGACCCTTTCTCAGGCTCTGTGGGTTCCTACATCATATGAACTTGGCCAATCAAAGAGCCAGTTCCCGCCTGCCACAGTAGGGACAGGGATGAAACCCAAGCTTTGCCAAACAGAACCCCAAAAACCAGCCCCAACACTTTATTCCACTGTGGTTGATTACCTGGGTGCTTATAGCCTAGAACAACCAGCTGACAATATGGCCACTATATAAAGAGTTTTCCTGAATATAAAGCTAATACAAAAGAAAGTACCATCAGTCATCAGGCTGAGATAGAGAGTGTTTGGTGAGCCTTATGAGGTTGTTTGAGCACCTGCATCCGATTATGCATGAAATCAATGTCCCTCTGGGCTTTACAGTTATATGGCCCAATGCATTGCCTTTCTTAAATACAGTAGAGCTTCTGACTCTTAATGCAGACCTAACTAGTTCACCTTCCCACTGCTAAATGTTGGAAGTAAAAGTTTTATTTCATTAAATATGTTTTCTTGTACTTATCCTTTGGCATTTCATTATTTCCTGCTTAGCCTCCACTGAATCTTTTTTCACAACAAAATACCAATTAATAATGAAAGAAGAAAAGGACAACTGTCTCCACACAAAGCTTTCTTGATTTCCCCGGCTAGAAATCATCTCCCTTTCCTTCAAACTTCCATGAGATGTATTCCTCACACATTTCACTTTTTATCTATTTTCTAGCATTTTTGCTCTATTCAATCTGTAATGCTTCTTAATACAAAGTCTGCATCTGATTCGACTTTGTACCACACAGTGTCTGATGTATTTCCTTCATTAAATGCTTAGTTAACATTGAAAGAATAAAAAAAAACCAAAATAAAACAAATATAGTGAACCACAAACACCTTCTTAGATACCACTTTTAAGGCTCTTCTGTCTTTTAAATTTTAAGGTTATCTTTCATTTTAGAACTGAAGAAGACTTGCTCTCTTTTGAGGAAAAGAGCTAAATGAATCCAATAAGTAAATAACTACTGAGTTACAAAGTACTAGCCTTTAATATTATTGTCTTACTAACACTTCTTCCCTTGGCTCTGACTCCAAAATAGCTTTTAAATTACTTCCTATGCTTCTTTGGAGAGCACAGTCCTGAACTCTGCCAGACATTCCTGCCAGGGTAATTTCTAGAGGAAAGAAGAACAAAGTCAATTGTTGTGGGCAAGCGCATGGCCAGGTCGGCAGGAGAAAATAGACAGCAGTGAAGAGTAACTGATAATTTAGAATTGAGATGGGAAACTCCAAGTGATGTCACAGGTAGATTATGATCAGAAGTCAATGTAAAGAAATAGTAGAGGGGCGCCTGGGTGGCTCAGTCGGTTAAGCGTCTGGCTTCAGCGCAGGTCATGATCTCATGGTTCGTGGGTTCGAGCCCCGCGTCGGGCTCTGTGCTGACAGCTCAGAGCCTGGAGCCTGCTTCAGATTCTGTGTCTCCCTCTCTCTCTGACCCTCCCCTGCTCACACTGTCTCTTTCTGTCTTTCAAAAATAAATAAAAAACATTAAAAAAAATGGTAGAAGCAAGTCACATGTTTGGGAGAGAGCCCTTCGCAGAGTGATACTAGTTTGAAAAGGCTCTTGTCAGAACTCTTCAGTTCCGTCTAGTGGCATCTGATATATATCCAAAGAGAGAAAAAATATATAAATAAATCCCAAACCTCTAAAATATAACTCTTAAATAAATTAGTTTCTCTTTTACTTTATATTCAAGGAAGCATTTATTTTTTATTTTTTGAGAGAGAGCAAGCAAGATTGTGTGAGCGAGGGAGAGGGACAAAGCTAGAGGGAGAGAGAGAAACCTAAGCAGACTCTGCGCCCAGTATGGAGCCCAACACAGGGCTTGATCCCATAACTGTGAGATCATGACCTGAGCTAAAATCAAGAGGTGGACACTCAACTGACTGAGCCACCTGGGTGCCCCTCCTAAAAATAATGAAAAATTCCAGATATGTACTCTTTGTGTTACAGTCCATGAGACTATTGGAACAGTTTTTGTATCCCTCCCCACAGTCCTAGGAGCTTGATTCTAGTCTTTCCCTTATCATATTGATGATGAAACTAAAACACAGAGTAGCAGTCACATCTTCAACATCACTTGTCTAGGAAGAGAAGTGAGGATTAGAACCCAAGTCTTTACATTAAAACTGTGATATCCACGAAGAAAGCTTCTTTCAACTCAGAACAATAATGCATAATGCAATATGCATTTAGTGTACACTATTCATGTGTTCTTGAGCTCCTGAAAACAGGACATTTTAAAAATCAATGTCTGCTTCAAAATGATAATAGTCATAAGAAAGGTGACCATAGGGGATGTTGGAGGGAGAGTAAGGGGCTAAATGAGTTTCTCTGTATTTCATTCCAATCTTCTCATATTAGAAAATTGTAAATAGATATTCCCTTCTTTGTTTTCCTCTACATGTTTTCCCCTCTCTGATTCATTAAAAAAACACTGAAGTGACCAGGAAAGCTAGATGAGATTATATTGTATTGGACAAACTAGTTCACTTAAGAAAACTTTGGGTTTATTTCATTAACAAAGGCATACTTAAGAAAGAAATGATTCATAAAAAGTTTCATAAATTGACAGCTCAGGGGATGAAATGAGAGAGCTAGTTACTTGTGTTGCAGTATCACTCTGATTTTTAAACAAGGTGGTATTTCTTGAGGAACTTTTGATAGGGCAGAGAATTTGTCGAAATGAATCAGAACTATAATTTATGAGCTTTATACTCTCCAAACATAATAGAACTGAATTCTGTTGTGTTTCCTGTATGTATAGATGTTGCATCATCTCTCTTCCTGTACCTGACAAGAACTTTTAACACATCTGTCTACCTGACATTTCAAATTTCTAATTTGCTTTGTGAGAAAAACAAAAATTCTCTGACATACCCACTGAGTAATCTGTGTAGGAAGCAAGAAATCTGTCTGCTTCCATTTGGGGGAGAGGACTGAGGATACTGATTAAGGACATATGAGAAAGCAAAACACACAGATAAAGGAAAGGGAAGTAAAAACATGTGAAAAGATTTAAAGACACTGGAAAGTGATAATAAAACTAACACCAACCGATTTATACTTAATATTTATCATTGGCTCTCTCTGGCTGATTATTTATCCATATGGGTGGCCTATCTTCCCAGCTGGGTTGTGAGTTCCTTTCAACTCCAACACCTCGCTGAAAGCTTTGCTCGGCACTGACTGCCAAAAAATCTTTGGCTGTCTATTCCTCATAAAGAACAAAATGGAGATGTATTTTTTAATGCCTCAAGACAAGATCTCTTCCTACCTTTTGTGAATGTCTTAACTAAAAAGAGATTTATCCCACGGGATAAAGGGAGAGAGGTGAGAGTTTTGAGGCACTTGGGAGAAGTAATGAAGAGATCATTTGCTTTAGCCTAGGAAGCAGAAGAGTGCCATAAATTCTACAAATAGCAGGATCTCAAGAAAACGGCAGAATTTCCTACATGCTAGGTGAAAAGATAGTGAGAGATCTGTTGGCTTTCAAAATCCAGCTCTTCCTGGACACTGGCCAGTTGAGTAGGAACGAGTGTGGATCAATGGAAGATGGGGCCTTCGAATGTGCTCTTCATAGAACATCAGGGCCTTTGCAGGACTCTTGTGAGGGAGAGTTCCAGGAGTATCTAAGGCCACCTTTCCCATCAGCCTGGCTGGATGGGGGCTTTGACTGGATTCGGCAGACTCAAAGGGAATATCTCCTGCACAGATGCATGTATTTTTGGAATTAAAAAAAAAAACCATAGCTGCTGCATATTTCAAGTGTCTTGAGCCTTTCACAACATTAAAGGGGAAATACATTTTTCTGATAAAGTTTATCTCTATTTTTTGGTTGTATTGAAAAATGTAGAAAAGAATAACGAAATAAATAAGAAATAATTTCACCATCCAAAGATCACCTGACTTCTGGTTTGGTTTTCTCTCATTCATTCTGTTATCTTCTCAAAAACTAACATTTTCTAAAAACACTTTCATGAAAAATATAATTTTGTAAAGCTGTAATCACTGTTAATATTTCTACTACATATTTTTTAAATTTTTGATTTAAATCCCAGTTAGTTAACATCCAGTGCAATATGAGCTCAGGTGTTTAGTGTGATTCAACACTTCCTTACAACACCAGGTGTTCTTATGGTCTCTTCCTAGTAAAAAACACAGTTATAATTAACTTTGTAACCATATGTATGACAACTATCTGGAGTTAGCTCTATATGTCTAAAAAGTTTTAATGCCTACACTTTCCAACTAAAATTTCATCATTCTTGAGAAATTTTTTTTTCTAGTCCTCATTCTTTTGTTCTATGGTACATCTTCCAACAGATCACTTAGACAATGTTGGCAACCAGTTAGTTTTATAGGAAACACCACAGCATGGTTTTTAAAAATATGCATAGTCTTTGAGGTCATGCAGCTTAGGCTTTGGATGTCAGTTCTACAATAAATGATTTTGTGACTTTAAAAAATGTATTTAACATGCCTGAGACAGAAAAATAACTACCTCCTAAGGTAACTGTAAGGGTTAGATAAAATAATTTCTGATAACCACCAAACTCTAAACTTATAAAACCTTATACACTTTCAGTGAATGGTAGCTGGCACTAATATTATTCTGGAATAAACTATTCCAACTATAGACTCTGTTGAATAGGTAGCCCTAGTCAGCAATATTTGGTCCTATGTTACTCATCCTCAAAGTTCATCTACAGCTGATTAGGTCAAGTGTAGGTTCTATAACCTAATGGTAGTTAATTCATAAGCTGATATGAAGAAAAACAATTGATCTAACAATGGCAAGCTGGACCAATCATACTGACATTTTGGGGGACTTTGACATAGAAAATCTTGGAGATAGATAAATGTCTTTTAGGCTAAAAGAAAAAAGCATGTCAGATAGAAAGCTGAAAATAATACCGAAAGTAATGATAAATAGGTAAATGTAAAAGATTGTTTTTCACTCCCATTTTTCCTTAAAAGATAATTGACTTTTTTTTTGTTTAAGGCAAAACAATAACAGTGTAAGGTGAGGTTTATAACATATGTAGAAGGAAAATACATTAAACAATAACACAAAGTACTGGAGACTGACAAGTAAATTAAGTTGCATTGTTCTAAAATTATTACATTTGTGATGTGGGAAATAGCAGATGGAAAGTAAAAAGTTTGAAATTGAAAGTAGAAGTGTAAAATATCCAGTATAATGTGAAATGGTACAATATCGATTCAAATTAGTTTTTGATAGGTTAAGCATGCATTTTATTATTTAGAATAATCACTTAAAATACAATAAACTAATAAAAGAGGTATAGTGCTATAGCAACTAGTTAAAAGTAAAGAAGAAATATGTTTATATTTAGCTCAGCAGAGGAAATAAATATTATATTAGAAAATATTTGGTTACCCTCCTAAAAGACAAGAAAAGGATCAACAGAGAAACAAAAACACAAAATCACAAATGAAAAACAAATGGGAAAATGGTGAGCTTGAGCTAAATCATACCAATTATCATATTAAATGCAAGTGAAATTGACATTAAATATTGTAAAAAAGCAAGACCCAACTACATGTTGGTTATAAAATATGAACATTAAATACAAAGACACACATAAAGTAAAAGTTAAAGAATGGAAAAAGACATGTATAAGCAATAAAGATAAGAAAGCTGTTATTATTCTCTTAATATTTGTCTCAGTAGCAATGTTAATATGAAACAGAGGTAAAGGAAAACATTACTTGATAATGAAAGGGGAAAATTTATTAGTAATATATAGCAATCCTAAATATGTATAGATAATAAGAGCATCACAATTGATGTAACAGAACCCCACACAACTCAAGAAAGATATCCATAGCATAACAGGAAAATTTAACACTCCATTCTCAAGAAGTATAAACAAGCATTTGTAAGGATATAGAACATCTTCTTAATACTATTAACCAGCTTAACATAATTAGTACTTATGGAACAGTAGACCAAAAATCTGCAGAATACACAAACTTTTCATGTAACCATGAGACATTCACCACAATAGTCAATATACTGGGATAGGTAAGGTCTTAAAAACATAAAAAAATTAAAAATCAATAACAAGAAGACACCTAAAAAAAGATACAAATGTTTGGAACATGAACAACACTCTTCTGAATAGCCAATAGCTCAAAGAAGAATCGAGAAATTTTAAAAATATTTTAAACTCAATGATAATGAAAACACAACATTATCAAAATGTATGGGCTACAACTAAAGCTGTGCTTCGTGGTGAACATATAGCTTTAAACGCCTGTACTGGAAAAGAAGAAATGTTCAGAATCAGTTGTCTAAATGACTACTTTAAGGCAGGAGCATAATTTGACTCAAAATAATTAGAAGAAAGTAATAATGAGGATAAAGGCAGAAATCAATGAAATAGAAACTAGAAACACTAGAAAAAAATTTCATATAATCTCTATCTGGATACATGCATAACTTTCCCATTATCAACATCCCCCACTGGAGTAATACTTTTGTGATGTTGAGGTGTATTCCCTCTATCCCTACTTTGTTGAGGGTTTTTATCACAAATTGATGCTGTACTTTGTAAAATGCTTTTTCTGCATCTATTGAGAGGATTATATGGTTCTTATCCTTTCTTTTATTAATGTGGTGTATCACATTGGTTGATTTCCAAATATTGAATGACTGTTGCAGCCCAAGAATAAATCCTACTTGATCATGTTAAATAATTCTTTTAATGTACTGCTAGATTCAATTTGCTAGTATTTTGTTGAGAATTTTTGCATCCATGTTCATCAGGGATATTGGCCTGTAATTTTCCTTGTTAGTGGGGCCTTTGTCTAGTTTTGAAATCAGTGTAATGCTGGTCTCGTAGAATGAGTTCGCAAGTTTTCCTACCATTTTTATCTTTTGGAACAGTTTGAGAAGAGTAGGTACTAACCCTTATTTAAATAATAGGCAATCAACAGAATGGGAAAGGATAGTTGCAAATGACATATCAGATAAAGGGCTAGCATCCAAAATCTACAAGGAACTCACCAAA
>NC_043714.1:48413063-48427020 GCF_006229205.1 Suricata suricatta
AAAAAAAAATAAATGTTTGGTAGAGGGATGCCTGCGTAGCTCAGTCAGGAGGGCTAGCGACTTCAGCTCAGGTCATGATGCCCCACATCCAGTTCTCTGATTTCAGTGCAGAACCTACTTTGGATCCCCTCTCTTCCTCACTTTCTGTCCCTCCTCCCCACCTCTTTCTCTGTCTCTCTCAAAAATAAATAAACATTAAAATTTTTTAAAGTTAAAAATTATTTTTAAAAATAAATGTTTGGTAGAATTCTCCTGGGAAACCATCTGGCCCTGACTTTTGTTTGCTGGAAGATTTTTCGTTACTGATTCCATTTCTTTGCTGGTTATCAGTCTGTTAAAATTTTCTGTTTCTTCCCATTTCAGTTTGGCTAGTTTATATGTTTCTAGGAATCTATCCATTTCTTCCAGATTGCCCAATTTTTTGGCATATAGTTTTTCATAATACAGTATTATCTTATAATTATTGGTATTTCTGTGGTGTTGGTTGTGTCTCTCTTCTCCCATTCATGATTTTATTTATTTGGGTCCTTTCTTTCTTTTTTTTACCCAATAAGTCTGGCTATGAGTTTATCAATTTTATTAATTCTTTCAAAGAACCAGCTCCTAGTTTTATTGATCTCCTTTAATGTTGTTGTTGGGGTTTTTTGGTATGTTTTTATATCATTTAATTTGGCTCTAATCTTTATTATTTTCATTCTTCCACTGGCATTAGGCTTCATTTGCTGTTCTTTTTCCTGGCTTGGTTAGGTGTAAGTTCAGGTGTGTAGTTGAGATTTTTCTTGCTTCTTGAGTTAGGCCTGTGTTGCTGTATACTTCCTTCTTATGACTGCTTTTGCTGCATCCCAAAGGTTTTGTTCAGGCTGTCATGTTTTCATTTTCATTTGCTTCCATGTATTTTTTTAAATTCTTACTTAATTTCCTGTTTAACCCATTCATTCTTAGTACGATGTTCTTTAACCTCCATGTATTTGAAGACTTTCCAATTTTTTTCTTGGGGTTGACTGAAAATTTAATGACATTGTGGTCTGAAAATGTGCATGGTACATTTGTTCCAATTGGTGAACAAACACTGACACAACATAATAACCTGAAGTTCATAGTTTGCCTTAGTACTTGGTGTTGGACATTCTATGGGTTTAGACATATGGATAATGACATATACCCATATTTATAACATCATTCATACAGAGCATTTTCACCACCCTAAAAATCTGTACTCTGCCTTTTCATCCTTCACATACCCTATCACCAGCAACCACTGATTCTGCATTTTCCAGAATATCACATATGTGGAGTCATATAGTATGCACCTTCTCAGATTGGCTTCTTTCTACTAGTAAAATGCATTTAAGATTCCTCTATGTCTTTTGATGATTTGACAGCTCATTTGTTTTTAGTGTGAAAAATACTCGATTTTCTGGATATACCATAGTAATTCGCTTACCAAAGGACATCTTGGTTGCTTCCAGGTTTTGCAATTATGTACAAAGCTGCCTAAATTTTGTGTGGACATAGTTTTCAATTCCTTTGCATAAATACCAGTGAGCATAATTGTTGAGTCAGATAGGAAGAGTATGTTAAGTTGTGCAAGAAACTGCCAAAATGTCTTCAAAAGTAGCTGTACCATTTCGTATTCCCACCAGCAGTAAATGAGACTTCCTGTGGCTCCACATACTCATCAGTATTCGGTGTTGTTGGTGTTCTGAATTATGGCTATTCTAAAGGTGTGAAGTAGTATCTTGTTTTAATTTGCGTTTCCCTGAAGACATATGACATGGGGCATCTTTTCTTATGCTTACTTGCCATCTGTGTATCTTCTTTGATGATGTGTCTGGTAAGGTCCTTAGCCCATGTTTTAATCTAGTTGTTTTCTTTTTGTTGAGTTTAAAGAGTTTCTTTGTATAATTAGGATAGCAGACCTTTAACCGATGTGTCTTTTGCAAATATTTTATTCCAGTCTATTGCTTGTCTCCTCATTCATTATCTTTTGCAGAGCTGAACTTTTTAATTGTAATGAATTCCAGATTATAAACTATTTCTTTTATGGTTCATGCTTTTTCCTAATGCTCAGTGGGTCAAATTGGGGCTGATCCTTAGAAAGAAGGACAAGTCCAGGTTGTGGGCCTTCTAAGCCCATAGTCAATCCTCACCTCCACTCTTGTTTCTCTGAATTAAAGAATGTCATCAGGAGCAACCAGACCCTTCGCCATCAAATCTTAGAAGATGTTCTGTAAGTAGACATGATGTCAACTGTCATGTTTTGTCTCCTTGTTTATTTAACTCATGTTTATTGGTGGCTGCTTTGTGCCTGGACACTGTTCAAGTGTTGGCGATATTATTTGAAACAAGATATAGCCCCTCTCTTCAATTTGAGTATCTGATGAGAAGATAGGAAGCTGCAACCATTAAGCCTTACAGAAGATTGCATGGTAGAATATGACAATATGAGAGTATGTAGGAAGAGCATCCAGCCCAAGGCTAGCTGGTGGTGATGGGGTGTCAATGAAGTAGCCTCGAGGCTGATCCGAGACCGATGGAGGGATTCAGGCAGGTAAAGCAAATTCATCTGTCCTATGCTAGTAAAATATGACATCTAGATTCCTGGCTTCCTGTGGATTTTCCTCTAGTGGCATAATATACTGGTTATTTAGAAAGATGTCTCTGATCATTCCAGTATCTTAGTCTAGAAGTTAAAAACAATGCAATTTAATTTTTAGTAAAAAAATAACCAATATTTTTTACCAGTTGTTATTTGGATAAGCAACAAATATTATATACCCCCTTTTTAAAAACAAAATCTGATACAAAATCACATCTTAGTGATGTTTCATTTTTGTTTACTTCTTTCATTTCCTTGACATCTTGTCTTATTAAATATGTACCATTTTCTTTTTCACAAAATGTTTGCTCAATATTAAATGGTAAAAGCAAACAACAAATACACAGCAAAGTAACATAATTGACATATGTCAATATCTTCCTGCCATTTCTTAAGGTAAGTAATTATTTTGTCCTTTTTTATAAATGAAAGTACTTTCAAATAGAAATCACTGAGAATTGAGGAAATTTATGTTTATTACCTATTCCAAACCAAGCTTCTTCCTCCAAAGATTTCACATCAAAACCTGTTTTAGCAGACTTCAAAACCTTTATGAATCATAATGCCTGGAACTGAAAACTTCATCTCTACCAGAAGAAAATAGCTATAATAAAAGTGTCACCATTCTTTAGCAAAGGATATACAGTAAAGAACACACCTATCTATTGGATACTCATTGCTTTTAGGTGCCAAGATTGTGCTAAGAATATGGTGGCAAATAATGCAGACAGAGTTCCTGATCTCATGAAACATACATTGTACCCAAGAAGAGCAACATTAAATAAATAATTGGATAACAAGTACATATATGTGTACTTTCTTACGAATATGGAGTTTTTATCCAAGTCTGTCTTCCTGACGCCTGTTTAACCAAGGCACTTAGTGCACCTACTGTTTTCTAATCACCAGATCATACTAGGATAATGTGATCAGTAAAGTTTTTCAGCATAAAACCTAGAGGATTGTGACATAATCAAGTGGCCTCTGGATTGTGTACTATGCATGGCACAGAACCAGGGAGTCGATCTTGCCCTGATATAAGACAGTGAATTGTACTGCTCTCCTATCAAGCAAAGGTGAAATCATATACCTTCTGGAGTTCTGTGTTTATGGATACCATGAAAACCACATCTGGCCACTAAATAGCTGTGTGCCTGGTGTCAGGAGCTATCTCAAGTTCTTCTAGTAATGGGGTCACCTTTGAAAAACCAATTGCAATTGGTGTAATCACCTAAGCTTTTGAGAAACTTCTGTCTTTTTTAAGAATTTGTATATTTTCTGCATAAACCAAACAAGTGAGTTGCATGGAGAATATGACTGCAGGTACTGCCCTGGAATCTTTTAAATATTTGGTAGTGATAACTTTTCTCTATAATTCGCCCAGGAATATCCTTTTACTTTGGCTTCTTATATATCACTCTACTAGAGAGTTGATGACTAGATTTGGTGGGAGATTTATTTTTTCACGGGGTAGGGTGTTTTTCTACCTTGAAAGTACTGTGAAAACATCAGGGAGTTAATTAACAATTGTTGAGTATATTATTCTAACTCTTCACTCAGGAATGGGGGAATTAAGCACAGAATCATTTTTGCAGAAACACAGAGTTCCCTGCGTTACTAAATCAGCACAGAATTTCAATTTATAACTTGCCATTGGACCATAGTGGCACTCTGGATCAGAATTAGAGTGTAACAATCCCTCGATAAGTCTGGGTAATTTGCTTTGCCCAAAATACAGTCACCCTGTTAAATAACTACAAGTCCTTTGGGGGGACAAACTAAGAGAAAGAATCAAGTATCTGCTGGTGATACAAGATTCCTCTCTGAGTGTACCTAGGCTCCCGTGCTCTGACGAGGGCACAGAAATCAGGCAGGGATCCATGATTTTTGTGTTGTCATAGTTAAGTCAGAACTATTTCCTCTCGCAAGGAAAGCTACCCTGCTTGAATAGATCGTGTAGGACCTTACTGTGTCATTTAGGTATTACAGTCCTAAGGAGCCCATGAGTTTTAGCCACTTCCAAGGATCTCTGTAGGTCACAGTTTCTATTACCATTTCAGTCCTATCCCCCATTATGAAAATCACACACCCTGACTCTGCTGGTTAAGTTGCTACCTGGCCTCTTTTATCCTGATAATTCTCTATTTCCCTTAAGTCTCCAAAACCATTTCAATGTCCACATCTTTTACTTTCAATCTTGGCCAAAGTGGAGAGTCAATGTAGCATTTGGTGTTTTGATAAAAGAGTCTTCTGGCTCTTCTCAGGGACCAGTATTTAGGAAGCAGTTGAACCAATCATCATTGCTAATTCCACTCCAATATCCTTATCTTCATAACTTCTCATATTTTTTTTCGTATTTCACCTAGGAATTTCTAGCATCTCAACTTATTCAGTGTAGCCCAGCAGTAAGACAAGGATTTAGTTAACCAAGTGAACAACCCATAGAATCTTTCCCAACTTCTTAAGCTAGGATATCAAATGTATAGTCTCCGATGAGCACCTCCACATTGATACATTATGACTCTCTTTCTGGTCTGGCAATCTCATAATACACACACACACACACACACACACGCACATGCACACACCACTGGTTCATATTGATATGATTTAAAAAGAGCCAAATATTGTATTTTTTAAGCATTTAGAATTCCTATATGGGTTAACTTTGTAACTGCATCTACCTTCTCCTACCCCTCTTCTTTGGCATGCTAGGATTTCACGCATGTAGGAATTAGGAATTAGGGTTAGGGTTAGGATTTAGACTGAAGAAAATTGGTAGAAGTGGGTGAAAGAATAGATATCTTTCAAAGCAACTACCTCAGAAAAGGTAACTATAGGTAAGGCAACCAAAGGAAGGCATATTATGTAGGCATAGTAGAGTTTTGGGCTCAGGAATACAGAATAATTCTCCCAATTGTCAAATATATACTTGTCACCATTTCTGTTCTTGAATCAGACACTTTCCCAATCAGTCTCTTTGTTTTCAGGCCATGAATTCACACTAAACTGTAACTCTAGGATCCATAAGATCAGATTCTATGTATGATTGTTTTAATATAGAGGTCCAGCAGGTACAAGAGATAAGATGTTTGTTAGAACCATTATAGAATCTTCAATTCTCTCAGACTGTGCTTTGAGCAAAGATTCTGTTTAATTTAATTTTTATTTAAGCATTTATTTATTTAGAGAATTTGAGCAGGAGAGAGAGAGGAAGAGAGAGAATCCCAAGCTAACAGTACGGAGCCCAATGTGGGGCCTGAACTCACAAACCATAGATCATGACCTGAACCACGCTTAAAAGTCAGAAGCTTAACTGACTGAGCCACCCAGATGCCCCTGAGATAAGATTTTAAATTCCTAAACCTTTCATTTTCTTTCACTGTGCTCTTCACTAGAGTTAGAAACAGCCCACCCCATGTCCTTTACAGGTCCCATTCTCATCAGACTGTGTCATGGGAACAGCCATCAGGACCACAGATGTTACACTTTCACTGGACACTTCATTTCAGCTAGCCACAGGTCATACTTTGAGTAACCCCAGATTATAACTTTCCCAGTGACTATTATGGACTTCGTGTACCTCACACCCTCCTACCACAGCCAGGTCAGCTAGCAGATCCCAGATACCCTTACTTAATGGTCTGCAAACAGTTGTGGGACCAAATGGCACCTCATCCATGGCTCAGTAGAGTTGGAAGAAACCATGATTATCATATATTGAAGAAATTATTCAGAGAACTAGCGCTTACAAAAATCAGGGGCATAGTTAGAATAGCATGCTATACACGGAGCCTCCAGAAACCATTTTCAGAACAATTCCCCAGAAACTGCCCATCAGGAGAGCAGTTACCTCTGCTGCAAAGGAGGTGGAGTTTCATGTAGATTCTGGGTCTTCAGCTTGAGAATGACCCAGCTGTAGCCATGATTGGGCTACTGTCAGATCACGATCTGTTATCCCAGGATCAGGCAGGCATTACCGCACCCGCAATTACTATTGTCAGCAAGTCTCAAGTCTCTCCAATGTACTCAGTTCCAATTTCAAAAGTCTTATTATAGGAGATTCTAATTGGTGGAGCTTAAATTATATCTGGGATTCCAGGTACAAAAATGTTTGGGAAAAGTAGATGTTCAGCCTTTTCACTTGTGCCTACAGGTAGAATCTCTAGAAAGTGATGTGAACATATGATGAGCTGGCTGTCTGGAATAGTATCTGTCAGGCTGGGGAAAGCACCTAATGTAGTGATGGGCATGCAGCAAGTGCTCAATAAAGGTTTGTACTTGTTTTCCTTCTCTAAGCTTAAGCGCCATATCTTTAGGCCATTTTTATCTGTCCAGACCAGGTTAGATTCCCTGGTCATATCTTATGCTCTCTGAATTCCTTCAATGTCTAAACTCTTACCTCATTTGTAATTATAAAAGCTCCATGAAAGCAGAAATCAAGTATGTGTCTTTGTAATACATCAGTAGGGCCTAGGATGGTGGTTGGCTAATAACAGCTGCACAATAAATGATTATGAATTTAATTGAATTGACAGAGGATTTGTCTCATTCTCAAGTTATATTTTAATAGCATGTTATGGTGTCTTTTTTTTAATGTTTTTATTTATTTTTGAGAGAGAGAGACAGCGTGAGCAGGGAAGGGACAGAGAGAGAGGGAGACACAGAATCGGAAGCAGGCTCTAGGCTCTGAGCTAGCTGTCAGCACAGAGTCCAACATGGTGCTCGAACCCATGAACTGTGATATCATGACCTGAGCCGAAGTCAGACACTTAACTGACTGAGCCACCCAGGCGCCCCTGTTATGGTGTCTTAAAGGAATGAAACAATAAATGTCCATGCCTAGTTTCATAATATCTTATTAAATTAATGAGGTATATGGCTAAGAAAACTATTTTTTATTTTTTAATTTTTTAAGAAGTTTGATTGTTTGTTTATGGAGAGTGTGGGAGGGGCAGAGAGAGAGAGGATGAGAGAGAGAATCACAACCAGGCTCTACACTGTCAGCACCGTGCAGCACAGACACGGGGCTCTAACTCACGAACTGTGAGACCATGACCTAAGCGGAAACCAAGAGTCGGCTGCCTAACCAACTGAGTCAACCAGGTGCCCCAAGAAAATTAATTTTTAAAATAAATCTAGTTTCTTTCTAGCTATTCACGCTGAAATATCACAATGAGATCTTTAGAGTGGAGTGTTGTAACATTTCATGTTTAATACATGTAAAATAGCCTAACATCTCATCCTTGATTGCCTTAACTTCCCAGAATTCCACCTAATTTTCTGGCTAGGTGTAGTGTCTTGGTGCTAACTTTATTAGAATAACAAACTCTTAGGTCAGATTTGGCATGGTTTTAATTCCACTTTTGTTCTTGCAGTTTGGGCTGATGTAATTAGCACTGGTGTTATATGGTACTATGGCCAGTATGGAGGGAAGCCTGAAAGGAATGGCATTCAAAGGTTTAATTAGTTTTATAGGGTCCAAACAAGGAGTGGTTAAAAGTCTCTGTTTGAATTCTGGTCATAGGAAAATTACCATATTTCACCAAATCTAAACCATAGTTGATATTACTAAGAAAGAATAGAAGCATTCTGACTTCATAAAGGTTAAATTGAGGACTATTTTATCTTAGAATTGATGACAATATTCAGTCCCTTGACGTTTAGCTTTTCCTCATGTTCACACCACCTAGACCACTGCCTGGCTCACAACTATTTATCTCTCCCATTCTCTGGGAATCACTGGAATGGCAAATGTGGGACCCAGGGGACATCTGTCCATTAATGACTCTGCCTGCTCCTCACAGGTGGTTGGATAGCCACTTAATCTAACTTGGTTGGATGATGGTTTCTCCCCAGAAATTTGTTTTACTGACATTAGCTTTATTTTCTATACTTTAAAATGTTTTTGTTAATTTTGGAATAAATAAAATAAAATATTGGAATAATATTTACAACTTTCAGTTTTGAGGAGTACCATTCAGATATTTTGTAGTGTCCCTCAGTTTGAGTTTGCTTGATATTTTCTCATCATTGAATAGATTTGTAGTTTTATGGAAATCATTCCACAGAGACAAGGTACCCTTATCACATCAGGAGGTAAAACATATCCAGCTGACATCACAGATGATGTTAATTTTCATCAGTTGCTAAAGTTGGTGTCTGTCAGTACTCTCAATGATAAAGTTGCCATTTTTTTTCCTTTTCATGGTTTTTTTTTTTTTTTTCTTTGAAAGAAAGTCACTAAGTTCTCTGGGCATTTAAAAATTTTTTAATGTTTTTATTTTATTTTTGAGAGAGAGAGACAGAGTGCAAGAGGAGGAGGGGCAGAGAGAGAGGGACACAGAATCTGAAGCAGGCTCCAGGCTCTGAATTGTCAGCACAGAGCCCGACGTGGGACTGGAACTCACAAGAGTGCGAGATCATGACCTGAGCAGAAGTCAGATGCTCAACTGACTGAGCAACCTGGGCGCCTCTCTCTGGGATTTTAAAGCCAAAAGAAATGGGGGGCTTGGAATCCTTAGACTCTGCAGGTTATAGAATAAGGCTGTCTGTAAGGTGGGAAAATAAAACTGACACAAGAGAAAGATGTTGATGAGAAGTGGCTGGGAGATTCATGACAGCATTTCTACCCTCTGAGGATCACAGAAGCCCCTGCCTTCTGGAGATTTTATTTTGTACCATTATTGTGCCAGAAAGTCTCCCTTTGCATCTAAACAAGCTTAGGTTGGATTTCTATATGAACAACCAAAAGGATGCTAAGTAACATATCTCAATGGATTGCTCTGAGAGTTGAAGGATAAATAGTGTGTGAAGTGAGTGTCTACCCGAATCAGACACTTAGAGGTATCTGATAATACTTGAGACTCTGAGATCATACCTTAGAAACATTTGTTATTAGAGCACTGGACTCCATGGGGAGTGAAGAGTTGCTCCTGTATCAAGACCTTGCTGCTTGTTTAATAACTATGTTTGTGTTAGAGTTAGAGGCACATAAAGAGCAGCCTGATATTTGAAGTGGATAATCATCCACATTCTACTTCCCTGAGGAAAGGGTCATCAGAGCTAAAGTCTTTTAGTCAAGAAGCATCTTTGATTCACTAATACTACGGACATTTTTAATGCCCCATGACTATTACCTAAAGCAGTTTTTGCCTTGAAGTACAGAGAGAGGGGGGAAATGAACATTTATATCTTGGGTACATATCATTACTTGATCTGTTATGACATTTATCTATAAAATGAAGGAATAATTTGGGCATTAGTGACTTTGATTTACTCTCATTTAATTCTCCATTTTAAAAATTATTTTTTTACAATGGGAAAATACCTATCAAGAAGATAAGCTTTTTATCTTATCTTAAAGAACTCAGGTATGAATTACTTTACATTCTTAATTTAGTTCTGGTTTTTGAAATGTTAATTCAGTATGAAAGAAGTGCATTGGAAAGGCAGCCCAGTGCCCAACAGTCTGAAATGGGCGGGCTGTTCCCATGAAACAGAAGCAGAGTATGCTCAGTGGTCAGTATCAATATCTGGAAAAATTAAAGATACTTGTTGAAGTGGCACAGATCATATTGAAGGAATTCCAAGTTAGAGAAATTGGGTAAGAAAAAGTAAAGGATGGAAGATGGGGCTAAAAAGACTTGTCCCCAGACTAAATGGTGAAATGGGCAAAGTCTGTATCTCGTGCCATCCTACCTGTAGCATCAGCCCTGGCCACCTTTTCTCCACTTCCTGAAATCAGAGGACTTCAGGCTGGCCCCTTACACCCAACGGGTCTTCTTGTTTCAAGTCTAAATATTCACCTTTGCTTTACAATCCATCATGCTTTAGTAAGCATCTTTTGAACCCTGAAGATGATAAAAATACACATATAAATCTGCCATATTCCCAATCCTCTAGGAATTTGTGGTTTAGGGGAGGAAAAGAAGGCATGTAGATAACTGAAACAAATAGGAGAGTGGTGTAAAAGAAGGACAAAGAACTACAGAGTGAAATAAAGAAGATCTAGGAAAAGGAACAAGGAATAATCAGAGGTGTGGATTAAAAAGATGTGTTATGACAAATGCTGTGAGGTCCTAGAACACTGTGTGCCAAAAAGTTGATAAGGAAGAAATTAAGGAAAAGATCCTGGATTTGATGATTTTAATATAACTAAGAAATGCACTTTAAATAAAGTGATTCATGGATCACATTGGTTTATTCACAAATATTAAGAGGTAACAAGTGAATTGCATGGACTTGGGGATCAGTAAAGAGAAAGGGGTAACAATCATTTATGTAAATGATTCTAACAGTGATCCATATGAAAGACATAACATATATATTACAGGAAGAACAGCATTTCCCCCATATACTTGGACTAGAAGAAAAAGAGAAAAGGCCCACTGTTACCAAACACAACATGTTATATAATATTAAGTGTTAAAACAAAAAAAGAATGAGCTTCAAGAATATGGAAAATGTTGAATCAACATTCAGGTACCTGAAACTAATAGAACATTGTATATTAATTATACTTCAATTAAAAAAGTATATGAAAAATGTCCTTTTCCCGTAGAGCCAGATTGCGGACTAGAGGCCTCGGCTGACTGGGGGCTCATCTGAAGACTTTAATGAGTGGCACTACTTTGGAAACAACCTGGGTCCTGAAATAAAGATGAAAAGGCAACGAGAAGCAGACTAACTGCTGCCCTTAGGCAGGCAAATCAAAGCCTCTGAGCCTAAAAAGAGATCGGAAAAATCACTTCAAACCTTTATTATTCTTTTGCTCATTTCTGAATAACTCAGATCAACTGATATCACACCAGGGGCTTGCTGTCCTTTTTTGTCTATGAAGAAACATAGCCGGGGCAGAGATCTATTATTCCTATCTTGCAAGCATCTCCTACCCCTTCTTCTGCTGACTGGATACTTTCCTTTTGAGAGGCTTCTTTCCCCAGAGGATGCACAAGGTTATGTGTGCAACCCAGAGCACCCAACCAGAGCCCTTTGTCAGACTGATCTGCTCATCAGAGCACAAGGTCTGCTTTCTTTGTAAGATCGAAAACTTTGTCATCTGGGTAGGGCTGGAACCGCACTAGGGACACAGTCTGATGGAGAATGAAGCCAAAACAGAAAGCAACGCTGACAGCAAGTGAGAGAGCATATTCTTGCTGGTGCTTTTAAGCCATGGTTCATTCCTGCTACTCCCTGTACTTCTGAGTTACATGGCTGCAGTGTATTTTCTTTGTTGCCTAGTTTAGTTAGTGTTGAGTTTCTGTTATATGCTAGTAAGAGTCCTGAATGCAATGCTTTTGAATTACATTTTTGGTGGGAAATCAAAGTGTGAACTTTTACATCATAATCTGCCCCACCCATGATTATGTCTAGGCTGCATTCTGTAGCATAAAGGTGTTCAGACCATCATAACCACCTTCAGACTAATTACTGGGAAAGGAAGAAGGAAAACAACTGGGATGAATATAAAGTATATTTTTCATCTTCTTTCACCGCCTACAGAAAAGAATGGGTGAATTGTACTGATGCCCTAAGGGAATTCTAATTTTTCTTCACTCATGGAAAATAAGGAAAATGCTGTTGTCATTTCAAAGTCACTCTAGTCCTGGAGATGACATCTATTGGAGACATGCTTTATTAAAATTTTTTTTCAATGTTTATTTATTTTTGAGAGACAGAGAGTGAGTAGGGAAGGGGCAGAGAAAGGGAGACACAGAATCTAAACCAGGCTCCAGACTCTGAGCTGTCAGCCCAGAGCCTGATGTGGGGCTCAAACCCATGAACCATGAGATCATGACCTGAGTGGAAATCAAGAGTTGGAGGCTTAACCAACTGAGCCACCCAGGTGCCCCAGGGAAGACATGCTTTAAAGGAAGAATGAATCAAGGAGCTGAAAACTAGCAAGTAAAAAGATCAAACATTAATTGATCATCTATTTTGGGCTGGACAGAACACTAAATTTTACGTGGGGTGGGAAGGAGGAAACTTAGGAGGGAGAGCAGCATTTACTCCAAGAGACATACCATTGCAGTTCTGTGAAAAAGCACATCCATGTTGGTGGGGTTAGCAAAACCTCAGTAATTTGTAATAATAGCAAAAGAAAGTAGCCTCAGCAAAGAAAACGGAAGGGTGAGACATTATAAAATACAATCCAAGTGAAAACATTGCTCTTAGAAGATTCTTGGTAAAGTCTCTGAATGAAAAAAAAAAACACAAACCTATCACTCCTACAAAACACATGAACTCTAAACTATGAGTGCCCGGAAAGAAACTAGGCAACAAAACAAACCCCCAAACCCCCCAGTGGGCATTTTTCAATTTTTAGCACTCCACAGAGAATAATTCCTAAATTTCCCCACCCTGTATTTGAGGAAAAAGCTATGGATCCAGGGGAGTCAGTTACAGAGAAACCGTGGGAATTTCTAGTTTGGCAGGCTCTGGGTTCAACATTCTATTATTACTCCAGGTAAAAGGTGAGCATCCCTGAACCTAACGTTTTCATGTGTCAAACCGGGAAAATAATGATTCTTTTATAAGGTACCTGTAAGGGGTGAATGAAAAAGGCAGGAATTTGACCCAGGAAACACTTGTAACTCTGTTTAAATGCGTAAAGATCTCAAAAGTAGACTGTCAGGAATGAAGGTAGAATATACTGGAATCAAATAGCAGGGAAACAGCTAATTTGCAGGTGCGGCGGCTCTGAGGGATCCTGAGGCTGAAAGTGCGGGAGGCTCAGGAGACCGAGGGAGACACATCCTGGCCCGAACTTGGCAGCAGGACCGGAACCTTCGTTCGGCACCGTTACCCCAACGCCAGGTTCCGATCCAGGCAACGGAATCTAACCGTTTCCAGTGTGCGCCCTTTGTTCAAATTAGAGCCGGGTTGGAGGAGGAAGGACGTGCGGTAAAGAAATTACAGTTCAGATAACAAGAACAACAAAACCACCAAGATCAGAATGGGTGTCAGCGAATATACAAAACCCCGAAGACTGAGGAGTGAGAAACGCCCCGAGAAGAAGTTTTCGCGTCCGCAGCCCCTTCCTGAGCCCCCTCCAGCCCGCCCCACGGCTCCCCTCTCTGGGATGTTGAACGTCGCCCTTTCCTCCTCCTAACAAATCCAAGCATCCATAAAAACTTATTTTTCTCCCAAAGTCCGAGTCAATTTCGTTGTGGCGGAAATTTTTCATCGCTTTAACCCAACTTTCCGCTGTTCCTTTGGCGAGATCTGAAAGTAAGGCTGCCCGGCAGGCGGGGGCCCCAAATCCGGGCGGCCCGGGGGGCCTGTGAGGGAGGCGCCGGGGTGCCGCTCAGAGCGCGGCCAGGGCCCCGGCAGGACACGCGCCCCGGCCCCCACCCC